>NC_046298.1:45068540-45386746 GCF_004115265.2 Rhinolophus ferrumequinum | reverse complement strand
CACTGGTCAGCTCCGTCTCCAGCTTCAGGTCTCAGAGAGCACCCTTCACAATATACACCCCCTCCCTACCTCCTGGTTCCTTTGTGGCCCATCCCCCCACTATTTTTTCAGAGCACTTCTCACAGTCTGAGAGTGTCTTGTTTGTTTATGTGTGTTTGTTGATTTGTTTACTCTTTGTCACCTCTCAGTGGTTGTGACTCCAGGAAGTTAGGGAATGCGTGGATCATTCCTTGCTGGATCTGCAGCAGCTGGCACAGTGCCTGGCATGTAGTTGGCACTCAATGACTGTTGAATTTCATGAGTGATGAATGGCTGTCCCCTTGTCTGTCCATCTCTAAATTTTGTCCCTTTACATCTGCACCCCTAATCTTTGTCTCCTTGTCAATCACCCCTTTACTGGTTCATCCTAATCTCTGCCCCTTGACTGGCCTTCTCAGTCTCTTCTTCCTGGTCCATTTGTCCCTATTCTCTGTTCTCTTTTCTATCCATGCCCATATCTGTCTCCTTGTTTGTCCATCTTTTTGCCTGTCCACCCCAATCTCCATCCCCTTGTCCAACCCTCCCCAATCTCTGTCCCCTGGCCCATCCTTCCTTTCCGCTCTTTCTCTTTCCACCCTTTTTCCACTCTCTCTCCCCCAACCCATTCCCCATCTGCACACTTGCCTGGCCCCTCCCAAGCACAGGACCCACCGGCCACCATGTCAGGAGACTACGAAGATGACCTCTGCCGGCGGGCACTCATCCTGGTCTCGGACCTCTGTGCGCGGGTCCGAGATGCTGACACCAGCGACAGGTGCCAAGAGTTCAACGACTTGCGAATCCGAGGCTATCCCCGGGGCCCAGATGCAGGTCAGCACCCCCAGCTGTCTCGGCCAGGGCCCTGCCTCCACTACAGCCAGGATTTTCAGAGATTCAGAGCAGACCTGCCCAGTTTTCTGTTCCCTGTGGGGCTAGTTCCCCTTAGAGTCTTGCCTCCATCCTGCCTGCTGCTGTTCCCCGAAATCTCTTATCTAAGGAGAAGGAGCTGTGTGGTCCATTTGGCCCCTGACCTTTTGGGTTTTGCCCTGTGGGCCTCCCCCACCCCCACCCCACCCTCCACACTGCTGCCACATACACCCTTCAGACATCTTTGTACATCTCACACAGTGCTTAAAAGCTGAGGCTCTTGAGTCAGACTGACTTGCCTGGGTTCAACTCCCACCTTCCCCACCTACAAACTGATGGCTTTAGGCAAGTGACTCTTCTGTGTCTCAGTTTCCTCATCCGAACAATGGGATAATGAAAGTAACTACCTCATGGGACACCTGAGAGATTCAAATGATGTAACACCTGTGAAGCACTTAGAACAACCTGGGCATACAGAGGCCATGTCATAAATGTTGGGATGTACTTATTAAGCAACAACTGTCCCAAGCAGCATGGAGGTCCTTCCCCTATGTCATCGATGACTCACAGTGACCATTTGTGGTACATGTAATCCCCATTTTCGGTGGGAGAAGCTGAGGCTCAGAAGGGTGTAGTGACTCGCCCGAGGTCACCCAGCCAGGAAGCAGCAGGATTCTAAGAGCTAGGAAGTATTTTGAGTGCCATTGTCGCTGAGGACCCCTGCAGAAGCATGTGTTGGCAAGTTTAAATGATGGTCACCCTTGCTGAGTGCCAGGTCTTGGCACCTAAGTGCAAGATGTCCAGGGGACAGGGATGAGAGGCCCAGAGAGCTGCAGGTGTTTGCTCAGAGTGTCACAACCTGTAAGCAGAAGAGCCAGAACTTATCCTGGGAAGTCTAGTACACTACTGCAACTTGGGGTGTTCCCAAGACAACACTGAAGTTCAGTGATTTCCTAGGACTCACGGAACTCAAAAAAGCTGCTATACTCACAGTTATAGTTTATTACAGCAAAATGATGGAGATTAAAATTAGCAAAGGGAACAGACACATCAGGTAGGGTCCAGGAGAGACCACACAGGAGCTTCCATTGTCTCTCCCAGTAGAGTCATACATACAGTGCCCAACGATGTGTGAGAACACACACAGAGTACGACCCACCAGGGAAGCTCATCTGAGCCTTAGTGTCCAGGGTTTTTATTGGAGGTTGGTCACATAGGCATGGCTGACTGCCTACGTGACTGACCTTGGTCTCCAGCCCTTCCAGAGGTCAACTGATAGCACGTGTCCCAAGGCCCCACCATCAATCACATTGTTACACAGACGACCTGGTGTGGCCCAAGGTTTCTCAGGTGAACAAAAACACTCTTTCAGACAGGACATTTCAAAGGCTTCGATGTTCCCTCAAGGGCCAGGCCTTTCTTTGGGCAAGGTGAATCTTTTACTGCATGACTCCGTTGCCTCGCCAAGCCTAGTGGCTTCCCAGTCCTGGCCGACAGGAAGCAGAATTTTGTTAGTGATCTGAAAATTGATGTTTTTACTTGGAGAGGGTCTGGGTCAGTCTGACAGTGGGGGACAGCATGTGTTGTTTTCTCCCCTCTTCTCTGTCTTGTCCTCCCAAACAACCCCTTTTTCTCAGTTCTTCCCATGTTCAGAAGACTGAAAAGCCCTTGCTCTGATATCTAACATAACTCCAGAATTCAGCAGATGTTGGTCGCTTAGAAAGGAACATCCTAATGGAGACAGGAAACTCAGAGTTCTGCCCCTGCCTGCTGTATGGCCCTGCGGGATCACTTCCTCTCTCTCAGAGCATCAGTTTCCTCATCTGTAAAATGGAATGTTATCTCTAGGGTACACAGTGCCATGAGGATTAACACTGGGCCACTGACTTATGTAGATTTCCTGGGCAATTCGGGACTGGAAGGCATTCCCTTGCTGCCCAGCCTTGCTGAAGTGACAGGACACAGCCATTCCACTTAGCTGTCCTTGCTGCCAATGGCTAGTCACCTGCTCCCCTGTCCCGTAATCCATAGTCAATATGGAGCAAGAATTTCCCCTCTATTCTATCTTGAAGAGACGCAGGTGTCAATCCCTAAACAAATTCACATTTCCTTGATGGTCTTTTCTGAAAAACCCCACTCCTGGTACCAATTACGGAATGAACCAGAACCTTTGGTTCAAGAAATAGGCTGTACTAGGCTGTACTCTGAAGGGCACACCAGTACACAGTAGGCATTCAGAATGTGGTGGTGTTGGTGGTGATGGTGGTGGTGATGGTGGTGGTGGTGGTGGATACACGTGACAGTAGCGATGAGCTTTAGTATTCTAATAAAAGGTCACTTTTGAACTACCATTTATTGGGACCTATTGAGGTGTGGTAGCATAATTGTAAAGACCATGGACTCTGGAGCCCGGCACGCCAGAGAGGCAGGACTGATTTCTCCTATCTGGCAAATGGGGAATATAAGGCTCAAAGTGCTTAAGATATCTTCCCAAGGCCACAGAGCAAGCTAGGATTTGAACCCCGACCTGCCTAAGTGCTATGAACTGTCCTCTCTGATCATCGCTGAGCATTTTGGGAGACCTTGGTCCTACTTCAGATGGTGTATCCTCAGAGAGAAGCAGTGTGGGCCAGCTATTAAGAAAATAAAATCTGAAGACAGACTGGTAGTTCAAGTTCCAGATATGTCATTCACTAGCTGTGCAGCCTAATGCAAGTCCTTCAGCTTCTCTGACTGTTTCCTCATCTTTAAAATGGTTACATGGAAATAAGCACTGCCTCATAGGGTTATGGAGTTTAAACTAAGTAATATATGTAAAGTGCTTAGGACAATGCATGGCAAATACCACAATTTATTTTTTTAATTTATGTTTTAAAACTTAGCTCTTTGGGGCAGCTGGTTGGCTCAGTTGGTTAGAGCGCGGTGCTCTTAACAAGGTTGCCGGTTACATCCCCGCATGAGCCACTGTGAGCTGTGCCCTCCTTAAAAAAAAAAAAAAAAAAAAAAAAAAAAAAAATTACCTCTTTGGGGACAGCAGGGAAGGATAAACTCTGACCCCACCCTGACCCCTGACCTCTGTCCTCACTCTCTTCAGACATCTCCGTGAGCCTGCTGTCGGTCATCGTGACGTTCTGTGGCATCGTCCTTCTGGGCGTCTCCCTCTTCGTGTCTTGGAAGTTGTGCTGGGTGCCCTGGCGGGACAAGGGAGGCTCTGCAGTGGGCGGTGGCCCCCTGCGCAAAGAGCTGGGCCCTGGGGTCGGGCTGGCAGGCCTGGTAGGCGGTAGTGGGCACCACCTGGGGGCTGGCCTGGGGGGCCATCCTCTACTCGGGGGCCCACACCACCATGCCCACACCGCCCACCATCCACCCTTCGCTGAGCTGCTGGAGCCAGGCAGCCTAGGGGGCTCTGACCCCCCTGAGCCCTCTTACTTGGACATGGACTCATACCCAGAGGCCGCGGCTGCTGCAGTAGCCGCTGGGGTCAAACCCAGCCAGACATCTCCTGAGCTGCCCTCTGAGGGTGGGGCAGGCTCTGGGCTGCTCCTGCTGCCCCCCAGTGGTGGGGGTTTGCCCAGTGCCCAGTCGCATCAGCAGGTCACAAGCCTGGCACCCACCACCAGGTGAGACAGGGTACTGCGCTGGGGATCCACTCTGAACTTCTGCTCCTCCTTTGTGTCTGTTGCCTGTCTATGGCTCCTCTGAGTCCTGGAGGAGGAGAGGCCTGGAGGACCAGAGCTCTGAGTCCTGGGACAGTAGGGGGTTTGGGGTACGGACTCCTGGATTGTAGAGATAATGGAGACTCAGGCTCCAGACTCCTGGGTTGGGGCTGAGGGGTGGGAGCCTAGATACCTGAATCTGAAGGAGGAGGGGCTGGAAGCCTAGAGTCCTTGGACCTGAGGGCTGGAGGCCTGTACTCCTGGATCCAGATGGAGGAAGAAGCTGGAGACAGGACTCCAGAGCCAGGAAGGTGGAGAAAATGAGGGTTAGACCCCCGAGTTCCTGTTGCGCAAGGCAGTTCCTCCCTTGCACCTTAAGCCAGGACTGGTGGTGGGACCTGCGGGCTCTGCTCATTAGTCCTCATAGTGCACACGTGTATTGAGCACCTAATATGAACCAGGCCTAAGTGTTGGAAACACAGAGGTGAGCAGGCAGACAGACTGTACTCTCAGGTCACCCGCAGTTTAGGGGAAGTGGGTTCCTAAACCAGCTGTCTTGGTCCACCCAGGCCAGAACTGCAGTAAAGCAGCTTAGGAGACTACGGCTGTGGGATATGATGTATCGTGTTTCTTGATTTCTGGGTGCTAAACCATCCTTGTATCCCTGGGGTGAATCCCACTTGGTCATGGTATATAATCCTTTTAACGTATTGTTCAATGCTGTTTGCTAATATTTTGAGAATTTTTGCATCTATGTTCATCCGGGATATTGGCCTGTAATTTTCTTTTTTCAACAAAGAAGAGAGGACAGATTGGGAAGACCTGGAGAAGGGCGGATCAGGGTCGAGGGGGTCTGGCCTGTGTGGGGCCCCAGGGGTCCGTAGGGAAGTTATTCTGGGTCATCAGCTTTAGGTACAGGAGGTGGCTTCTAGAGGCTGGTGCCCACACAGGTCTGGGCTGGAGCTAGCTTACAGAAGGGGATAACCCCCAATACGGATGGGGAAACTGAGACTCAGGGAGTGCAAGTGGCTTGCTCCAGGTCACAGTAAGCAAAAGTGGGGATTTGTAGCCCTCTGGCTGTGGGGTCTGGGGAAGAGATAGGGGGAGTCTCCCATATCTTGAGATGCAAAGATTGGAGCCCCCCACCCCACCTTGGTCTCCTCCCCCCGCAGGTACCCGGCCCTGCCCCGGCCCCTCACCCAGCAGACCTTGACCTCGACCTCCCAGCCAGACCCAAGCAGTGAGGAGCGGCCACCTGCTCTACCTTTACCCCTGCCAGGCGGCGAGGAAAAAGCCAAGCTTATCGGGCAAATCAAGCCGGAGCTGTACCAGGGGACAGGACCCGGTGGCTGGCGGGGTGGCGGGGCCCCGGGCTCCGGAGAGGCCGGCACAGGGGCGCCCTGTGGCCGTATCAGCTTCGCCCTGCGGTACCTCTATGGCTCAGACCAGCTGGTGGTTCGGATCCTGCAGGCCTTGGACCTCCCGGCCAAGGACTCCAATGGCTTCTCAGACCCCTACGTCAAGATTTACCTGCTTCCTGACCGAAAGAAAAAGTTTCAGACCAAGGTCTGGGGTGACAGGCTGGACATGGGGTCCCACAGAGGTGGGGCTGAGGGTCTGGACCCCTGGGTCTGAGGGAGGAAGGGCTTAGGGGTCTCATGAAAGTAGCAGCTGGGGTCAGGGAATGAGGGGGCTGAAGGAACGGGGCTAGGTGTTGAGGGGACCTGTGGTTGGAGAAAGCTGGGGCCAGGTTTTTTGTGTCTGAGAGAGGAGGGCTTGGGGACCTGGACTCCTGGGTCTGAGGGAGGAGGGGGCTAGAGGCTGGCAATCCTGGGTCCTGGGGAGGAGGGGCTCGTGGGCATGGTGTCTGTCTCCCTCACCACCCCCTGCTAGGTGCACAGGAAGACCCTGAACCCCGTATTCAATGAGACATTTCAGTTCTCCGTGCCCCTGGCTGAGCTGGCCCAGCGCAAACTGCACTTCAGCGTCTATGACTTTGACCGCTTCTCGCGGCACGACCTCATCGGCCAGGTGGTGCTGGACAACCTCTTGGAGCTGGCTGAGCAGCCTCCCGACCGCCCGCTGTGGAGGGACATCGTGGAGGGTGGCTCGGTCAGTGGCCCCTGCGTCCTCTTTCCCTGCGACCCGGCACCCCTCCGTTGGGTGACCTCCTTCCACTTGGGCTTCATAGCCTTTTAACTTCTTGACCCTGGAGGTTTCTTTTAAAATTTAATTTTATTACAAAATATTGCAAGTGTACAAGCAAGAATAGAGAATGATATAATGGACCCCCATTCCCTCCACATTTTGTCAAATGGGAACATCATGCCGAGGCCCCAGATTTCCCAACTTTTGACCCCCACTGACATCTGGCGGTAACAATCAAAAAAACTGTCATAGACACCCATGTACCCACTTTATCCAAACTTCATGCCATGATCCTGTGACTTCTGCTCTCTGACCCAACTTCCTGACCCCAGAGTTCCCAGCTTTTGTTTTTCCAACTTCCCTCCCCTTCCAACCTCCTGATGTTCCACTTCCCAGGTTTCCTGAAAGCCCAACCTCTCTGATCTCCAAACGGTTTACATTTCCAACCCTTCACCTCCAAACTCTTTGATCTAATACTGTTTCTTCAGTTTCCACCGAAGTCCTGATAGTCTGATCCCCCAGGCCTCAGACATTCTGGGATCCCAATAGCTGACACCCCCAATTCCCCAACATCCCGATTATAAGACCCGTCACCCTGACACCCCCCACCGGCCTCCTTCCTCATCTGTTATGATCCTTGCTTTCTGGAATCTCATTCTCCTGTGTGCCCCCTCCTTCCCCAGCCTGCTCCGAGGTCCTTGTTGGGTGCTGTGACCCCTTCTTCCCCCAAGCCTCAGACCCCCAGCTCCTCAGCCCTCTTGATTCCAGTCTCGGGTAGCTGTGTGTGTTGGGTGGGGGTGTCAGCCCTATCCTCATATCAGGAGAGAGCTGGCTGCCCACCAGTGGCTATGCTCAAGGTCCTTCCTTTCTCTGAGCCTCAGTTTCCCCATATGTACACTGATATAGTTGAACCGGGTGCTTGTGACTCTTCCTACAGTCCCCTTCAGGGGACTCCATAGCCCGCTTGCTCAGTGTCCCCAGCCCAGCTTCTGAGAGCCAAGTGCCTAGTTCCAGAGTCCCTGGCTCCATTGGTCCCACCAAACCCCACTCCTTGTCATAACCTGAGGCAACCCCAAGTGACGGCCCTCTATCTACATCCATCTTTGTTTTTTGTACCTGTCACTTGTCATTTTCTCTACCTCTCATTATCACTCAAGGTCTTTATTCATTCATGTATTCATTCATTCCTTCAACAACTGGTTTTGTTTTTTTCAGGATCAGGATCCGGGGACCCCAGACAGTTCTTGGGAGCTCCGGGTCTAGGTTGTCACAGTTTGCTGTCAGGGGCCAGCAATATGGGGGACAGGAGAAGCATCTGCTCGGGGCTGCGGGGGCTCTGGGAGCTTGTGGGAGGAGGTGACCGCTGAGCTGAAGCTTGAAGATTGAGAGGAGGGAACAGCCTGGGCCAAGGCCTGGAGGGGAGTGAGTGGGGGGGTCAGGGACCCAGGCCTAGGTCAGTGAGGTCGGGAGGCCAGGGGCCCGGATGAGGCTGCAGGGCTGGGTGGGGGGTCGTAGGTCCTGGCTAGTTCTGGCCACCGCTCCGGGTCTGTCTTCTTGTAGCCTCATTCTGGGTCTGGGGGTGTCTCCTTCCCTCCCTAAGACTTACTTCTTTGTGTGTCTCTTCTCAGTCTCTGTCTCACTGTCTCTGGATCTCTGTCCTTCTATCTGGGTAGGTCTCTGTTTTCCTGTCTCTCTGGGTCTTTGCACGTCCCCTCCCATTCTGCTCTCTGGGTCTCCGTACTTCCACCAAGTCTCTTTCCCTCTTTCCCTGGATGTCTGATCTTGCCCCTTGGGACTCTGCCCACCCCAGGACTCTGCACTCTCCCCTCTTTGGAGTCTCTGCTCCCCCTTTCTTGTTCTGGGCCTCTGACACTCTCTGGATCTCCATCTTTCTGCATCTCTGTTTTTCCTGCTTTAGAACTCTGTGGGTCTGTCTTTTTAACGACATTTCTTAGTGTTTTGGCCTCAGTCTGTTTCTCACCGCATCCTTCTCTCTGTGTGTCCCTCTCTTACTTCTCCCCCCACTTATGCCTCTTCCCATCTACCCTGCAGAACAAATAGGCTTTGACGGTGGCGGGCAGCTGTGGCCGGGGAGTTACCAGGTTTGGCCCAGAGTCAGATTGTTAAGTGGATCGGAAACGTGAGTCCTGGATATCAGGGAGGAGAGCTGGAGCTCGAGATGAAAGAGGAAGTCAGGGAGAGATGGGGAGACTGAGGCAGGGCATTGCTGAACCCCTTTCCCAAACTGCAGGAAAAGGCAGATCTTGGGGAGCTCAACTTCTCACTCTGCTACCTCCCCACGGCCGGCCGCCTCACCGTGACCATCATCAAAGCCTCTAACCTCAAAGCGATGGACCTCACTGGCTTCTCCGGTGGGTTCCGAGGAGGCGCGGCATTGGGACCTGAGGGAGTGGGGGGGTCGGCTAGATCCTGGGTCTGAGGGAGGAGGGACTAGGGGAGAAGGATGGGGACCCCGACCTGGGGGAGAAGTCCGAGGGAGGAAGTGGAGGTCCAGTGCTGTCCCTGCCCCCCCTCCAGACCCCTACGTGAAGGCCTCTCTGATCAGCGAGGGCCGGCGGCTCAAGAAGCGGAAAACCTCCATCAAGAAGAACACGCTGAATCCCACGTACAACGAGGCGCTGGTGTTCGATGTGGCCCCTGAGAGCGTGGAGAACGTGGGGCTCAGCATCGCGGTGGTGGACTATGATTGGTGAGGGGCGCTGCCCGGCACAAGCAGCAGGGCGGGGGTAGGTGCCGGACCGCCACCCCCTCCCTGCCTGGACGCTGATTGCCCGCCCCACCCCCACCCCCAGCATCGGGCACAATGAGGTGATTGGCGTGTGCCGCGTGGGCCCCGACGCTGCGGACCCCCATGGCCGCGAGCACTGGGCCGAGATGCTGGCCAACCCCCGCAAGCCGGTGGAGCACTGGCATCAGCTGGTGGAGGTGAGTGGGCAGCCACCCAGTGCCACTCCCCACGGCATTCACCCGCTCGCCTCTGCACCCCTTCATTCACCCAACCCATCGCATCTTTACGGGCTGTGGAATCAGACCAATCCCTCTCTGCTCACAGCCCTCCGGAGATTCCCCAGCACCCCCAGGACAGAGTCTTAGCCCCCCTGAGGCCCTGCACCGTCTGCCCCACTCACCGCTGAGGCCTCATCACTCCTCACGTTTCGATTGACTTCTTTGTGCCTCAGTTTCTCCATTTGTAGAATAGGACTGTAATACCACGGGTCCCATCACTTCAGAGTCGAGTGAAAAAGAGCACTGTGAATGAAGAAAACAGGATCGCTGTCTTATAATGCTGACTATTAATGATTGTTTTGCCTTTGTCCCCCATTCCTGAACCTTTTGGATTTCCCACTTCAGGAAAAGACTTTGACCAGCTTCACAAAAGGCAGCAAAGGATTATCAGAGAAAGAGAACTCAGAGTGAGGGGTAAGGAACCCAAACTAGAGGGAGGGAGATGGGGGCCTGGACTCCTGGGTCTGAGGGAGGAGGGGCCGGGGGCCTGGACTCCTGGGTCTGAGGGAGGAGGGGCCGGGGGCCTGGACTCCCGGGTGTGAGGGAGGAGGGGCCGGGGGGCCTGGACTCCTGGGTCTGAGGGAGGAGGGGCCGGGGGCCTGGACTCCCGGGTGTGAGGGAGGAGGGGCTCGGGGCCAGGACTCCTGGGTCCCTGGGGTGGCGATGGAGCTACAGGAGGTCGTGGGTCTGTTTTCTGCCATCACTGACATCTTCTCCTTCCTGATCCTACAGGTCTGGCCTAGGGCCAGGATCGGACCAGGCCCCCTCTGGACCCCATCCCTTCCTGCCCGGACTGTGAATTCATCTCTTCGAAGCCATAACGTCCGAGCTGCGTGGTGCGGGGCAGCCCTGGGCTTGCCCGTCCTTTTACCCCCAGAAGTGTGAGGGTGGGAGGCAGGTGGGCCCAGCTACCTGTTTCAGGGTGGGGGGCATTCAGTTTCCACTGCGTCTGTCTCTCCTGGGGCTCCCCTTCCAGGTGAGGTGCCGTGCATGTCTGGGGGACCCCAGCCCCCCGAACCCTCCGTCTGTCTGTCTCTTTGCTGTTTGTTCAAGATTTGGTGCCCTGACCCTCATTCTCACCGTGAATGTCAACAGACCAATCCACCATGTCCTCCTAGACACACACACCTGTGTCTGTTCCTTCTGTTCACCACACCCCGCGTCTGGCCGATCCCCCAACTGCTGCTGCTATCAACGCCAGAATAAACACACACGTGGGTCTCACTCAACCTGGGACTCCTGTCCTCTCTGGGACTGGGAAGCTGGGCTCGGTTCAGAGAAGTGTTGCATCCACTGGCTGGGTGACCTTTGGCATACTTGATCTCTGAGCCTTAGTTTGTAAGTGTTACATTGGCCAGGACCACTATGATTATAGGACTCAGAATGCAACCCAAACTACCATAAGCCACAAGCAGAATTGAAAGACCTCTGTATATGGCAAGTAAGAGACTACAGAAGGACTTCAGGCATGGTTGGATTCAGGTGTTCAAGTGACTACTTCACTCTTTATTGGCTTCATTCTCAAGCAAATCTTTGCAATAGTAATAAGATGGCCACGTGGAGCTCCAGGCTACATCTGTTACGATGCCTTCAGCTGCAGAGAACAGAAATCCAGTGGAAGGAGTGGAAATGATAGAGACTTCTTTTGCTCATATAACTTTCAAAGACACACAGTCCTAGGGTTAGTTCAGCTGCTCAATAACATCAGATGGTGGGTTGGCATCTCTGAGATTCGCTTTGCCTTCCCGTCATGAGTACACACTGTCTGCGGTAGCACCACACATTATGTCCTTACATGGTGGCATCTAAAGCAGGAAATGTGGACACAGGCCTCCGCTTATGTCTGCATCTTTTTTCTCCCCGGAAGAGTTCTACTTACTTCTCATTGCCAGAACTGGGTTCTATGGCTACCCTGAGTTGGAAAGCAGTCTGGGAACGTGAACATGTGTCATTTCTAGTCTCCATCGTAAGGTGCGGGCTTTGTCAGCAAGGCAGCACAGAGGGGGATGACGGTCAGAAATCAACAGGACCTGCTGTAATCACCCTCAGAGCAGATAATTTCAGAGGAAACAAAATCTTCAGAGAGATTTTGTTTCCTCTGAAATTCTCTCTTTCTCTCTCTCTCTCTCTCTCACACACACAATTCCTCTGAAATTCCTCTCTCTCTCTCTCTCTCTCTCTCTCTCTCTCTCTCTCTCTCTCTCTCTCTCTCTCTCTCTCTCACACACACACACACACACACACACACACACACTCAGGAAAAGGATTCTGATCGGTCACCTCAGGCCAATCGTGCGTTCAATTGGCAAGCGTGCTCTTGGTCCCGCCCCTGCCATGACTGACTCCTCCGCCCCTGCCCATCTCACCGGGGATTGGCTCAGGATCCCTCAGGACCTCATCCCTTCTTGTCCAGCTGTGAATTCATCTCCTGAAGTCATAACAGTTTTTTAGTAGAGAACATAGGAGTCCCTTGATTGACATCCCAACAGACTCACATGGCACCGGGCAGGGACAAGTCCTTCAAAGCAGAACATGTCCAGTGCATTCTGCCCTTGGCTACTTGGCGTTAATTCACATCCACTTGCTCGTAACCACCACTTGAAAAAAATTCTACCATGAAAGATGGTACAACTACTGTATTAGTCTGCTAGGACTGCGTACCAAATAACCACAAACTGGCCAGCTGAAAACAACAGAAATTCATTCTCTCATAGGTCTGGAGGCCAGAAGGCTGAAGTCATGATATCAGCAGGGTTGGTTGTGGACTCTGGGAGAGGCTCTCCCAACTCCTGGTGGCTGCCGGCAATCCTTGGCATTCCTTGGCTGGTAGACGCATCACTCCAATCTCTGCTCCCGTCTTCACATCGCCTTACCCCCTGTGTTTTTCTGCCTCAACTCTCACTCTGCCTTTCTCTTTTTACACACATATAGCACTGCTTTTTTTTTTTATTATTATTGCCCTCTAACTAGGAGCATATTTAGTCTCTTTTCTCAAGGAGTGAGCAGCACTTTTCAAACCCTAATAAATGTCAAGCTTATAAAGGTTGTAAAGTTCAGCTTTAAGATAAACAGGGTAGTCTATTAGAATCCACAAGAAATGCAAGTAAATTTTAACCTAATAAATATCCTGAAAATACCCATAAGAAGACAGTCTGGCATGTCAAAGAGACTTATCCTTTAAACCAGTGTCATACTCTATTGGTTTCTTGGGCAGGCTGCTAGTTTACTCTTTGCAATCTTTGATGATACCACTATCGTCAGCAAGTGTTTATCTGGTACACAAGTGAGGATTGAAGTCAGACAGCCTAGATTCAAATTCTTTCTCCCCATGTATTAGCTCTGTGACTGGGCAAAGTATATAACTTCTCTGTGCCCTAATTTCTTTAACAGTAACATAAAGAAAATAATAATGCCCACTTCATAACAATGTATTGCAGGTTAAGTGAAATAATGTATGTGAGACACAGCACAATATTTGGCATGTATTTGGCAACTCAAATGTTAGCCATTAATAGTGATAATAACGGTGATTTTAATTGCTAATGATTATCATATATTTTTAGAATGTATTTGTGTATTAGGCATCTTTGTAACCACTTCAATATTGACCGACCTAATATACAAGTATCAGCTGTTCCAGAAAGGAGCAAGATGTAGGGAAATCTAAACAGGATAATATTTTATCACCAGTTTGCTTTGAATAGGCATAGTTGGTTATACTCATTCCGACATGACTTATTTTTTTCTGCCTTTCTCTATAAGGACACCTGTCATTGGATTTAGGGACCACTCTAAATCCAGGATGATTTCATCTGGAGATCCTTAACTTAATTACATGTGCAAAGACCCTTTTTCCAGATCAAGTCACATTCACAGGTTCTGGGGGGTTAGGTCATATCTTTTTGAGGCCACCATTCAACCCACTAAAGCTACCTTAAAAAAAACAGTTTATCAATTTCTTATAAAGTGAAACCCAAATTTACCATGTGACTCAGTAAGCCCACTCCTAAGTATTTACCCATGAGAAATAATAACATGGGTCCATGCAAATATTTATAGCAAATTTGTTCATAATAGTCCCAAGCTGGAAAACTGGAAACAGTTGACATGTCCATCAACAGGAATGGATAAACAAATTGGTATGTCCATAGAATGGAATACTACTCAGCAATAAAAAGAACTACATACTGATAAGTGTAGCACCATGGCTAAATCTCAGAAAAAATGTGTCTTGTGAAGGAAGCCAGACACTAAAGAATACCAACTGTATGACTCCATTTATGTGAAATTGTTGACAAGGGAACATTACACTATAGGGACAGAAATCAAATCAGGGCTGCCTTGAGCTGAAGGAAAGGGGATAAGGAGTTACACGCAGGCAGGAAGGAACATGGGATCACGGAACCATTCTTTCTCTTGATCATGGAGGTGGTCACACACTGTACACAATTGTCAAAACTCATTGAAAAGTACACTTAAAATCGGTTCATTTAAAAAAATCTTAATTGTAAATTTAAAGACACACAACATAAAATTTGCCATCTTAACCCTTTTTAAGTGTACAGTTCAGTGGTGGTAAATACATTCACAGGGTTGTGCAACCAGTCTCCAGAACTCTTTTCATGTTGCAAAATGGGAACTTCAAATCCATTAAACAACTCCCCGTTCTCCCCTCCTACCCGCTCCTGGCAACCATCATTCTACTTTCTGTCTCTATGAATTTGACTGCTCTAGGTACCTCATATAAGGGGAATCATACAGTATTGTCCTTAATTGTAACAAATGTACCACACTAATGCAAGATGTTAATAATGGGGGAATTGGGGTTCAGGGTTCTATTATACCATATTCTCACTAGGGTATATGGGAACTCTCTATACTTTTTGCTCAATTTTTGTATAAACCTAAAACTGCTAAGTCTATAAATTAAAAAAAAAATCATGGGGCCGGCCCGGTGGCTCAGCCTGTTGGGGCTCCGTGACCCTAGTGCCGAGGGCTGCCAGTTCGATTCCCACATGGGCCAGTGGGCTCTCAACCACAAGGTTGCCTGTTCGATTCCTCGAATCCCCCAAGGGATGATGGGCTGTGCCCCCTGCAACTAACAACTGGCAACTGGACCTGGAGTTGAGCTGTGCCCTCCACAATTAAGATTGAAAGGACAACTTAACTTGGAAAAAGTCCTGGAAATACACACTGTTCCCCAATAAAGTCCTGTTCCCCTTCCCCAATAAAATCTTTAAAAAAAATCATGGATAACAGATGTCAGTCAGGCAAAAACAACAGGTGTCCATTACACGGGTCCATAGCTGCAGTAGGTGTCCATTCTAATAATAGTTTGCACGACTAGGGGTGATTATGGGGTAATAAAGGTGAATGCCCTTTGAATATTTAAGGTTTGAGACCAAGGTCATACATTGTTCTTGGGCACACAGTTTCTTCCCTTCTATGATACAGTTTTCTAGGCCTTCCTTATGACTTTGCTATTGCAGAAAGACGGAGCCAATCAAGAGTGGATCACCAGTGACGTCTACAGTCACCATGGCCGCCCAAGGGCCCAGTACACAGTGGTGCCCTCTGGCGGGCCAAGGGAGGCTGTATCTGTGAGAGCACCTCTAGTCAGCTGACTCCGGCAGAGTTCCAGTACCCTGTGCAACACCCCTCACGCCCCCTGGCGACTTAAGTCACTTTCCATAGCCACGTTGCCAGTGCTTGTGGGAGAGACCCCATGAGAGAGAAATGCTGAGAAGAAGGGAAGATCAAAATTCCCTGGCATCCTATCAGATACAGACATAGACTCGACAAGCATCCAGTGAGATGAGCGGATCCAACCAAATAGTAGCTTAGGTATCCAATTAGATAAGGTAGAGTTGCCATGACGACACGAGTCTCTGTAAGGTTTACAGGGTCCAAGAGCTCAGACGCTAAGTGCCACCTGGTGCTTGGCAACGATTGGCCACCCACACCACATGCTGATCAAAGGCAGCCAATAAGGCGGTATAAAGCCTCCGTGACGTCACCAGTTGCTGAGCCGACCGACCATCCGTAGTGTATGAGCTCGCCTGTGAGCTCCAGCGAGCCTGCAGAGTGAGCACTTGTTCCAGTGCGCCAGTTCAGGCGCATGGGCTCGTGGTTTTCTTTTTTTGTTTTGTTTTGCTCGAGGGAGCGGTAAAGGGAGGGAGATGGCATAAGACGAGGCGTGAAGCGAGAGGAGTGACGGCGACAGCCACGCTGACTGAGAGATGGACCTACGTGGGCCGCTCTGTCCCAGGAAAGGCCTGGGAGAAGACGTAGCCCCATAAAATTCTTGTGGAGGGACAGAACCCTGACGAGAAACATCCAGAGACAGACTTGGAGAAACAGAGCTCCAAAGGGACAGAGACCGCCCCCCCCCCGCCCCGACCCCCCACATACGTAAACCCACAGGACAGAAGATGATTCCGTGATGGAAGAAAAGCCACAGCGAAGGAGAAGCAGGAAGTGACAGGGGAAGAGAATGACCCGGCAAAGGGAAGGGCCCAAAGGGAGACAGACAGTGACGGTGATCAGGACTGATGGTGGTCGTGTTATAGATATGGAGGGGACAGAAGAAGAGCCCATGGTCACAGACAGAGGGCCGGAAGGCACAGGGGGTACAGAGGTGAGGGTAGTAAGGACAGTGATAGAGAAAGAGTTAGAGAAGACAATAGAGGGGACCATGTCAGAAGTGCAATTGACTATGTGGAAGAGGATTGTCAAAGGCAAAAGGAAAAGTAGCAAAGACAGAGAAGACAGTGAGTCAGGTAGAGGTGAAAGTTCCAGAGGAGATGACGAGAGATCAAGAGGCTAGTGATAGAGACAGAGAGAACAGTGTGGTGGAGAGAAAGGACATTGACAGAAGGGACAACTACCAAGGGGACGGTGATAGAGGGGGAAGAGATAAGGGGAGCAATGGCAGATATATAGAAGGTGACAATCTTAGAGCAGAGGAGACCAGAGAATCAGAGGTGACATAGATTGAGGACAGTGAGGGAGGGAGGGAGGGGGAGAGAGAGAAAGAGAGAATAGAAAACAAAAGAAATGTAGGGGAAAGTGACAAAAATAAAGGAAAAGGTGCCAGAGACAAAATTGGAGGCAACAGTGACAGAGGCAAAGAGAACAACTGCAGACAGAGGCGGCAGCAATAAAGGTAATAATGTTAGAAACACAGAAAACAATATTAGATGAGGAGTGGAACAATATTCAGAGGAGACAGAGAGAATGGAAACAGAGCAATGGAGGGAACAGAAATAGTGGGGACAGAGACAGAGCTAGAAAGTTCAAAAAGAGGGGACCATGACAGAAACAGAGGAAAAGAAGAACAGGGGACAGAGATGGAGGTTTCAGAGTTGGAGGAGACAGAAGAGAGAGACAGAAGAGGGAAGGGCAGTAATGCACAAATTTAGAGTGGAGAGCAATAGTGGTGACATCCAGAATGGGACTAATGGCACATGCAATGACACAGCAACAGATGAAGACATAAAAGCAAGAGGGATGGTGACAGAAAGGATGGTGATGGAGACATGTGGAAACATAACAGGCATAGAGACAAGAAAGGGGAGTGGGACAGAGACCGAGGGATTGGTGACCAGGATAGAGGTTAGCTTGGCAGATATATTGGAGATAAAGTTAGGGAGTACGGGTGCGGACAGAGTCAGAACAGTTGGAATTGTGTCTTATAGAGGGAGTTAGAGACAGAAGGACAACTTGACCAAGACACAACAGAAAAAGACAGGGACACAAAGACAGAGATCAAGTCATAGAGATGAATAGAAAGACAAGAGCAAAGAGAAAGGAAATGGGAGAGTCAGAGTTACCTGAAACCCAGTGAGAGGTAAGGTGACAGACAAAAGCAAAAATTGGTGGGGAAGTGAACAAAGTCCCAGAAAGACTAAAAGGGACACACCAATCCATGAATACCAACTGTGACCCACTACCCAGCTTAATACCTGATCTTGGAGAGTACTGAAAACCAGGGAGGCTCGAGCTTACCTCTTTACGCCACTCTGGTAAGTTATGACCTTGATTTGGAATTGTGCTTTTAAAAGTCTCCACACAGATTCTAGATTTATAACTGTGTGTCTGAATCTCCCAGTTGTCTTGCTTTGGCCCATTGTAGCCTCAGCAAAAAGAGATTGCAAAATTGCTCTTTTTTCATTCATACATTCAACAAATGTTGAGTACTCACAATGTGTCAGGCCATAACTGAAGGGAAATTTAGAACCCAGAGAGGTAATCAGAGTATTTCAGCCCTGCCTGAGGGAATTTTACAGTCCTGGCAAATTTGAACTTTTATTTTGATGGTTTCTTAGATGAGGAGAATGAAAAAGCTCAGGGCTCACCCAAGGTTGGGAGTCCACAGTAAACTGGGAAAGCAATGGCTATACCTTCAAGGTAAGGGAAACTAGAAGTAAATTGACCCTCATTTGTGAATTTCCAGTCCATTACATGGGTGGTCCAAAAGACCTCAGGTTGTGAATTTAGTTTAGTCTCAGACCAGTAGTGTTTCTAAGCTTTGACAATAGCACACACAAAAAGTGTTCTCTGGTGAAAAGATACTTCATTAAAGCCCTCAAATCATTCCTGTAAACATATTTTCCAGGGAACACAGGTCAAAAGAAATTATTCACAATGCGTCATGAAGAGACGGGTCAGAATACGTAGAAAAGAAGTTAAGAGACATGAAGAGTAAAGTGAGAGAGTCTTATCTATATTTATTCCGAGACCCCAAAAGAAAGGAGAGTGAAAATATGGCCAAAGGAATATTTAAAGAAGTAATGGTGGAATTTTCAAATTTTCTAAAATTGATGAGAAACTAATCTGAAGATTCTAGAAACCCAATGAATCACAAGCAGGATAAATATAAAGAAATTCACACCTAGAAACATCGTTGTATATTTGAAGAATACCAAAAGCAAAAAGATCTCGGTAGAGAAAACAGATGTTCTTCAAAAGACCAATAGTTAGATAACAACTGACTTCTCAACAATACCAATGGAAACCAGGATAAGATCAATATGCTGATAGAAAATAACTGCCAATTTTATACCCAGTGAAAAATAAATTTCAAGAATAAGGTCAAGATACATTTTTGGATTTAGAAAATTGAGGAGAGTTTACCACTAGGAGCAGATCCTTAGCAAAAGATATTCTAAAGGATATAATTTAGGCAGAAAAAAAAAAGTGGATCCCAGATGGAATATCTGAGATGCAAGAAGAAATAAAAAAACAAAGAAAGTGAAAAATATGTAAATAAATCTAAAACAAATTTTGGATGTGTAAAACAATAATAACAATAATAATGGCGTCTTGTATATTAAAGAAAGATAAAATGTAAACACATAACAAAAACACATGTTAGGAGGGATTATATGTTGTCTAAGAAATAAGTAAAGGTGTTGATTAATTTTAAGACTGTTAAGTTAGTTTGTGAGTTTTGATTTCTAGGATAAACACTAAAAGAAATAGAATTTATTACTTAAAAACTAGTATCTGGGGTAATGAAATGATAGAATTAATGAATTTGAAAGGAAAGACATGAGAAAAAAAAGAGCAGATAGAAAAATAGCAAGTGCAAAAATATTAGATTGTAAATTTCATCTTAGATATAACAGTAATTTCATTATATGTATATGGACTAAATACTCCTGTTAAAAGATTGGCGGATCAGTTGTTGCCAGATGGGAGGGGTTTGGGAGGCTGGATGAAAAAGGTGAAGGGATTAAGAAGTACAAATTGGTAGTTTAAAAATAGTCATGGGGATGTAAAATATAACATAGAGAATATAGTCAATAATATGGTGATAACTATGTATGGTGTCAGGTGGGTACTAGAGTAGTCACGGGGATTATTTATTAATTATATAAATGTCTAACCACTATGCTGTAAACTAATATAAAATAATATTGAATGTCAACTGTAGTTTAAAAACGAAAATTAAGGACATGAAAAATAAATATATTAATATTAAAAAATGATTGGCAGATGGGATTTTTTCAAATCCAACTCTGGATATTTACAAGATACATTTAAGACACAAGAATATAGAAAAACTGAAAGTAAAACCATAGAAAGGGATATATTGTACAAATAGCAAAATAAAGCTACTGTGCTATAATTATCACATGAAATACAATTTAAGGCAAAAAAATTACTAGAGGTAAAGAGATATTTTAATGACAAAAGGTTCAATTCACCAGAAAGTTTCAAAAATTTTAAAGTTGTATGCACCTAACAATACAGCCTCAAAACATATAAAGTAAAAATTGACAAAACTTAGAAGAAAACTAGATAAATCACAGTGAAAGATTTGAACCCACTTCTCAATAAATAATAGAACCAGCAGAAAAAAATCATTAAGGATACAGAATATTTGAAAAACAAAATTTTGACTTCATGAACATGCATAGAATGTAACTACTAGCTGCATTCCATTAAAAGAAAAAAAAAAAAGGGCCGGCCCCGTGGCTTAGGCGGTTAGAGCTCCTTGCTTCTAACTCCAAAGGCTGCCAGTTCGATTCCCACATGGGCCAGAGGGCTCTGAACCACAAGATTGCCAGTTCAATTCCTCGAGTCCTGCAAGGGATGGTGGGCTGTGCCCCCTGCAACTAGCAACTAGCAACGGCAACTGGACCTGGAGCTGCGCCCTCCACAACTAAGACTGAAATGACAACAACTTGACTTGGAAAAAAGGCCTGGAAGTACACACTGTTTCCCAATAAAGTCCTGTTCCCCTTCCCCAATAAAATCTTTAAAAAAAAAAAAAAAAGTACAGCCAGTACATTTAGAACAACTGACCTTATTCTGGGTCATAAAGCAAGTATCAACAAATTTCAAACGTTTGAAATCGAACAGAATATGTCTTTTACAACAATAAAATTAAGTTAGAAATTAATACCAAAAATATAACTTTAAAATCCTCACTTACAAATTAAGAAATGCTCTTTAAAATAGCCCCTGAGCCAACAAAGAAGTCTTAATGGAAATTAGAAAACATTTTGATCTGCACAATAACAAAAATACTACCTATATACTAAAATTTGTGTGATGCAGTAATGCAGTACTTGGAAATTTTTAGCATCTATCTCAAGGAGTTGGAAAAAGAATAGCAAAATAAATCCGAAAAGAGTAAAAGGAGCTAAGTGAAGTAAGTCATACTGAGAAAGGCAAATATCATATGATCTCACTTATATGTAGAATCTAAAGAACAGAATAAACATGCAAACTAAACAGAAAAAGACTCAGAGATACAGAGGAAAAACTGATGGTTGCTACATGGGAGGGAGGTGGGGATAGGGGAGAAGGTGAGGGGATTAGAAAGTGCAAATTAGTAGTCATAATATAGTCGTGGTGACATGAAATACAGTATGGGGAATATATATAATCAATAATGCTGTAAAGATTATGCAGGGGCCAGATGGGCACTGGACTTATCGGGGGGGTCACATCACAGACAGTGTAGATGTCTGACCAATGCGCTATACATCTGAAGCTGAAGCTGAATAATATTGAATGTCAGCTATAATTAAATACACACACACACACACACACACACACCCCGGGGGTGCCAAAAAAATATATACAAGTGGACACTTTGGTCAACGTCGCTCAAGCAGTAGTTCGCCGTAATCAGAAGTGTCTGGACGCTGATGGTAACCACTTTGAGCACTTCTTGCAATTGCAGAAGTCAAACGTGACTTGTATTCATCTTTTATTATCGGTATATATTGAGTATTACCATTTTAACAGTTTTTTCCTATCTTCAAATCTGTATACATTTTTTTGGCACTCTCTCTATATATATGAAACCACAGGATGTGGAGTACAACATAGTGAAGACAGGCAAAGGAATTGTAACAGCTATATACGATGTCAAAGGGGTAGTAGATTGGGCGGGAGGGTTATCACTTTGTGAGGGGTGTAAATGTCTAACTATTATGTTGCTTTGTACACCTGAAACTAATTTTTAAAAAAATCCTGACTCCGAGGAAAGAAATAAACAGAAAGCAAACATACAATAGGGATGAGCAAATTACCCAAAAGTTGGTCACTTGAAAAGTCTAGTAAAATTGTCAAACCTCCAGTGATAAACAGAGAAAAAGGACAAATAGCCAGTATCAAGAATTACAAAGGGAACATTGCTACAGGTGCTACAGATACTAACAAGGTAAAAATTGGATATTAAGAACAACTTTATATTAATTAATTTGAAAATACAGAAGGAATGGACAAATCCCTAGAAAATTATAATTTACCAAAAATGACTCGAGAAGAAATTTAGCATTAGTCCTAAACCTATTTAAACAAATCAATTCCATAACTTAAAAAAAAAAAAAATAACCACAAAGAAAATTTAGGGTCCAGACATTGTCACTGCTCAACACTTAAGAAATAATTCCAGTATCGTGCAAAGTCTTCCAGAGACTGATCACTCTAAGGCCAGCCTAACTTTGACAGCAAAACCTGACAAGGAGAGTATAGACAACGCTAGGCCAATATTCATTTTTAAAATACTAAATAATAAAATGAAAGGTAATCCATGTTCTGGTTTTTCCCATAATGGCTTCTTTGCAATATTAAAATTTTTCCTAAAGATTTTTTTTTTTTGGAGAGCCCATCCTTTGCTGGTCCTTGAACATGTACTTGGTCTGCCCCTTGGGTTATCCAGTATTGATTCCAGGCAGAAGGAAGAGCAGGGGAAAAGGAGCATGTTTGGAGCATTTGAGGGACAGAAAGAAAGCCATTGTAGCTAAAGGCAGCATAATGAATAAAAGGGAGAGGGAGGGACTCAAAATAGGCACATTGAGGCTGGGGCCGAAGTACATATGTAAGGCCTTTGGCCATAGTGAAATGTGTCTTTCTTATTCTAAGGAAAGGCAAGCCATGGAAGGATTCCTTATACGTAAAAGCGAACTAGGCCAGAATTGAAAGCCTTTGTCACACATTAGCTGTGTATCTTGGGCAATTCACTAAACCTCTCTGATCTTTAGTTGTCCCAAGTGTGAGAGGAGAGAAAAGAGAGAGAAAAAAATCCAGGAAGGAGATTCAAGAAATGTTGAATTTTCCCCCTTCCTACACCCTCCCTCCAGGAGATCCCAAAAGAGGGGTGGGGTGGGTTGAGAGATTTTCCTCAAGGAAGCTAAGAGTGAAATTACACCAAAGAACATTTTGCACCTGCCACAGACAGCTCCCATCTTTAATTCCCTGGTCCAATCATTAGACTATGATCAAAGCTCCTCTGCAGGAATGCAGGGAGGAATTCTGGACTCCCTGAAGACATTCTCTCTTCTCTCCTTCTCTTTGATGCCTCGCTGGCGGCTTGTGTTTGGAACAGAGCGGAACTTCATAACCTGGGGCCTGACTTCAGGGGGTCAGAAGCTCCCCCAAAATTGTATACGAAGGGTTGTCTGCATGTGGTTTTCTCCAGAGAAAGGGTTTATAGCTCATCAGAGTCTCAAAGGATGATTTCACCTGCGAAGAACAAAAACTCCAATTCAAACTGGCTTTAAAGGGGGGGAAGAGTTGATTTTTTTGACTCATGTAAATGAAAAGTCCTGGCTAGCCCAAAACTTCAAGCATGGATCCAGGCAGGAGTCCACATGACAACATCAGGAAGGTTCCTCTTTACATTTCTGAGCCCTGAACTCCTCTGATTGGCTTCTCTTCACACAGGCTCTCCCCACCTGGTGGAAATACGACCTTGTGATTACATTGGGGCCCCCTGTTAGATAATCCGTGCTACTCTCCCTACCTGAAAGCCAGCTAACCAGCCACCTAATTCTCCTCCACCATCTAAGCTGACATACTCACAGATTCTTGGGATTAGGACATGTTTGGGGAGCCTTTGTTCTACCTACCATAGATGGGATAAATGCTGAAGAGGTATCCACCGAGCAGCCTCCGCGTCTGACTCCTGGTTTAGAAGCAAGGTTCCGGTTAGGAGGGGCTGGGAAACCAAAGGGAAAGGAATGAGCACTTAAGTGAACACATACTACCTGTCAGACACGATTCTTGGAACTTTACATGCATTATTGTATTTTCTGTGATAACCCTATTTACCATAACCCCATTTTATATATGAGAAAACAGAAGTTCAGAATGATAGAGTGACTTGGGTCACACAGTTATCTGGTGGCAGAGGCAGGATTTGAATTCAGACCTGTCTGCCTTTAAAGGACCTTTAAAATGAACCTTAGGTTTATATCCATAGAATCATGTATATATGTATAGTCATATACAGAGGGTGCAAAAAAAAAAGTATACATATTTTAAGAAAGGAAAAAACTGTATTAAAATTGTAATACTCAATATATACCGATAACAAAAGGTGAATACAAGTCACGTGTATACATATTTTTGGCACCTCCGGTATATTTCTTTCCTTTTAGGGAATTATTTTTCAATTGTGTAAGTAATTTACAGACAGATTGTCTTTGCTTTTTAAAACCAGTGTTACAGATAAAGCTAAAGTCCCCTTTGGTCACCTCTTGCCAATCTAGGTCTCTTCCCTGGCAGTAACCATGGTTATCAGCTTATGGTGGGTCATTCCAGATCTTTGTCTAAAAGTGTGTGTGTATTGTATATTTAGGAATATCGTGTATGCATAGTACTGTATAGTAAACGAGTAGAATTGTTTTGAGCAAGCATGTGAGTGTGTTTTAACATAAATGGGATCATACTGTACATATTGTTCTGCAGCTTGCTTTTTTAACTCAACAATATGGCTTGGAAATCTATCCAGATTTATTTAAATCACTCTGTGCCATTTCTTGTAAGAGCCACAGTGGTACTGCAGAAAACTCGTGTTTCTTTATTCATTCTCCTGTTGCTGGACTTTTGGGTTCTTTCTGGTTGCTTTGCTCTTACAAAGAGTGTCGCAAGTTTCCTTGGGTACATGCGTGTTTCTTAGGGTCAATAAGAAGGAGGTCAATTATCAAATCATGTGGATATGTTCGTTTTAATTTCAATAAGCACTTTCTGCAACTTTCAGCTAGTACTGTGCAATGAATACCGGAAACTCAGGAACTTCAAATAATAATTGTGTGTTACTGCTTATGTATCAGCTGATCAGCCTGGCTTGTCCAGGGCCACACTGCCCTCGGCTGCAGCGCTAGCTGGTTCAGGGCTGCTCCAGGTGGAGCACTGTGGGACCCAGGCCAAGGGAGGGTCAGCTACGACAGAAGGTTTCTGGAGGCCACAGCAGAGACACAAGAGGACTAATGGCAACATGCAAGACCTACTAAGTCCTAGACTCAGAATGGACACACTGTTGTTTCCACTCACACGCCATCGGCCAAAGCAAGTCATGTAACCATGCACAGAGCTAAGTGCTGTGTTTGTTTGTCCAACTCTCCCATTCTAAAGATGGGAAAACTGAGGTGAAGGGATCCTTCAGTGAGGTCCGTCAGTCTCCTAGTAAACATTGTGAGCTTCACGAAGATAGCTTCTTTGTTCAGCGCTGTTTCGTTCTTCACTATATCCCCAGCTGCCAGCACAAAGCTTACTCCATAGATGACCTGAATGAATGAATGTGTGAATGATTAATAAATAGATAAGGCAAGAGTGATTAGAAATAAAAACAACAGGATACAGGTACAACGACTTCCCCAAGATCACACATACTTTATTAATTTTTAACACTTAAGTTGTTTTCAAATCTGGCTATTAACAAATGATACACATCTCTGTATGTATATTTTTGCCTACCTCTCTGATTGTTTCTTTAATATAAGTTCCTAGGAGTTGAATTACTGCATCATTAACAAAACTTTGCAGTGAAAGCTGAAGTGATTTTCACATTAACTGTTTTGTTTGGTTCCTTTTGACAAAGCCCATGGGCACAACATTAAAGCAACTCAGTGGTTCTTTTTTCTGCCCATCAAATGAGCAACAAATGTTTTAAGGTTCTCCCGCATGCTGGTGAGAGAGCAGCAAAACAGACATTCAGGCCCAAACACACTGTCGGAATGTAAATTGCCACCACCCTTCTGGAAAGCAATTTGGCTGTAGATGTCAATGTAGGAAAAATGTTCATGCTTGAAAAGTCTGGAAATCTACCTGAAAGTCACAGAGACTTATATACAAAGAGGTTCACTGTGATGTATTTATAATAGGTTTTTTGTTTAATGAAATTACCAGGGTATCCAACTAGAAGGGAATGGTTAAGTTAACTAACTCAATAGAATATTACACAGCCATTTAAAATGACATTTTGAAGAATACACGTTAGCATGCAAATGCTGGGAAGTTAATGTTCAATGAACAAAAGCAGAATGCACACATTTTATACAAAGTATGAATGTAACTATGCTTTTCAGGACTAAGTGGAAATGCACCAAGCTGTTAAGGAGTGATTGTATTTGGAAGGTGAGAGTATGGACATTTTTTTTCTGCTTTCCTCTATTTTCCACCTGTTCTTCCATGATCACTGTGGCAGACAGTTTGTTCTGCCCAGGTCCTAATCCCTGGGACCTGCGAATGTGTTGATTTACACGGCAAAAGGGACTTTGCAGATTGTGACTAAATTAAGGACCTTGAAATGGGGAGATGATCCTGGATTGCCTGGTGGGCCCAATGTAAACAGAATCAGGAGCGTCCTTATAAGAGTGAGACGGGCGGATCAGAGTCAGAGGAAGCGATGTGACATGATGTGACGGTGGCAGCAGAGGTTGGAGTGATGCGAGGCCACAGCCAAGGAATGCAGGTGGCCTCTAGAAACTGGAAAAAGGTAGAGCTTCCAGAAGGAACACACCTTGGTTTTAGCCCGGTGAGACTGACTTTGGACTTCTGAGCTCCAGAACTCTAAGGTAATAAATCTGTGTTGTTTTAAGCCACTAAGTTTGTGGTCATTTGTTATAGCAGCCTTAGAAAACTAATACAATTACGAATTACCTTAATTTAAAAAGTAAACGTTTTTAAATATATATAATATGCACAGAGAAAACGTACAAATTACAAGTGTCCAGCTCAGGAAATTTCTATGAAGTGAAAACATCCGTGTAATCAGCAGCCAGATGGAGCAAAAGAACGTTCCCAGCCTCTCGGAAGCCCTTTCATCCTACCCTTCTGGCACCACCCTCCCTCAAAGGTACTCACCATCCTAACCTCAAACCCCATACTTAGTTTTGCCTCTTCTGTGATTGGCTTCTTTTTTGTTTGAAATAATGCTTGTGAGATCCACCCAAGTAGTATGTGATTGGAGGTCACTCATTTTCATTTCTGTGTGGGATGTGGCTATCCTGTAATGTACTCATCCATTCTATTGTCCGTGAATATTTGGACAGTTTTCAGGCCTTGGCTGTTATGAGCAGTGCTACTACAAAAGTCCTTGTGCGTGTTTTGGGTGAACACCTGTATGCATTTCTGGGGGGTATGTATCCGGGAGTCATAGGGTACGCAGACGGTCAGCTTCAGAGGACACTGCAGGGCTGTTTTCCAGTGTGCCCCCTCCAGCAGTGTAAGAGTGTGCCTGTTTTTTCTGTTGGTTTGCCTGACTTTTCCTTAATGATTAGAGGGAATTCTTTACATAGGAGGCTGCCAATTAAGTTTGCAAACTTTTTGCAACGATGTTGCTAAACTTTTTTTATATCAGAGGTATTATTTATTATGAACTTGTATCAACTGGACAAACAGTTAACCAAGTTGACTACTTGGAAGTGCTGCAAATGCTGCATGAAAAAGTTAGACGAAAACGACCTGAACTTTTCACCAATTCATGGCTCTTGCATCACTCCAATGCCCACCTCACAAGGCACTGTCTGTGAGGGAGTTTTTAGCCAGCAAAGAAATAACTGTTTTGGAACACCCTCCCTATTCACCTGAAGCCCCCAGTGACTTCTTTCTTTACCCTAAGATAAAGGAAATATTGAAAAGAAGACATTTTGATGACATTCAGGATATCAAGGGTAATATAATGACAGCTCTGATGGCCATTCCAGAAAAAGAGTTCCAAAATTGCTTTGAAGGGTGGACTAGGCACTGGCGTCAGTGCATAGCTTCCCAAGGGGAGTATTTTGAAGGTGACCATAGTGTTATTCAGCAGTGAGGTATGTAGCACTTTTTCTGGGATGAGTTTGCGAACTTAATTGTCCGACCTCATATTCTGGGTAAGAATCTACTCTTGTCTGTTGCCTGCCTTTTCACTTTCTTAATGGTGTATTTTGATGAACAGAAGTTTTTAATATAGTCCAATTTGCCAATTTTTTTCCTTTATGATTCACTTTGATCTTGTTTTAGAAATCTTTTCTGCTCCAAGTATATGAAACTGCTCTACTATGCTTTCTTTTAAAAGCTGTATTTTAAAAGTACATTGTATTTTTATGAATACACTACAATTGGTTTATCTATTCCAGTGTCGATAAAAGTTGGGGTTGTTCACAGTTTTATGTTATTCTTAAGAAAGATGCCCCAAATAGTCTTACCTAAGTCGTCCTGTGGCCTGTGTGGATACATGTCTTCATCTCTCTTGGGTAAATACCTAAGAGTGAAATTACTGGGTGATAGCATAGGTTATGAGATCGTAGCCCTCGTCTTATTAGTTCAGTGGCTGTAAACAGTGGCCTCGTGCACTTTGTCCAGTTCTATAGCCGTTTATCTCAGGAGGGCAGGTCTGGTACCAGTTACTTCGGCATGGCCATAAGTAGGAGTTCCCAATGTGCAGATGCTCCTTGATTTACAATGCGGTTATGTCCTGATAAACCCATCATAAGTAGAAAATATCTTAAGTCGAAAATACATTTAATACATCTGACCTACTGACCATCATCGCTTAGCCTCGCCAAGATTAAATGTGCTCAGAACACTACTTTAGTGGAACGTAACCCATCGTAAGTCAAAGAGAACCTGTAGTTGCCCTCCTCTTCTCACCAGAAGCAGGAGAAACAGAAGCGTGTTTTGTAGACATGATGGGATGCAAAAACAAAACACAGTATCCAAAAAGTGCTGGCAACACAGTGCACTGTGAACTGTCGATTGTTTACCCTCGTGATCACGTTTGGGGGGCGCTGAGACTCACAGACGCTGCCCAGAATCACAAGAGTGCTGTACTACATATTGCTAGCCCGGGAAATGATCAAAATTCAAAGGACAGTTCCTACTGAACGTGTATGACTTTCACACCGTTAGTAAAGCCAAAAATTGTAAGTCATGCTATCATAAGTCAGGGACTGTCTGTAGTACATTTATGACGAAAAAAATTCAATTGTGCCCCAAACAGTATGGTGGGGTGGAAAGAACATATGCTTCTGACTCCAATGGGCAGGTTTTGAACCCCAATCTAACACTTCTTCACCCTGTGGTCTTAGACACATACGTGAGTCTTTGGACTTGAGTCTTCTCATCTGTAAAATGGGGAGGATAATGGCTCCTTCCTGGCAGTTGGGAGGGTTAGAGAAGATTCAAGTGCCTATCTAACACATATAGATGCAACAAAAACAGTTAATGTTTGTAATGCTGTGGGTGATTGTTTCAAGAACAGTGGGAGTACATAGCAGACTGGATGGATTGCGTGCTGTGTTCAACACATTCAATGAAAATACACAATTTTCTTGACACTTTTGAGACACTGGGGATGTAATCACTGAGAACAGACCAGGTCTCTGTTCTCAAGACATTTGCGTTCTAATGAGAGAAGACGGTCAGTGAGTAGCAAGTAAACAGATATGAAAATGTGCTATGAATAAATGCTGTGAAGAAAACAGAATAGAGAAGTGTTGTAGAGAGTGGCCAGGAGTGGGGGAGAGGGCCTTTAAATAAATTGGACAAAGAAGCCCTCTTTGAGGAGGTGATATTTGAACTGAGACCTGAAAACTAGGAACCAGCCATGTGAAAATCTGGGAGAAGAGTGTTGCAGGCAAAGAGGAGCTAGTGCAAAGGCCCTGTGGTAGGATGGGCTCACTGTAGTGGAAAAGGTTGCTGGAGTGTAGTGAGCGAAGAGGAGAGTGGCAGGAGATGCGGACGGAGTCATATCTTCTCCAGACCATGCAGGGCCTCAGAGGCCACCACAAGGAGTACGGATTTCACTCAAAGGAGGGTGGGAAGTCCTCAGAATGTCTTAAGTTGAGGGATAATATGATCTGGTTTACATTTTAACAACATCACTCTGGCTGCTGTGTGGAGAATGGATTGTAGGGAGGCAGGAGTGGCAGCAAGAAGGCCAGTGAGAAGGCCTTCAGCTGGCCCTGAGAGAGAGGATGGTGGCTTTTGCTATCGTGGTGGCAGAAGGGATGGAAAGAAGGGACTCTTTACAATATATTTTAGAGGTAGAGACACAGGACTGGGTGTAATGGATTGGAGTTAGGGGTGAGGGAAAAGGCACCACTGAGAAAAATTTCTACATTATTTTCTCAACAATGAAATGGAGGGTGGTACAGTTTTCTGAGCTGAAGGAAGATTGGAAGCAAAACAGGTGTGTGTGGGTAGGCGCTGGGAGTCGAGAACTCTGTTTTGGACATGTCGCATTTGAGAAGTGGAGATGTCAAGTAGCCCTTGGTGTGCATGCTGGGAGGGCTCAGAGCAGAGGTCAGGGCTGGACCCCAATGGCGAGTCATCAGCAGACTGTGGCTTTTTGCCATGGAACTGGGTGAGATCACCTAGGGAGAGAGAGAGCAGAGCACAAAGAGGGCCTGGCCCCTGCGGCTCTCCCCCCACACTGAGTGGCCAAGTGAAGGTAGAGAAGCCCAGAAAGTCTGGTGAGAGGGGAGGAAATCGAGGAGGGTTTGGAGTCACCAAAGACAGGAGAAGAAATGGTTTCCTGGAGGTCCTGTGTCAAGTCCTGCTAAGTGGATGAGTGGGATGGGGGTCGAGAGGTGGCCCCTGGGTCTGCACCATGGAGGACACTGGTGACCTTGCCCTTGACCTTGATCATGGCAGCTTCGTGGAGTGGGGGGGCAGAGGCTCAGCCAGTGTTTGAAGAGAGACTAGGACATGAGAAAGTTGAAGTAGTGAGTCTTTCCAACTGTTTCAGAAGTTCTGCTGCAAAGAACAAAGAATGGGGCGAGCTACAGAGAGATGTAGTGTCAAAGGGGGGGTTTTGAGTGATTTTTTTGAAGAAGAGAGCTAGTAGGGCAATCTTTTTTAAAATTATTTGTTTCGGTTACAGTTGACATTCAATATTATATTAGTTTCAGGTGTAGAACATAGTGATTAGATATTTATATAACTTATAAAGTGATCACCCCAATAAGCCTAGTACCCACCTGGCACTATACATAGATGTTGCAACATTATTGACTATATTCCCTGTGCTGTACTTTACATCCCTGTGACTATTTGCTAACTACCAATTTGTACTTCTAATCCTTTCCCCTTCAAGTGCTGATGCAGAAAGAGAGAAATTGTTTATGCAGGCAGAAGAGGGGGTTAATTGCAAGTGACAACCTGCCCTAAATATTACTTCTATCAGCCGAATCTCCCCAGATTTTTTATGAAACATGTCAAATATACAGGAAATTGAAAAAAAAAATGTAATGAGTATCCATATACCCACCATTTCGACAATTAACATTTCAAATGCTGAATTATTTGAAAGTTGCAGACATAACTATTTCAGCATGAATCTCCTAATAAGAACACTCTCCTACAAAATCACAATATCCTATCATTATCACATAAAAGAAAATTAGCATTAATTCCCTAATGTTTCTGAGATCAAGTCCAAATTCACATTTTTCCCAATTACCCAGAGACTGTATTTTAGGGCTTATAAAAAAAATGTTTGGGCCGGCCCAGTGGCTCAGGCGGTTACAGCTCCGTGCTCCTAACTCCGAAGGCTGCCGGTTCGATTCCCACATGGGCCAGTGGGCTCTCAACCACAAGGTTGCCAGTTCAACTCCTCAAGTCCCGCAAGGGATGGTGGACAGCGCCCCCTACAACTGAAATTGATCATGGCACCTTGAGCTGAGCTGTCACTGAGCTCCTGGATGGCTCAGTTGGTTGGAGTGCGTCCTCTCAACCACAAAGTTGCCAGTCCTACTCCCGCAAGGGATGGTGGGCTGCGCCCCCTGCAACTAGAAAAACAGCCACTGGACCTGGAGCTGAGCTGCGCCCTCCACAACTAAGACTGAAAGGACAACAACTTGAAGCTGAACGGCACCCTCCACAACTAAGATTGAAAGGACAACAACTTGACTTGGAAAAAAGGCCTGGAAGTACACACTGTTCCCCAATAAAGTCCTGTTCCCCTTCCCCAATAAAATCTTTTAAAAAAAAAAATGTTTGACACTAGGTTCCAAGCAAGTTTCAAGCATTGCATTTTGTTGTTACATCTCTTTAACCTCTTTTAATTTAGAGCAACTACTCCAACATATTCTCCTCCATGATGTTGACTTTTTGAAGAGAACAGGTTGATTATCTTGTAGAATGCCCTGCATTTTGGACTTGTCTGATTGTTTCTTCATGGTGTGTTTTAACTTGTGCCTCTCTCCTGTTTTCTGTAAGAAAGGAGATTAGGGCTGGAGCACAGCTTCCCAAGCATTCTCATTGCCCGGTGGTGCCTTGAGCATCTCGGTCACTTTGTCATGGTGTACCTAGACTCAAAAGAAATGCCTAACCATCTATTAAATAGTTAGGTCCAAACAACTTAACAAGTATTTGTGTCCTAACCACTTAACACCAATTGAAAAAGTAATGTACATAAATGGAAGAAAAAATGTTTTATTTCATTCTTAAATGACACTAATTACTTACTAATGGGATGTGTGCATCTGTTGCGCACTATACAACTTCTTAAGCTTCAGAATCAGATTGAACACCATGCCCTTCCTTTCCTGTTCCACAGAGATTTTCAGGACAGTGCTTGTTTTCAATTACAGAACGGCCAAAAACTCAGCTGCACAAAGATATATCACACATCCTCCCCCCTGCAAAACATAGCGCAAATCTAATGCCGAAACGACTATCTAACAGATATCAAGTATCGCTGTTTCACTTGCAAATTTGACATATTCTGTAACCAGTTGTGCGCTGGAGCCGGCCGGGACCAGCTTTCCAAGGAGGAGGAGGAACCTCTTCTCAACTGAACATTGATGTCAGGCTCAGTGACAACTTTTTCCCCAGAGAACTGGTTGTTAAGCATTTGCCAGTGGCCCACTGTGACTGTGCCAGTGCAGCACGCTTGTGGCCCACTGTGACTTTGCTGCCTTTTCCCCCAGGGTGCCTCAGCATACAGTTTGGGAAACTGTATGAGGGTCTTAAGGCTTAATTAGGTTCAACTTAAACATTCTTGACAAGAAAACTTCATAAATGATTCTGTGTTCTTCATATTGCAACACGTCAGGAGGCACATGCCAGGTTGTCCACACTGAATGGTGCTAAGTTTCATCACTTTGTTAAGTGGTGACCCCTATAAAGGTATGAGAGTAATCTGTAGGGTAAGACTTTAGCAACATGTGACTATCCGGGTGATCCTTGCAAGAATGAATTTGGGGGTTCAAAGTGGTGATTATCATTCTATTATATGTATGTATCACCATACACACACACAAAACATATTACCATCATTACAGTCATTCCTTTTGAAGCTCGGACTGTCCAACTTTTGCCAGTAGGATCCCCTTCAAGCTGGCTCCTGTGTCTTTTGAATGTGACCCTATTAGTGTTTGAGCACTTCCTTGCCTTTTTGTCACAAAAGATGTCCCAGGCTTACTTTGTACTTGACCCTTCTAAAACCTGGAAGCAGTTACTTTTCCAAGGGATCTGGTTCCTTTTGGGTGCATAATAGCTAGAAACCAGACAGGTATGCATGCTTATTTCAGCCAAGCTTTCAACCACTGATGGAAGCAGATGGTTTGAGATTGTCCTGGCTGGTAAAGAATTAGAGTGCTCTCGTTCTGTGTTGCCGACAGTTGCAGTTATCCATTGCTATGTAACAAATCACCCCCAGTACTTAGTAGCTTAAAACAACCAAATCATTTTAGTATTGCTTAAGGTTTCTGTGAGTCAAGAATTTTGGGAGAACTCTGCTGGGTGGTTCTGGCTCTGGGTCTCCAAAGATGATGCAGTGAAACCGTGGCCGGAGCTGCAACAGAGGAGAGCTATAGCAGCTGTGTGCTGGCCTGGCATCTTGCCCTCTTCAGTGTCAGGACCTCTTCACATGGGTTAGTTGAGCTTCTTCCCAGCATGGCAGCCTCAGGGTCATCAGTTAGCTAGATAGCTGCCAAAGGCTCAAGAGCAAATATTCCAGCAAGTAAAGCAGAAGCTGCATCTCTTTTATAACCTAGATTTGGAAGTCACACGGCATCACTTCCGCCACACTCCATTGGTCAAAAAGTCACAAAAGCCCTCCCACTTCTAATTTTAGTGTATGTGCTGCCGAAGTGAGCACAACCCTCCCGCTTCTGAAGGAAGTACCCTTGGAGGACTGTCAGAGAGTGTGGGGTGGGGGAGATTGTTGCAGCCAACAATCTTTGGGAAATAGGGTCAGCCACACTGACTTAGGACAAATACAGCTGTTTTAGAAACCAGACAAGCAGGTGACAGAGATGTTACTCTGCTCTGAAAGTTCAGCATCTGACTCCATGTCCCTTCTTCAGTGGTTGCCATCTCTCCTAAGAGTTAGAGTTAGGGTTTGGGTGGGAGGCATGGTGAAGTCAGAATTGGAGGTAACATCTAGGCATAGCTTAGCACCCACTCCCACTCCTATGTTCCTCCTCTCCTAGAACTCTCTGCCTTCAGTGACAATCTTGATTATTTACCAGCAGAGGGGAAGGCTCAGAGTATTTGTACAAAATACATGAACATATTTAACAAAATACATGAACACTTGGGGAGGAGGGGTTCCCACTTTGAAAGAATTTTCTGAGCAAACCAAACTACATTAAGTGAAAATTTCCTTCCTTTGTCCGTATTTGATTTATCAAAACGTATATCTCACTGCCCAACAGAACTTCTGATCAGGGTGAGACAAGCAGTTAAAACACGGAGTGGATTTAAAAAAAACAAAAAAAAACACTTGTTTTTTACAGCCTGAAGCAGAGAACTTTGATGTTTGGTTTAACCTCTGAAATGCCATCCCAGAGGAAACCTATAATTTACATTTGTTTTTTTTGAAATAGTAAACATACTTTTTGAGTCTCCATTACTATGGGGGGGTGGTCCCTGAGTCACTGCCACCCCTTCTTAGGTAATATGGTTTCTGGTGTATCATAAGCCCCAGTCAATGTTGAAAATGTGAATCAAAAATGAGGAGGTCAGGGTTTAGTTTGCCCAGGACTGCCACTTGAGTTAAGCTTTTGGGCAAAATTTAGAGGACAGAGAGTAGCATCAAGTTTTGGTTTTGAGTTTAAACTAAACCTGGGGCTCTGTCCTTCTCTTTTTCCACTCTCCTGGTCTCTCGACATCCTTCTGCCACACGTGTCTCATTTCTTCTCTCATACAGGCCAAGCTTGCTGCCCTCCCCGGGCTTCTGCTCTTCATGTTTCTGCTGTCTGGGGGTTCACCCCTGAGCACCCACATGACTGCCTCCTTCTCATTGTTTAGGTCTCATCTTAAAAGCCACTTTCTCTGGGAGGGCCCCCCTTGATCACTTCAACTCTGTCACCATGATATCCCATCATCCCCTCTCTTCCTTAGGGCCCTCATTTATTTCTCTGAAATAGGTCTTTGGGTTACCTCTTCTGGAAGGCAAGCTCCCTGACAGCAGAGACCCGCTCTGTCCTGTTCTCCAGCTGATTCTCAGGATCCTGAACAGCGGCTGGCATTGATTAGGCCTTCCGTGAACACTGGTGTTTGATGGCAACTCATTTCTCCTTCAGTCACGCAGGGACAGTCCCCACAGGGAAGCACACCCCACAGGCAGTGCTTTAGACTTACAGGGGGGCTCAGGGATTGGTAAGATATCGAAATTCTTCCCTACTTCCCTGCTCTGGCCTCTCCCCACAGACCTTCTAGTAACTAAAGCGTTAATACTGGGCACAGCAAGGGTCTGCAGCCCCTGTTCTGCTTGTGCCCACCAGTGCCCCCATCCCTAGGAGTCAAGTTCAGGGTGATTGTAAGGAATCAATGAGATGTTGCTGAGGTGCTCAGCAGAGCATCTGACCATAGCAAGAACGCAGGACACCCTGGCTGCTCTTATTGTTTTACCAGGGTGCTCTGCTGCACCCTGGGGTGAACACACGTTCACTCCTCCAGTCTCCCAAACCAGATTTTAGCAACCCAGGTGGGAACCCAAAGCTCCACAACCCACATGTTGCTCTCTGGCCCTCTCCAGTCTCTCTTTTCCTCAGTTTCCCCTCTCTGTAGCTCTCACATCTCTGCATTAACCAACCCCCACCTACAGCTGCTTCTTGCACCCAAGCATGACCTCACTTGTCTGTGAACTCCTGGTCTGTTTCCCCGCTCTGGCTCATTATAGATATCTGTATGGCCCACTTTCCCTCCCTACATCCCAGCCCCTTCGTTCCCCAGATGGCCTCCATTTCACCCTATTCCTGCCTTTGGGGTGGAGGGACCACACTTTCCTCACCTTGGGCCTCTCAGAATGAGAAGATCAAAGAGGGAGCGGCCATCTCTCTGGAACCCTGGCACGGAGGGAAAGAACCGTTATCTTTTCTCTCTCCTCCATGTCTGAAGTTAGTAGCCAGACTTTTTGAGGGGACCAGGAAGAGGTGAGGTTTCTTCCCTAATTTCAGAACCTGGAAGGAGATTCCGTGCCCTGGAGAGGGTCTGCCTCCTTTCAGCCCCCTTCTGGGTCCCTTTGTTCTCTAATTTCTGATGCCCTCATCCTTGGTGCCTAAGCATTTGGGGGTAGGGGACAGGGGGAGTTGATGGGGCAGGTGGAGGCCAAGGTGACCTCTCCAAGGCCTCTGTATCCTCCCTCCCCCTCCCTGCACGGGAGGTGTAGAGCTGGCTTCACAGCTCTGCATATCCCCACACCCGCTGCCAACACCTGGGGGAGGTGAGAGAATAGGGGGCAGGGAGGCTGTGGGGCCCTGTCCTCTGCCCCCTCCCAGGGCCTCCACCTGACAGGCCTGGGCCAGGGGCTCCACACCAGAGCCCAGCCTCTTCTAGCTCCTTCAAGAAACCCTGTCCAGAGTCTGGACTGTGGGTTTGGACGCTGCCCTAGCTCCGTGGTTCTTCCTCTGCCCCCTCAGGTTCCTGCCGCCCCACCTTGTACCTGCAAGACTTGCTCCCGGTCTCCTCTCTCCAGGCCCTGCACCTCTCCCCTGCCGCCCTGTTCTCTCATCTCTGTCCAGTGTTCCTCCTCCCTCTTCCCCAGCCAGTCCTGCCAGGTCCCCTGGCTCTTCCAGACATCGCCCCCCGCTGCTCATCCCCTCTCCCCCACATTGCCCCAAAGCTCTGCCTCCTCCTTTCCTCCTGTCCTCTCCAGGCCTCTCGCTCCCCTTCCCTCCCTCCCCCCACTTCGGCTCCAGGGCCTGGCCCTGCCTAACCATCTCTCTTTCCCTCCATCATTTCTCTCTCACCTACCTCCCGTCCCTTCCCGCATTCAGATTCACCCCGCAAATTTTTACCCCAGTGTCCTAGGACTCTCTCCCCCCGCCACATTCTCCTCTTCCCCCTCTTTCTATCTCTTCCCTCCTCTACCCTCTTTTCTTTTCTCCCTCCCTCTCTTTCCTCTTCCTCTTCCCTCCCTCCCTTTATTTCCTTCCTTTCCTCCCATCCCTCTGTCTTCCCTTCCCTTTTCCTCCCTCCCCATTTTTTGTCCCACTCCTCACCACTCCTCTCCATCCTCCCTCTCTTCTCCCTCCCCCACTCTCATTCCTCCCCCTTCCCTCCCTCACCCATCCTGTCCCTTTTTCTCCCTCCTCTTTCTTCCCCCTCTTCCTCTCTTCTCTGCCCTCCCTTCCCTCTCTGCTCTCCCCTCTCCTTTCCTTCCCCGGCAGCCTCCCCCATCCCGCTCCCTCCCTCCCCTCCCTCCCGCTCCCCCTCCATCATCAGTATTCAGCTCCCGTCTCCGCCGCTCTCGGCTGCTCTCGGTCGCTGCCGCACCGTCCGAGGCGGGGGCCGGGGCCGGGGCCGGGGCCTGGGGGGGGTGGGGTGGGGGGAGAGCGGCGCCGGCGGCCCGCGGAGGGGGGAAGGAAGGAGGGAAGGCTGGAAGGAAGGAAGCAAGGAAAGAAAGAAGGAAAGAAAGGAAGGCAAGAAGGAAGGCGGGTGGCGGGCAGGCAGGCGAGGGCGCCGGGCCGGGCGGCAGGCGGGCGCGCGAGCCAGGAGGCAGAGCGGCCCCCCGAACCCCGCTGCTGCAGCTGCGGAAGCCCCCTCCCCATCCCGGAGCCGGGGAGGGGGGATAACGCGCGAGACTCGGGCCGGCCGCAGCCCCGCCCCCCGCGCCTCCCCGCAACGGGCCTCGCACCCCAAATCCCTGTGCCTCATTGGGGGGGTCCTCCCCCCGCGGGCCGGGCATGCTGCCTCCCGGAAGGAGCCCCTTTCCTCGCTGTGAGTAGATACCGAGGGGCGCCGAGCGGGGGCGGGAGGCGGAACCTCGGGGAGCGGGTGGGGGGCATTCTCTAATTAGGGGACAGTGGTCTTAGGCCTCCTCCGGGACGGGGGGCGGCGGCAGAGGACAGTGGGCGGGGTCTGATGGATTGCCGACGCGGGTGGGGGAAGTAGCCAGGTGGGGGTTCTCTGGGCCAAGCGAGTTCTGTGTTGGGGGGGGGTCCCAGCTGCCTGGGGACGGGTCGGGGTGGGGGGTGCACGTCTGGCGGTCGCTGCGTATCCAGCTGTGGGGTTGAGGATGTAGGCTTGGGATGGGGGGGTCTCCTGAGCGTAGGTAGGTCTGGGCCCCCCTTTCTGGGGCGGGAGTCCGGGTTCTTCTCCTCCATTGCCCCTCCCACCCTCCACACCGCTGCTGCTTGGGGTGGGGGGGCACGCCAGTGATGGGGGGGGAAGAGGCGGGCACGGGGTTTCCTTGGTGACCGCGCCTGGCAGGAGCGGTTGCCTTGGCAACCGGGGAGAACCGGGGAGTTTGGGAAGTGTGGATGGGAAAGACGGAGGGGGTGACTGGGAAGCGAGACAACCCCTCCCCAATCTTAAGCCATTCTCCCTCTGGAGTCCCCAGACCCTTTGATGGTGGGCAACTGAGCCCCTGCCCCGCCCTCTTCCCAAGACCCTCTTCCTTGACCCCATTCTGCTCCGGGGCCCTCTACCCTTGGGCACGTGTCTCGCTGGGACCACTGCCTCCCTCCCCCTGTCCTTAGCCTTGGCCTCTTGGGCACCGCCCCTCCCCCCAGTTGCTGCCCTCCAGGGGCTTCCCACCCTCACACCTGCTCTTCCAGGACTTTCTGACTGCACCTCACCTTCCCGTCAGGATTCTCTCACCGCCCATCTCTGACTCCCCACCTCAGATGTCTTCCTCCCTTGACCCTCTCCCCAGGACACCCCAAGTTTAGCATCTCTCAGGACTCGCAGCCTCTCTCTCTTAGACGCGTCTCTGTCTGGGACCCCCTCTATGACCTTTCTTCACACAGAGCCCCTGTCTCTTTACCCCTGGGAGCCCCTGATCCCAGACTCTCCAGTACTAGGGCCCTTCTCCCTGGAACCTCTTTCTCCAACCCTCGGCTCCTCCCAAGTCCCCATCAGTCCAGGAAGCCAGAGGCCCAGGCTCTATCCAGGGTTCCGCCCACGTTTTCAAGCCCCCTCTTCCTTGGGCTCGTCCCCTGGGCCAGGGGGCCCAGCCGTCTCTTCCCCAGGCCGGGGGTCTGAGTCCTCGCCCACCCACCCTATCCTCTTCTCTCTGCCACTCCCATCTTGACCCTCGTCTCCCCACCCCCACCTCACTGCTCCCCCTAAGCACCCTCCCCCCTGCCTGCCCTGCTCCCTGCAGCCTCAGCCCCACTCTCCTGAGGACACTTTCTCAGGGTGGGGAAATCCCCCGGGGAGAGCCCAGCTGGGAGGGGGGAGGGGACGGGAGCCTCAGGGCTGCCCCTCAGCCCCCTCCCTGCCCCCCCAGCTGGGAGCTGCAGTGGAGCCTCCGCAGAGCCCCATTGCTATGCGCCTCACATCCCAAGTCCCAGCCGCGCAGCCGCCAGACAGGAACTCAGGCTCCAGCGGCAGCTGGGAGTAGCCAGAGTCGCTTCCCTCCAGGTCCAGGCAGCCGGCAGCAACCTCTCCCCCCTAAAAACTCCCCACCCCCCAGGACCCTGGCCAGGATCAGCCCCTCCCTCTTCCTGTAGCATCTTCTGTCTCTTCAGCTCCTTCTAACGTACATGGAAGCCTCCTCTTCTCCTTCCCACCTTCCTCCTGCTCTTCCCTGGGTCTCCTCTAATCTTGGCCGGCTGATTGTCCAAACGCACACTCAGAAAGGAGGGTCAGGCAGCGAGGCAGCAGACAGGCATGAGAGACTCGCAGACAAGGCAGGGAAGGTGGGACCCAGAGAGATGGAGGCCCAGACACAGTGAGATAGGGGCCCCAACTCCCAAACAGACACACACACAATTAGACAGCCAGACAGACATGGTTACTTCATTTCCAAAAGAAAGGGAGCGTCAGGGAGACAGGGCAACTCCATTTGCACACACACAGGAGCGAAAACCAGCGGGCCAGGCAGAGACACAGGGAGCCACAGACTCAGGGATGGTGGGGACAAACGCAGGGTGCTGGCAAGAAGGATCCAGAGAACACTCGCCACCAGGTGCAGGAGTAGGGGTGGGGAGGATGGAGGCTTAGAGTGTGACTTGTCAGAGGGACCAGAGAGACCAGGATCAGCCATAGGCCGAGGGTGGGAACGTGTGAGAAAGACACAGAGGCACCGGTAGGCAGAGGGTAAGCAGAGGGGCGCGAGCACACGCGTGCGCGTGCACACACACACACACACACACACACACACACAGAGTCATTCACTGGCAGCCAGAGACCCAGATGTGGAATCAGAGACCCAGTGACCCATGCAGCTGTGGTACCCAGAGTTAGCCAGAGAGACTGGCTGAAAGACCTGGAGTCGTGTGCATACACAGAGACCTGGGGGGAGAGACAAAGGCAGCACCTCGTGGGGACAGCCGCTGGCCCGCGACCTCCCACTCACAGAGAGACACAAAGCAAGAGGCTCTAAGGTGGACTCAGCTACAGAGGTGCAGCCCCACGTGCAGCAAATACAGTTGCACCCAGAGCCCAGTGTGGGGGGCACCCGTGCTGCGTGTGCTGGAGGGACAGCCAGCCCCATCAGACCCAAGCAGTCCCCCTTAATCCCTCCTAGAGGCGGTTAAGAGAATGGTCCCAGGGGGTGTCCTCAGGATCGGAGATTTGAGATGTCAGAGGGCCACTGACACATCTCTTGAAAGCAGCCAGAGCTAAGCACACTCGAGCAGGCGCACAGAGGCCACAGAGCGAGAGGCAGCTCTTCGGGCCGAGGTGCTGTGAGGGGGAGGGGTAGTGCCAAATTCTCAGCCTCTGAAGCGCCCTGGCTCCAGTCTCTGGCCACGGCCCCCACCTCTGTCTGCTCTCCTCCCCACCCCCATTGCTCACCTGTCCTTCCTGCTGGGACCTTCACCAGCCCTCCCCATTTTTCATCCCTTCCCCATGTCTCTGGCCCAGCATCTGTCATAAGGTGTTACCTGGACCTCCTGTCTATCAAGCCTCTGGGTCTCCCACCCCACCCCACCTCACCCCGCAGCCCAGTGCCTTCCTGTCCTCACTCATCTGTCTGTGCCCTGGACTCATTCATCAGGCTTTCTCTCTCCCACCCCATCTGCTGCGAACCGCCTCTATTTCCGTCTCAGCCTAGCACTGTCTCTGCGCCTGTGTCACTCTCCCTCTCCTCTTCTTGTCCCCTCCTGCTTTTGCCCTGCACTCACTTGCCCACCTCCCTGTGCACATCCACTGGTGTCATTCTGTGGGCCGTGAATGTATTTCCCCTAACGCTATCAAAATGTTCAATTTGTTGCCAACATTTTTTCCCCAAAAAATTAGCGATCTCACATAAAAATCTATTCTCATCACAAGAAAGGAAATTTGTAACTGTATGAGTGTGTGATGATGGATGTTAACTAGACTTATTGTGGTGATGATTTCGCAAATATTGAATCATTATGTGGTACACATGAAACTATATAATGTTGTGCCAATGGTATCTCCAAAAAGCCCAGACTATCAGCTCTTTTGAAACAACTGTTCCTCCCCAGGGTAGCAGCGGGCTATGCTCAGGTGCAGGCCCCCACCTCCTACTCTTCTCTCATCTGCCTCAGCCATAGGTCTCACCGGCCCCTCTACCCCCGCCACCTCTGTTATTTCCTCTTCTCTTTGCCCTCCACGTGGGACTCTTGTTGCCCTGTCACTCTCTCCACACTCCTTCCCTTGGTTTCCTTCCAAACTCTGAGCCTCTTTTCCGGGCCTCTCAGCCCACCCTTCTCCCTCCATCATCCCCCGGCAGTTTTGTCCCAGCTCCTAGCCTCCCTGTAACTGTGCCCTGCTTCCGCCTACACTGTCTCCCTGCCAGGCCCAGGATGGGAAGGCCACCAGGGTGCAGAGCACACACCAGTGCCCCATGGTCACTGTGGCCCCTCGCTATGTTCTTGAGTCAGCATGGCCTGAAGCCACCATGGTCAGCCCGCCCTCAGCCGGCTGACAGACCCCACACTCTTGTCCCCCTGGAGGTGTGTCGGATCGCATGCACATGCACGGGGCCAGCAGGCGTAGGTTTCCCTGTGTGGTGGTGGGGACGGGGGCACATTTGGAAGCTCATCAGGGAGCGGATCTCAGAGGACACCAGGGGAGCTCAGTGCTTATCTTCAAACTACAGTGATGGGCCTGGGGCTCCAGTCCAGAGGCGGGGCTTCACTGGGCCCCACCGCCAGGCCAGGGTTCGGATGACCGCTCAGGCCCGCATTGGTCCTTCACATCACCCTGTGGAAGGAAGGGGCACAGCTGTGCGTCCTCTCTGGCTGGGTGGAGGGGCAACTCATCTCTCAGTTCAGGAGCCCTCCATCCCCAGTGGGGAGATGAGAGTGGGATGGGTCTGCCAGACAGGGGGATGGCAGGAGAGTAAGAAGAGTGGCAGGATGCCCCCTCGTTGCCTGGAAACCTACCAGCAACTGTTGTCATGACAGGTGGAAGCGGAGGGGCTGCATGGGATGCTTGGGAGATGGTCTGTCCGGGCCCTGGTGGGGTGGACAGACAGGAGTCCACCCCAGGGGACTGCTAGGTCCCCAAGAGGGCTGTTGAGAGGGAAAAAGCTGGGTCCTGATGGGGGACTGAGGAGCCTGTGTATGACCCAGACTCGGAGGAGAGAGGGAGCACGAGCGAGCTGGGGCAGGGGGGCAAAGACCAGGCCACACACTTCCTGTCTCAGTTGTGTCCCCCTGAACTCCTCAGTCCACACCCCTGCCCAGGGAGTTGAGCGCAGGCCCCAGAGCTCTTGTTCAAATACTGCCACAAAGGTCAGAGAGCATTGCCAGCCCCAGCTCTCCGGGAGGGGCAAACCCCAGGCACTGAATGCAGAGATTTGCCCTCCTCTGGCCTAGAACCCCCACACCCGGGGCGGAGAGAGTAATGATGAGCTCACACCCACTGAGTGCTTCCCGGGCGCCAGGCTCCATGCTGAGCACCCCGTGTAGTTTGTCCGTTTACACCTCACGGCAGCCTTGTGAGGGAGGCACCATTATGATCATGATCGCTAATGTGACACATGGGGAAACTGAGGCCCAGAGACATGACGCCCCTTGCCCAAGATCATATGGCTGGAAGTGGCAGAGCTGGGACTGTAAACCCAGGCATCGGCCTCCCCCATTTGAGGCCCAGAGAAGGGAACACACTGTTCACTGTTCCACGTGGAAATAGAATCGCTGATAATAACCATTCGATTTTTACTAACAGCCAACACATAGAAGGTCAGACTTTCAAACAGACAGTGGGGTTGCTGGAACTCGGGCCTCTCAATCTTCTTTATGCTCTGACAGCCCCAGAGGGGAAAGGACCCCCCCATTCGGCTCTCACAGTGGCCTGTCCTTATCTAGGTGGAGGATCCAATCCATGTCCAGCTGGCAGGGGGCAAGGTCTCTCAGGTGCCTCTAAGAGCCCCCATCCTGTAATGAATGAGTGCCAGAAAGGCTGGATTAATGCATGGGGAGTGATGGGGGACAGTCACAGAATGAGGAAAAGATTTGTTCTTCTGACCCAGTGAGAATAAAGGATGACCTTTAATATAGTAGCTGTCATTTAGCACTGGACAGGTCACCATGAATCCCCACCAAACTAGGTGGCATCATCTTCACAGACAGAGCCTGGGGGGCAGGAGGGGGTGACAGCGAGAAAGTAGCGAGTCAGAGTTTAAGCCCAGGGTTCCCTGACACCAACTCCCTTTCCATCTCCCCCCGCACCAGGAGCGCCAGTGTGACGGGTGTGCACAGTTATAGAATAACTTTATTGACTGCTTCTTTTTTTAAAAAGTAATGTGTGTATGTTTTTTTTAATTTTATTGGGGAATGTTGGGGAACAGTGTGTTTCTCCAGGGCCCATCAGCTCCAAGTCGTTGTCTTTAATCTAGTTGTGGAGGGCGCAGCTCAGCTCCAAGTCCAGTCGCCGTTTTCAATCTTTAGTTTCACAGCCCAGCATCCCATGTGGGAACTGAACCGACAACCTTGTTATTGAGAGGTCTCGCTCGAACCAACTGACCCATCCGGCGCCCCTATTGAGCACTTTTTATGTGCAGGGGACCACACTCGGCCCACCACAGGTATCGGACCACCGAAGCCCTGCCCCCTTGGGAGGTAGGTTAGCTATTTTCCCTATTCTAAAAACGAGCAAACTGAGGCCCTGAGAGGTGATGTCTCCTTCCCAAGGCCACAGGGCTAGTCTCTGTGGCAGTTGAGGTTCTGACTGGGTCTGGCCCACCCCTACACAGAGCAGGGGGCAGGGCGGAGGGGAGTTGGTTATTCATCCTGAAATGGAGTGGGCAGCGAGGTGCCCTTCGAGGCCCGTGGCTCCTTGCTCCTCAGCTTCCGGGCCACATCCTCTGGGGAAATCTCAGCCCACCGTGATCCACCCAAACACCACCTCAGCATCTGCACCTTCACAAGGTCCCCAGGTGATCTGGGCGCACATTGATGTCTGAGAAGCACTGCTCCGGTTCAAGTAGTTTGTCACTTTTTGTTGCTTTTAATAGTAGCCCTCTTTTAACAAACGAAATAGTTGTGCACCACCCATCCCCATGCCAAGTCAGGCACGAGATCTCAGCCTCGCCCTTCCTGGGGACAGCAAGGTGAGAAGGAGCCAAGGAGGCCCTCGTGCACCATGCCCCTCCCGGCCTGCAAACCCAGCCTCACACACCCCTCCCTGCAGAAGCCTCGGCAATGACCTTGGCAATGGCCACTGTTTTCAAAACCACCCACACCGGGCCAGGCCCTAGGTCTCCCCCGGGAAACTGAATGAAAGGGAGTTAAGTTGCCCCATGTCCCAGAGGGGCCTGCCTCGGTCTGGGTGTCCCCGTACAGCCCCAATATGCCCTTCTGTGTAGTGGGGCTGCTGTGGCTCCTCCCCCCGGCCGGGGGGGGGGGGTGTGGGGGGCGCGCTCCCTGTCAGAGTCCAACAGGGCAGCTAGGCTGGGTGGCAGAGCAGAAAGAGCCCCGGCCTTGGGGACGCAAGCAGAAGCAGCTCCAAGCGCCACTGGGGTTTAGCTGGGACGTCCTGGGATGGCCGTGCCAGTGGCTAGAACCACACTGTCCAAGACAGTGACCACCACCGTCACGTGTGGCCATTGATTCAGTTCCTCCGTCACACTCACCACGGGGCGGGGGTACGAGCACCTTCGCCACACGTGCTGGTGGCCGCCGTATTGGACATGCACTGTGCTGCGGGTGGCGACGCATCAAAACACCGGAAAAGTTGCATAGTGGCGGGTAAACAGCTGGTGCTCTCAGGCCTTCATATAGTGAGTGTCTGGTCATAAAGTATCTTATTAACTCCCATGTCGCGGATGAGGAAATGGAGGGATCGCAAGGTACAGTTCCTAGCACTGACTGTCAGCGCGTCCTGTTTTACAGAGAAGGAAATGGGAGCCCAGGGATGACGGCGACCGGTCAGGCTTGTGTCCCTCCACCACTGCTCCCCAGTCAGGCCTACAAGCAAAGATTGGCGGCCTGTGTCCAGGGACCTCTCCATTCTCTTCCCCCAACTTCCTGCCCTCTCCCCTTTCTATAAGAAGAGCCTGGCCCCTCCCTGTCCGTCACTTCCTACATCTCTTCCAAGTTCTGCCTTTGTAAAGTTCTGCTTTCACTGTATTTTTTCACTAATTCCCTCCTCTCCATCCCCATGGCCCCAGCCGTGGCCTTATCCTCTTCCCCAGACCCTTGGCCCAGCTCCTCCCCGGCCTCCAGCCTCCCCTCTCCAGTCCCCTCAGAGGGGTCTTTCTAACCCAGAGTTGACCCTGCCCTCCCCGTCACAGCTCCCCCCCATACCCCAGCCTCTCAGCCTGCTGTGGAGGTGGCACATCTGTAACTGAGCTGGACTCCATGCAGCTCCCTGACTCCCATCTACCTCTCAGGCCCCCAGGCCTTTGCACACAGGGGTCCCTTCCCTTCCTGCTTGCCCTTCAGGTCTTAGCTGTGACATCACCTCCGCCAGGGCCAGGGGCAGTGCCTGGCTGAGATGGTCCAGGGCCCCCACCTGTGCTCAGCCTCTCCCTTAGCCTTTGAACAGCTCCCATCTGTACCACTAACTCCCTAAAGACAAAAAAAAACAGGTCTCATTGGCCCCTGTGCACCGGGTGCCAGCAGGGGACCCAGCATGGGGTGGGGCGCTTGCCAGCTCTTTCTTCATTCAGCAAGTATTGACTTGTGGGGGGTCAGTGTGTCCTAGGCACTGGGGACGCAGTAGGCACTGGCCACACAGAACTCCCTGCCTGGAGAGCTCACCTTCTAGTGGGGAGCTATCTAGACAATAAACAGAACAAACCGTTGTCCATCAAGGGATGCCAGGCTGTAGGAAGGCTGTGAAGGAAAGAAAGTATAAGAGCTGGAGGTAGGGGCAAAGCAACCCTCTCCAAGGTGGCATTGGAACAGAGACTAGAATGGAGACGGAGAGAGCCTCTTAGATATCTCAGAGCAGAGGGAACAGCAGGAGCAAAGGCCCTGAGGTGGAAGTGTGCCGGGTGTATGGCTGGAGCCGGGGGCAAGAGCCACCAGTCAATATTTGTTAAATGAACATATGAAAGACCAAATAAAAGACCAGTCAGTGTTGTATATATCGCCTTTGTTGACTTTTTTTTTTTTTTTTTTTGAGTAAAGAAAGACCAGTTAGTGCCTCTGAGTGGAGAGTTGAGGAAGATAGGAGAGGACCATCCCCCTCCTCCAAGCAAGTCCCCCCTTCCCAGCTCCACCCCTGCCCCTGAGAAGCCTGGTCCCCTTGCCTAGTGGCTGGTCGCCTTGGCTGACCCCCCAGCGCTGTGTCCTCATCAGCAACTATGAGGGGCCAGGACAGTCCTTTTCCCAGCTTTCTTCTATCTTTTTTTTTTTTTTCTCTTTTTTTTTCATTGTGAAAAAGTCTTTATTTTAAGAAAAAAATTTAGTTAACAAAAAATTTAACAAATTTCACTTAGCAAAATACACCCAAAAAGAAATCACAGTTTACAAAGAAAGTTAAGTCAAGGCCTCACCAATCCTACAGTATTAGTAATATGTCTCAATTTTCAAAACTAACTTTTAAAAAGCTTAAACTTAGCCTAAAAGATTTTAAATGAAAATAAAATAGAATGAACAAACACGAGAAATGTTCCTCTTTGAATTAGGGATCTAGCACCTTGAGTTTTCCAAAAAGCACATCTCCCCAGTGTTCACGGTGATGTGGTGTAAAAGATCTACGTTTGATATACTTAAAACTATTTTAACTCAGATAACATCACTCTGAAGTACACTACCAAAATATTGAGAAAAGCTGAAAATAGTTTTAGTTTACTCCATATCACATGCTAGAAGAAAGTTTGCATGAGAAAACACTGAAGAGGTAAGGTTTCGTCTATCTTAAATGTTAGGGGCCTGTCAATTCTCAGGGCTTTGGGTTGATTTGATTTTTAAAAGCATTTAGGACACGGGCTGGCTCAGAGGGACACACATGTGAAATTGTTTCATCCATTCCGAAAGCCTGTGCTGCCTATACTCTCCCCCCTCCCACCTCAACAGCTCCCGGCCTTGTCAATATGACGGGCATCCAGAGAGAGAAGGGATCAGCTCTCCCTGGCTTTGATGTCTCCCCACCTTCCTGGCTCCAGGCTCCACTTCTGCCCCAGTCCCTCACAGTTGGGAAGTTCTTCTTTAGCTCTAACCTCCATCTGTCTTGCTGCGATGGCAGTCAATTTCCTATCTTTTCTCTCACCTTCTGAACTTCTTCTCCAAAAATGAGTATTCCCGACAGGAATGTTCCCTGCCTCCCTTTTCTCCTTGCCCTACCTCCCTTGGGCCCCCTGAGTTTCCAATCTGCCATCTACCTGAATCCTTTCCGGCACAGTGTCCGAGATTTCTCAGAGCTTGGGCTGAGGAGAACGGTAGGCCTCCGCCCCACGCCTCGAGTTCCTGGACCTCCATGCCTCTGCCTTCCTATGGATCTGCATTTCTCTGTCCGCTGGCCCCCTGTAGTCTCCCCACTGCCACCCCCAAGCACATACTGGTCTCCAATTTTTGTCTTTGTTTCTGTCTCGCTGGGTCTCTGCCCCTTTCATACCTCTCCTCTCTTTGGGGCCTCTTGCATCTGTCTGCTTTGTCCCTTGCACCAGCTGGGGGTGAAGAGCAGGTGAGCTGTGCTGAGGCCTCTCCCAGGGCACTGGGATGAGAAAGGCAGGGTGGTGACCTGGCCAAGTTCTGGACCTTGGGTTCCAATCCCTGCTGTCCCGTGCAGGCTGTGTGACCCTCAGCCAGTGCCTACAGCCCTCTGGGTCTGCTTCTCCATCTGTAAAATGGACACAAGAACAGTTGCCTCCTCCTAGAGCCACGGGGAGGAACCAGTGGCCCAAGGCATGCACCGTGCTTATTAGTGTGGCACACTAGTACATGTAGCAAGTGCTCGGTTAATGCTTGCCATCACCATTAGGGGTTCATGGGTGGGGGTGGGGGGAAGTCACAGAGGGCAGGTCACAGCCTTTGCAGCAGGGTGTGGAGCAGCGCGGGGTTGTCACATCCTGTGCAGTGGGGATGGAGCCAGGGGCTTGTGGGCGCACAGCTGTTGAACAACGTGCTCTGCAGGGGACCTCCGTGGTAATTTTTGCAGCCGTCATGGCAAGCTTGGGGGTCCCTGGGGTCCCTTGACCCTGGCGTGGCCAACCAGGAGGGTCCACTTCCTAGCTGTGTGTTTGGCCTCTGTGCCTCGGCTTCCCCACCTGTGCAGTGGGGGTAATAGCAGCCTACTCTCAGAGGACAAATGGGGGAACTACAGGGCAGTGCCTGGTCAGTGTCGGCCGTGTGGCAGACATTACCGCTATTGGTGGTGGTGTTATTTAAGGAGTTGGTACAAATTAGAAGCATACACGGTGCCTGGCTTTGGAAACATGCTCAGAAGAGGAAGGTGAGCCAGCACTCCTGTCATGGGTGTTGGAGGGGTGTATCTGGGGACAGCCGGGTCCAGACTCACAGCCCTGTCTAGGAGTGTAGCTCACGCAAGTGGTATCTGAGCTGCAGCTCCCTTCAGGGCATGGCAGTTAGTGGGGCGCAGTGGGGACCTGCTGCTTGGAACCTAGGACCAAGCCAGCCAGGTGATGCCATGGCCTGGGCATGTTGTGGAGCTGGGGGCAGTTGTGCTGCTTCCACCGGACAGGCCTCCTGGGTTGGAAAGGGACCTCAGGATGGGGATAAGTGTGAGGCGTGAGCCTGAGGTGAGTGTCTGCTGGAGTGTGTCCCGGGCTGGGTGTGCAGAGTGGGGGTCGTGGCTGGGCAGGTGCCTCAGTGTGATTGTGTGAGGGAATGCGGTGTGACTAGGGAGGAATATGGACTGACAGCAATGACACCTTATCCGTTCATTTCTGATGGTTGTTGAGCACCTGCCATGTGCCAGGGACCATTGCAGATGCCGGGAACCAAACCTTGCACAAAACAGACGCAGCCCCTGCCCTTGGGGAGCTCACACTCCAGTGTGTGGGCTTATAAGAAGTCAGATGGTGAAAAACATTATATAGAAAAATAAAGCAGTGAAGGTTCTGGAGAGGGGTGTGGGGGGGTGGGGGCTATGTGAGGCGAGGTGGTCAGGGTGGCCTCACTGAAAAGGCCACTCTGAGTAAAGACCTGAGAGGAGACAGGGACAAACGGGGAGGAGAGGACCAGGCAGAGGGAAGAGCAAGTGCAAAGGCCCTGGACAGGCATGTGCACAACCCGTTGTGGAAACAGGAAGAAGCCAGGGTGGCCTGAGCTGGTAGAATGAGCCCGGGGGGAGGGGGGGGGTTGTAAGAGCTGAAGTCACAGAAGCCCCTGGCCTGGGGCGAAGGGTCTTGCAAACCAGTGAGGTCTCTGCCCCGACACTCTAGTGAGATAGACGGAGCAGGAGAGTCTGCTGAGCAGAGGCGGGCAGGTCCGATTTGGAAGTTGACAGGACTCTGACTGGCGTGGAACAGACTGGGAGGGTGGCAAGGGTAGAAGTGGGGAGACCACTGAGGAGGTGCCTCGGATCACTGGGGGAGATGGTGGCTGGGCCAGAGTGATGGCCTGGGGCGGGAGGGGATGAGAAGTGGCTGTCTGCCTGTCTTGTGAAGTAGAGCCGTTTGTGGAGCATTTAGCTAGTCAGTCCCTCAAAGGCCCAAAGAGACAGATACTATTATTATCCCTGTTTCACAGCCTTTTTCTGCAGCTCAGAAAAATGAAGTCCGTGGCCTGAGGCCGCATAGCAAGTAAACAGCAGACCCAGGATTCAAACTCAGGTCCTGGGACTGGAGCATGGTGCTGTCCTCTTTTCGTTTCTTTTTGTTTTAATTTATTGGGGTGACATTGGTTAGAATGTGCTCTCCTCTTGCTGCTTCTCTTTTGTGGCCTGTGGTGTCCTGGCTTTTGAGGGTGAAGGTAGCATTTGTCAGCACCTATACCAGTGCCTGCACATAGTAGGACCTCAGAAAATATTTGTTGCATGGATGGATGGACTGACGGTTGGATGAATCAGATGAACAAATGCAACCTCCCTGCCCATTTTACAGAAGTGTATGAGGAGGCAGATGTCAGGACCAGGCTGGGGTCCAGGGCAGAGAGCTGAATGTGGACATGGATTTCTGTGTGGCAAGAATGGGAGCTGGCCCTCAGCGGAAGGGCTGGGGTATTGGTGATATGGGCCCCAGTTCACTGGTATATCGGGGTGGGGGTTGGAGTAAACGGCTGTGCAGTGTGGTGGGAGCCTTTGGAATCTCCTGGGGAGCACGGTGCACTAGGGTGTCTACCCCAGGGCTGGGGGACAGGTGCAGGAGGGGTGCTTGTGGCCAGTGGAGGGAGGGGGCCAGCGGTAGTCCTGCCTGGTTATGCAGCTGATGAGGCTGTCTGTGCCACGAGGCCAGGCTTGGCATGGCCCAGACCCTCCTCCCTGGGCAGCCCAGCCGTCAACGTCCTCCCCCCTGCTTCCTCGACCTTCCCTGCTGCCCAGAACCAATGGGTTAATTAGATAACGGAGCCTTTGATTAGCGGAGGAGGGGGAGGCCTCGAAGGACTCGAAAGGAAGGGGGGGCCGAGGAGGAGGGGAGGCGCCCTCCCCGCTCAGGAGAGAAAGGCGGAGGGAGGGGTGAGCGGGAGGGAGCTGAGGCACAGCTTGGCTCTGCACTGCCGTGTGACTAGAAATTGTAATCGCGGAGAAAGAGAGAGAGAGAGAGAGACAGACAGAGCCTGGCCGAGAGAGACCAAGACAAACGGACAGACAGACAGAGAATCGGACTGAAACCGGCTCCCAGACACAGAGAGGGTGATGGGGACCGAGCGAGAGTGAGGAGGAGATGGAGGAGAAGGAGAGGGGGGGCCTGGTGGTCCCAAGGGAAGCCAGACAGTGAGGAGGGAGCCTGAAGAGGGGGTTGAGGCCTGAGGACCGCGAGCCACCTGAGGTGGAGGGGCTGGGAGACGAAAGAAGGGGGCTGGGGGCGGCGGCTGGAGCAAAGAGAGGCTGGCAGTGGGGGGGACAGTGGAGGTAGAGGTGGGGGTGGGGGTCGGAGACTGGAGGAGGCGAGCAGGGAGGGGAGAAGACTGCTGCAGTGGCCTGTGACAGCTGCCCCCCCAGGGGTGGGAAGGGCGACAGGAGGGGGGGGCGCGGGGAGACCCAAGAAGCCCCTGCGCCCCCCCCAGCACACCCTCGACAGGAAGTCCCAGAGAACTGGGGAGGCCTAGCCCCTGGCTGACTGGAGGCATGTGGAGGAGGGGGCCTGGGGCGCAGGGAGAGGCCCAGCGGAAGCCGAGCCACCGGGGTGAGTGTCCCCCTCTCTGGTGGGGGGACAAGGACAGAGATGGCCGAGGGCACAGGAGGGAAGGGGAGGGAGGCCCAGCGCTGCAGGGGCTGTGATGGGGTTGGGGCCGGCGGCAGGAGAGGTGGGGACAGATGTAGAGGTAGAAACTGAGCGGCAGGCGTGGACCTGGGGTGGGCACTGCAGGCTCCCACGGCCCGAGGGGCATCCTGACCTATGGGGCCCCCAGCCTCAAACCCTGGCCCTGGTGGGTTCTACCAGTGTGGGGCTGGGTCCTCACCAGTCTTAGGAGGAGGGACCGGAGTGGTGGGCTAAGGACAGGAAGGAGCATTGTCTCCCTGTCACACTCGGGGAAGCAAGGACCCCGCCGCCCTCACATCAGATAGAGGCACACACAGCCCCAGCCCTCCAGGGAGAAGAATGAGTCCAGGATGCAGGCACAGAATAAACCCCCTCTCGCTCGTCCCTGTCTCTGTCTCCGTCTCTGTCTGTCCCTCTGTCTCTGTCCCTCTGTCTCTGTCTCGCTCTTGCTCTCACACTCGCACTCTGGCACACAGACATGCACACGCATTTTTATCTGAGTAGAAATGATGTAGGAAACTGCAGAACGAGAGTGGATGTGTGTGTGTGCACACGCATGTGCGCGGGGCCTGTGTCGGTGGGTCTGAGTCCACTGTGTGAGGGCGTGCCCCGTCACTGGTCACTGCTGGTGGTGTGAGTGTGCAGACAGCTCATGGGGAGCTCTTTGGTCAGCCTGGCGGAGCAGAGCCTGCCGGCCAGCGTGGGTCGTCTGTGTGTGCCCTACACTGCATGGAGCGGGGGCTGGGAGCCAGAGGATGGCCCCAAGGCCACCATCCCCTTCCGTCCCCACCAACCAGCTCCGTGCGCTGGGACAAGCCGCTTTACCTCCTAGCGCCTCACTGTCCTCATCTGTAAATGGGGCCCCTTCCTCCCATGGCTACCGTAAGGCCTCATTCAGTGAGACGGCAGTGGATGGGGTCTGGTACGTGGAAAGGGCTTACTCAGAATTCCAGAGCGGGTGTTATTATCATTGTTGCTATCGTCACTATTAGTTTATCTTCCTTTCCCTCTCTGGTCCTGTGGATGCAGGGGTGGGAAGACCTGACCCCACACCACCCACCTCCTCCAGAACTCAGGCACAAGGCCCCCAGCCCCCAGCACCGTCCTGCGGCAGCTGCTGGCACAGGCCCTCCACACACTGTCTTGGCCTTGAGCACCTGCCACTCCAGGGCAGACTGGGACCCCGCCTCCCCCAGCACTGCTTCCTGTCTCCTCCCCCACCTGTCACCTCCACAGTTGCCTTGTCTGGCACCTCACCTTCTCTCAGGTTCCCCTGTGAGACTAACTGAAATCCCTGCAGCTGCTTCGAGGCCCACAGAGCCTGGGCTGGCCCAGAGGACACTGAGGGCCGAGAGTGATGGAGGGTGTGCGGCACTGGGGGGGGGGAACTCGGCCTCCTTGCAAACACTCCAGGAGACAGGAGAGAGGGGAGGGGAAGGAGGCTGGGCACCCCTCCCGGAGGCTCACACTGGCAGCTAGGGGACTAGGATGGGTGCTGTGATGGGAGCCAGACCTCCACCCAGATTTCCTGCTGGGCTCTTCCGCCTTTCTCTGTCATCGTCTGTCTGTCTCTCTCTCCATCTCTACCTATTTATCTACCTTTTTGAAATCATGCACAGAACTCAGTTTTGAATCTGGCTGACTTTTCCATTTACTGGCCAAGAGACCTTGGACAATCACCTCCTCTCCCCCAGCCTCAGTTTTCCATTCTGTGAAAAGGGCATGCAGTCTTCCCAGCAGTGAGAGGATGAGATGAGAGGAGTGCAGGCGGCGGGGCCAGCCCTTCCCTGGGCCTCCCTCTGCCTGCTGGGTTGCCTCATCTGGGTCTATCTGTCCCTCCATAGGGGGCTGGGAGAGTGAGCCCCTGGGGCCTTGAGCACGGGGACAGGGGGGTGGTGATGGTGGCAGCAGCGTCAGAGGGCTGGATGTTGGGGAGAAGCGGGACCACACAGAGCCCTGTCCTTCACAAAGCCTCTCCTTCTCCCCCTCACCCCGCAGCCCCCGGCACCCACACGGAGCATGACCATTGAGGATGGCGCCCGCCCGCGGCTCCCTGTGCCCCCCACTGCCGCCCGGTAGGATGTCCTGGCCCCACGGGGCCCTGCTCTTCCTCTGGCTCTTCTCCCCACCCTTGGGGGCCGGCGGGGGCGGTGTGGCCTTGACATCAGCTGCTGCAGGGGGCTCCCCGCCCGCCACCTCGTGCCCCGCGGCCTGCTCCTGCAGCAACCAGGCCAGCCGGGTGATCTGCACAAGGAGAGAGCTGGCCGAGGTACCGGCCAGCATCCCTGTCAACACGCGGTACCTGAACCTCCAGGAGAACGGCATCCAGGTGAGCCGGGGCCTGTGTGGGGAGGGACACAGGTGGTGGCTGGTCCTCCACCCTGAGCGGGCGAGGGCCTTCTGGGTGTCCCCACCCACTCTTCATGCCACCCCCTGGACACTCACGAGATGCTGTCTGCATCCCATTAACCTGAGCCAAAGCTATCATGAGGCTCCCTGTCTCTGTGCCAGCGTGTTGGGGCCCGGACAGGACCACCTGCCCAACTCGCACAGTGGGGGACAGGCAAGCACTGGGCCTGACCTGGTCCTGGGTCGCAGGTTGTGCCAAGAGCCACCCTTCCACAGGGCCTCTGTGCGGTATGCACCGCCCCCAGCCCTGCCTTGTGTGGCCTCAGGCGCGTGATGGCATGACTGTACCTCTGTGTCTTCATCTAAAAAATGGGGGTGATAAGAGCCCCTGCCCAAGGGGTTCGGGTGCAGACTGATAGGTTTAAAATCGCCCTGGCGCCTGGCAAGCACACATTCCCTTTCTGTATGGCTCGCGTCTCTGTTTCCGGGAGGGGATGAGACTTGGGGAGTACGCTGTGCCTGGAGCTGTGCTGGGACAGGGCAGCGGCCGCCAGATTAATTATGACTGTGGCTCAGATGGGCCCTGAACGGGGCTTTGGGGGCAGAGCCGAGCCCGTGTGAAGCTGGGTCCCTCCTCCTCTGCTCCCTTGCTGCTTGGGGCCTCCTGTGTTGAGCAGTGTCCCTGGCCACTAGTACCAGTAACACTGGCCCTCAGTTCCAAAAAACGTCTCTAGATGTTGGCCCATATTCCCTGGGATGACTCGCCCCGGTTGAGTCCACTGTTGGTTAGTTCCCTGCCCCATCGGTGCAGACCTCTCCTGCCCCAGCTCATAAAGCCAGGAGGAAGAGGGCGCTTGTGCAAATGTCCCAGGTCCCCTGGGCTGACGTTCCCCTCCTCCACCACACTTCCTGCTCTGTCCCTCAGGAAGGGGGTGGAGTGTGCTGCCCCCATGTGACCCTCCTAGAAAGCCTGGGGACCAGGGCTCTCCTCTGCTGGGGAAAGAGGGGACCTGTGAGGGGGCAGTGCCAGGCGCACGGCCACAGGCAAGAAGGCTGTCCTCTCCTGGTGGCCGTGGGGCAAGGAACAGTGAAGCCAGAGTTGGGGTCCGGAAGCAGAAGGGGCCTGCTCACATACCCCCCCCCCCCCCCGCTCCTGCAGGACTGTGTCCTCTGGCTGCAGGCCACCTCACCGTCACACCCTTACCTCTCCTACCAGGTCGCTTTGAGTCCGCCTCACATCCCTCAAGCTGCAGTCCCAGCTGACCTGTCATGTCCCCCTTAAGGGGGTGACACTCTGCACTTCATTCTCATCATACACCTGCCTCTGTACTCCATCCATCCAACCTTCATTTATTCACCTGACAGTCAGCAAATGCTGCCCGCACCAGTTCTGTGCCAAGCCCTGTCCTCGGTCATGACTATGACTGGCAAAGCCTTTCCCTGCCCCTGGCTGGCTTACATTTTAGGAGGGAAGCAGCAGTAAACAAAGAAATGAGCCAGCCGTCAGGCTGGGACAGCTGCGCTAGAGAGCTGGCAGTGGAGGTCAGAGCACCAGGCGGTACATCTGTAAGAAGGAGCTGCTGCGTCCACTCCAACAGTGGCCCAAGGCCATGGCAGCGTCCCTTTTTCTCTTTGGGGAGCTTGATGAACAATTGCGTCCTACAAACAGTTGCTGAGCGCCCACCTAGTGCGGGGCCTGCTCTCAGTGCCGCCCACAGACCTGTGGAGGGCACGTAGCTGACAGCAACCAAGCAGCACCCCAGAGCCCCGCCATGTCCTACCTCCTTCAATGCCCGGCCCATCCTCCCAGCGGCCACCAAGCAGCCCTCCGAAATGCATGCGACCAGGTGCTCTCCTTTGCCTAAAACCATCTGAAAGCTCCTGGACTCCGGGAATGAGGTTCAGGCTCTTTATTGCAATAACCGAGTCCCCTTAGCTTAGCCTGGCCGCAGCCTCGCCAGCGGACTGGTTGCTCTCCCAGTGCTGAGGACTTGCTCAGGCCATCGCTCTGCCTGAATATGCCTCTCTTTGGCCCTGGGGTCCCCCAGGCCAGCCTTCCCTCACCGCCTTCCACTCGGGGTCCACAGCCCCCCCCAGACACCCCCGCCCTTGCCCTAAACGCTTCTGTTGATTAAATGTCTCCCATTTTCTTGTGTGTGGGAGGCAGGGGTCTGGGCACTCAGGACACATCAGTGACCAAAACCAACAACCAGTCCTGCCCTCACTGAGTCTGCAGTCTATGGTCTAGACAGAGGCGTAGTCGTAGTCGGTCAGTGGTTTGTGTTTGTTAAAGGAAGTGGGGAAAGTAAGTCGAGGGGGAGGGGTGGTGGGTGCAAGAGGGGGATTCTGGCTGCAGCTTTGCAGACACAGAGATCAGGGTGGCCTCGTGGAGAAAGTGACATTTGAGCACACGTTTGGGGAAGGTAAGGGAAGGAGCCTGGGCACATCTGGGGAAGGGCATTCCAGGCAGGGGGCTGCAAGGTGGTATGAACAGCCAGGCCTCCCGCTGGAGCAGAGCAAGGGGCCAAGTGAGAGAGCGGGAAGGGAGGGCTGAGAGGGGACAATGGGGGCAGATCCTGCTGGGCCTCATGGTCACAGGGAGAACTTGGGCTCTTCTCTGGGTGGCTCTGGGCAGAAGACAGGCAGGCTCTGACTTGGTCTCTGTCCACGGTGCTGGGCACAGACTGCAGGGGCAAGGGTGTCTCGGCTCAGATAGGCTGGTTGTGGTGGAGGTGCTGACAAGTAGGCAGTTTCTGGGTCTGTTTTGAAGGTGTAGATGAGCGGATTTTCCTGCAGAGTGGATGTGGGAAAGGGGGAAGAGAGAGACGGTGGCACCAAGGTCTTAGGTCTGAGCTGGCCCCTTTGGTTGGACCTATTTGCTCGTGTCTCCATCTCCGGGCTACTGGCCTCCAAAGCTTTTGATCTGCATCCCTGACAGAAGACACATGTGAGCCCGGTGGACATTGATGAATTTATTTGTCAGTCAAACATCGTGTATGGCCTCCATGCGCCATGTACGTTATAAAGCACACACACAAGTGGACACTGGTAAAGGAGAGGGAACATGCTCGAATCCCTAACACTGTCATTTCTCATCCTGGGGGTCCCCGCACCCCACTCTGGAAACCACCGACCCCCCACACTGCACGTTCCATGAGGGTAGAGAGTGCCTTGTCCACAAGAGTGGGTGCTGGTGAGCGTTTAGTCGAGTTGGCCTCCTTAGTGGACACTTTGCAGGTGGCAGGATGGGGCCACCTTGGGACCTATTAGAGGCGCTTTAAAAATAATAACTTTTTAATTATCCAAATTAAAAAAATGAAAAAAAAAATCACCCTAGTCCCACCATTTACCGTAGATATAAATAACTACTGCTACATCTTGTTTGAAAGCCTTCCTCGCTCTTTTCTGTGCCTCTGTACATGTATTTTTAAATTATTGATTACAGCATGAATACAAATTAATTTAGAAACACTAGAAAATACACCTGAGTAAAAACGCAGGGACAAAAGCCAGCTGTAATTTGACAGCCACAGGTCATGCCTATGAGCCTTGGTGTCTGTCAGTCCCATACTCTCCACATACCTTCTCAGTCTGTACACAGTAGGCTCCGGTCAGTAAACCGATTTCTCGCTGTCCTTTTTTTTCCCAAAGCAAAAACGAAATTACAGCATTTCCTGCTGTTTGCTACTGCTTTTGGCACCTAGGAGCTTCACCGTGACACGTCCTTGTCCCTGACACTGACCCTCGTCTGTCATGTTGACTCCGGCGCTAGGCGTCCTGTTATTAGGCAGTCCCTCCTTGTTTCCAACGTCTCCACTGATATGATGTCCTCGGTGCTGGTTCTTCCACACATGCTGGATTCTGCCCTTGGGATCAATTCCTACAGGTGGAATTGCAGGGCCGGAGGGCAGATCAGAGAAGCGCTGCCTCGTCAGCCCTGTGTGTCCTGCTCATTTGAGTGTTGTCCTCCCTCGCGGTGGCAGTGAACCCCCCAAACACACATGCACGCGCATGCACACACGGGGTGTGGCATCAAAGCTCTGTAGAGATGGTCTGAGTTCTGGAGACTTGAGAGCCTTCCCTGTCCATGGTCACTTGCTTGTCGCCTGGCTCCTGCACAGACTGTTTTGAGGGCAGGGACTTCACCCATTCCCTTCTGGTCTCCCCAGCACCTGGAGCAGAGAGAGCCTGGTGCACAGTAGGTACTCAGCAGACATTTGCGGGTGAACGGAAGGAAGGCACACTTGCGAGCTCCCACCCAAGGGACTTGGCAGAGGCAGGGGATCATCTGTTAGCGGAACAGGCGTCGAATCCCTGTGGCGCTTTGAGAATGGGGGTGCCCTGGGGCTCCTTTCACCTGTTCCCACTGCCCTGGCCTGTGGAGCAGTGAGGATCGTGGGCCTCATGGGGAGTGCGGGGGACTCCAAGGGCACTGACCAAGTGGCTACGCTGAGTGGCCACACTAGCCTCTCACGGGGACAATGGTGGCGACTTTTGGGGAGGGTCAGAATACCCTTCAGTGACATGACGGGGACAGCACATAGTGGAGGTGGTTGTTTGAATGCCCTTCATGGCCAAAATAACATTTTTCAAAATCAGCAGTTTTCCGTGCTCCCCTTACTGTGCTTGAGACTGGAGGGGGCCTGCAAGCCCAAAGCCCGCGGAGACACCGTCTAAGGCGGAGGCCTGGGGATGGACCTGCCCTCTGCCTCGAAGCCCTGATGCCACTCAGGCTGAGCCACGTGCCACTGTCCTCACAGCCCCCTGGAGAAGCAGGGGTGGAGCCGGGGCACTGGCTGAGGAGGCATCCTTTGACCAGGCAGGTCCGGTGCCACCCTGCTCCTCTGTCTCCTGGTGGGTCCGGGTAGAAACTGCACCGCCGGGGCTCGGCCAGCCCACTCTCCTCCTCCGTGAGACCCCCATCCGGTCACCTTCCTCCCTCACTGCTTGTGTCCTGGTCCCGCTCTGGTCCCCTCTTCCCCAGAGCCAACCACCCTCATGTGCTTATTGTGGAGCTTTCTGCTTGTGTGTATTCTGGAAGATGTGTATTGTTGCTTTGTGTGTGTATAGTTTTAATGTATGTAAGTGAAGCTGTGTTATAGACGGCTTTCTTTGTCTCACTGTTTTCACTCGGCCTGGGTTGTTAAGAGCCCTCCACATGGCTGTGTGTGTGTGTGTGTGTGTGTGTGTGTGTGTGTCTACTCGTTGCTTTAACTGCTGTAGAATTCCCCTTGATGGACACCCCCCCATACGCTGCCCACCTACCCCCCAGTCAGGACAGATACCCATGAGGCTTCACGCTGCCCCCACCACAAATCCTCCCTCGGGACCCCTTTGGGACGTTTGTGGTAATGTCTTGGAATATACACCAGGGGGATTGATGGCTCAGAAGTCATGCACTTAACCTAACAAAGCACTAATCCCAGAGGCTTGTAGCGCTGCCCTGGGTCCCTCGGGGGTCTGCCGTAGGTCACGTGGGCGAGCGTGTGAGTGCACTTGGCCAGGAGTGTGCTTCTGACCTGAGGACCCAATCAGCCCCTCCGAGGGACACACTCAGAGGCACTGGAGAGTTAGATCGGCCCAACAGCTATGGGACTGAGGAAGCAGCCTGTGTCCCTTACAGTCGTGACCTCAGTTAAATAACTCACGGCATTTTCACCACACGTGATGCCACCACGTAGAGCGGAGTTTCGAAGAACAGCGAATGACCCAGGGAAATGCTCAGAATACAGTATTGTGCTTTCAAAGGATTCAAGTAGGATGTCCAGTTTGTTTTTAAAACTTAATTTAAAAAACAACACCAAACAGGGACCACCCAAAAATGTTAGCAGCACTTATGATTGCAGGGGACAGTTGAGTTTTGACTCAAACTTTCCTCAGGTGTATTGTCAAGCCCCTCTGGGCCTCAGTTTTATCACCACTAAAATGGGGGTAATAAGTCTCCCTGCGTCACAGAGCTGCTGAGAAATTTGATGCCACCATGTGCCAGGCATGCTTTATGGCCCCGGGGACACAGTAGTCGTTGGCAGATCAGATGAGGCAGCACATGTGTGATAAGTTAGCCTGGCAAGTGGTCAGCTGCTGAGGATGCCAGAGAATGTAGACAGTGAGACCGTTGTCACGGTCGGTCGCCATCGTCTTTCTTGACTCAGAGAAACGTCAACCTCAAAAGCGTGTTCTCTGAGCTCCCGCCCAGTCCAGGCAAGCCCCACTGGTCCCACAGCCCACCGACGGGACCGTGGACGCCAGCCTCAGTCACTGCTGGCTCCAACACTCAGCACAGAGCCTGCTGTCCTGTTAAATTACCGAATCAGAGAAGCCATGTGGCTTCTGAACCTCATGATAGCCACAGGGGTGGGGGGGGGGGGGGGGCGGTCTCATCTCCACTTTTCAGTTGAGCACACTGAGGCAGAAAACCCATGTTCCCCTTCCATTAATTATGTTTCCTCTCTGAGCCAGCGGCCCGCCAGGAGGGAGGGCTGGGAGGCTGCGTGCGGCCCCCAGTGTCACTCCAAGTCCTAGTTCCATGATCAGCAAACTTCATCCTCACAACCATCCCATGAGTGGTCCTATCCTTATCCCATTTTACAGATGAGGAAATTGTAGGAGAGTGAGACTCCTGTGCAAGAGGCACAGTGAGTGGGATTGGGACTTAGCCCGGCAGGCTGGCTGCAGGACTTGATTTCTTAATGCTCTTCTGATGCTTGCGAATTTGCAGCTCTGGGTCCCGCGCCCTGGTGACTGGATTCCTGTGCTGGCTCTGGCCTCATCCTTGCTCATCAGGATGTTTGCCTCAGTTTCCTCCTGGCCTTCATCTGTCTCCCACCCCCAGCCAGAATCACCACATCATCCCTGGGCTTTAAACCGGCCCCTGTTCCCCTCGCAGTGAAGACCTTTCTCAAGCTGACTGTCCTGGTCACACCCACACCGCACTCAGGGGCGCCCTCTGCTGGGCCCGGACGCCGCCCCAGCCCTGCACTTTCAGCCCTTCCAGGCCTCGTCCTTGAATCACCACACTCACTGTTCGCACTTGCCTCTCCTGCCTGCCTCGTACCAGTCACTCCTCCTCTCGCTTACAGATACCGGTGCTTTAATCCTCACCCCACTGTGAAGTGGATCTCGTTTCCACGTGGAAACAGGCTCCCAGTGGGGAGCCCAGCTGAGACCTCGAGTCCCTCTTCCTCCTATGTCTGACTGACCCCGCTAATGTGTCCACAGCACCCGGTTCATGTCCCTGATTGGTTTATTGAGCACCTAGTGTGTGCCAGGTGCTGCTCTAGGCACAGTGAGCAGGACAGGTACACACTCCTGCCCCTGTGAAGCTGGGTGGACAAACAGGGCAGAAGGCACACGAATACAGCTGACCCTTGAACAATGCGGGGGGTTAAGGGTGCTGACACCTGCCCAGTCCAAAGTCTGTGTATAACAAATCTCCTCCAAAACTTAGCTGTCCCTCGGTATCCGCGAGGGGGGTTTTCCAGGACCCCTTGCAGATACCAAAATCCATGGATACTCAAGTCCCTTATATAAAAATATGGTGAACAATGAGTACAGTTGGCCCTCCACATCCACGGACTCCCAACAGCAGATTGGATACAGTGCATGTATTTATCGAAAAAACACCTGCAAGGTTCAAAGCCGTGTTGTTCAAGGGTCGACTGTATGATGCAGCACATGCTAGATGGGAATGAGAGGCGAAAGCCAAGCAAGAGAGGCAAGATGGGGTGGCGGGGGCAGGGACACCGTCCTGGGAAAGGAGATGGTTGATCCCTGAGTCCCCACCTAACCTGTTTTCCACTCCACCCAGCTGCTGCCTTAGGCAAAGCTGGGGTGCATTTAGACACGAGTGCATTCTTGTGATATAGAAATACCCCTGCATTATTTGCACCCAGGTTTAGATGCCTGTCTGGGCTCCTGGGGGTGGGGCATCAGGCCTGACTCAGCACCGAGGACAGGGCCTGGCCCCAGAGGCCTCAGGGGACAGCTCCTAGGTGGATAAGTGAAAGAAAGTGAGCGGAAAGGAGGGAAGGAGGGAAGAGGATAGATGCGTGGATGGATGGTCACAGAATTGAATGAATGGGGCAGGCGTCGGGAGGAAGAGGTCTCCCCGGGCAGAGATGGTCAGGAGGCTTATCCAGGAGAAAGGCTTTCTTTGGAAACCTTAAGTGACGAGGGCCCTGCCGAAGTGCAGAGGCTGAGATGGTGCTCTGGGAGGGGACTGCAGGAGCTCAGGTGAGGAGGAGCGGAGGAGAGTGACAAACACGGACATGGATGGTGGTGCATCCCTACTAGGTGCCGGTGGTGCCCTAAACCCCTGACGTGTGAAAAGGCGTTTACTCCTCTCACCCATCCCAGGGGTCTTACAGACTCCTTTGCAAGCCCCAAGAGGTCTCAAGTTCACCTCAAGTCACACAGGTTGTACAGGGGCAGCCTGACCCCAGAGCCTTCACCACGCGGCTGCCCGGCTCAGCTCCACACACCACGCGGAACAGCTGGGGGTGTGTGGGCACAGAGGGCATTCGGGGTGCTGAAGGCCAGTGGAGTTCAGGCTTTTTCCTCTCCAGGAAAGGGTGGGGGCTCCTGGGCTCGGGCCAGACTCCTTCGCCACCCCCACCTGGTGTGGCGGTAGAAGGCTAACCTGTGGTGGTGGGTGCCAGGGGAGCTGAGCGGTTGGTTGGCTCCAGCTGTCCTCACCGAGTATGGCTTCTCCAAGGTGCGCATGGAACCTCTAGACACCCTACTGCTCAGAGGTCGATACCGGCGTGGCCTGGAGCCTCCTAGCAGGGGCAAGTTTAGGATTTGTTGTGGGGCTGGGAAGGAATGATGCAATAACAGACTTCACTGAAAGAGGAGGCGCTGTGGTCTGAGTGGCAACCTGCTGCTGGGCTGGGCTCGTTCTCACTTAGTCCTCAGGGCCCCGGTCGCCACCCCACAGAGGAGGAGGCCGATGCCGGGAGGCTGAGTCTAGGCCTGAGTGGCTCCGTGAGTGACGTGGGGGCCCGCAGTAGCCCCCATGCCTGCCAGGCTCCAGCCACATCCTGGCAATCAGGGAAGTCCCCATTGAAAAGGGAGGGACAAGTCCCTCATCTCAGGGAAGGAAGAAACAGGAGAGGTCATCATGAAAGCAGCTGGTACAGAAAAATAACAATGTTTTTAAAAGTTGTGAATATAAAAAAAATTTGACTCAAAAAGAAATACAAAAGTAAGTTCAGGGGTACCTCGGTTTTCGAACGTCTCCGTTGACGAATATTTCTGTTTACAAATGCCGTAAATTTTATGGATCTATGGTATCATTAGATAGTAAAATTCACGTTAAATTTGCAGTTTTAGGCGTTGATTTTAAAGGTCTGGAATGGATTAATCCATTTTGCATTACTTTCTATGGGGGAACCGAGGTACCACTGTTCACTAAATTTTTGTTATCAGTTCATTACATTCAAAATGTATAAAAACAATTTATCTTAATAGTGTTAAGATGAACAATTCACTTAATCATTTTCCCATCACAGTTAAATTTTTAATAAAGGATTTCTTGACAGTTTATTTTCTTAAAAATTCCAACAGAACACAGTGGGTTTTTTTCCAGCAATAGTAGCATTCACTTTCCACCAATGAAGTTGCAGGATAAAAGAGAGGGGAGAAGCCCCCCCTGGGGGCTGGAGGTGGTCACTAATGGAGCCCTCGTCCCTTGCCTGACTGGTGTCTGTGTCCTTGACACTCAACGCGGAGCCAGTGTGGGTGAGAGTGGGCTTAGCAAATGTGGGTGATGAAGTGAGGGGCCTGGGAACTCGGGCCATAAGCGGTCGTCAGAGGTAGGACCCCAGGCCTCGTTCCTCTGCCACACGGCAAAATGTCAGGCCAAGGCATCTGGCTGGGAGGCTGGGGGCATTGGTCTGCTCCAAGAACCACCTCGTCCATCCCACTCTGTCAGCAGCCACAGGGTGACCTGGCCCCTGGCCTCAGAGAGGGTTTGCGATCACCTTCTCTGGACGAGGGAGTTTGAAACTGCTGTGGAAGCCTGTGTCTCCCCCTGCAGCCAGGACAGCACCTGCGACCTGTTACACTATTGCGCTTAACATGATCATTCGTGTAATTATTACATTTAGTGTCTCTCTTCCCCACTCGAGGTCAGGCTCTGGGAAGATGGTGGTGGCTGTCTTGGCCACAGCTGGCCCTCCAGAGCCCCACGTGGTGTTTGACACAGAGCAGGCACCTAAAGACTGTCAAATGAACAGATTGATGCACAGCACAGGTAATGTTTGAATGACGAGCTGTGTTGCTGAGAAAAACACACTGAAACCTGCGAAGAGTCCCGCCCTCTCAGTTCAGGGTGGGGACCTTGTGTTTAGATTCTGGAGAAGCAGACTTTGAGAGCTGGTCCCGCTGCTTTGGAGCTGTGAGGCTGAGGGCCAATGACGTCGTGATGTCCTCCACAGACAATGGGCCTCCCCTGTCGGCTCCCTCAGAACTGCTTTATCAATCAAGAAATAAACAATGACAAAGAGGCACTTGGGCCGGGTGCACGAGGGGTAAGCAGGAGTTTTCCAGGTAGATTAAAAGGGAAGGGCGTCCTGAGCAAAGAGAACAACACATGCAAAGGAGGAGGGCCTGGTAAGATAGTTCCAGGAGCTGGTACAGGCTGAAAGGTAGCTGGAGCGAGGGATGCAAGCGAGGGGCCATGTGGAGGGCAAGGCGAGGCAGGCACACTCCAGGCCAAGCAAGGCTTCCGACGCAGGCTGACTCTCCTCTGAGGGCACTGGAGAGCCATGGAGGGCTCTAGAGGAGGACAGAGGCAGGGTCAGCTCTGGGTGTAGCAAGACCCTGGAGACGGAGTGAAGGGGACAGAGTGGAGGCCGAGCAGCTGGAGGCCTGAGCTGGGTGGGCCATGGGATGGAGAAGAGAAGACTGTCAAGGAGACATTCAAAAGCGCTAGAACCATCAGGCTTGCCGGCTGACCCCACAGATGAGGCAGGCGGTGGGTGGTTCCGGATTGAAGTCTGCAGGTCGGCTTTTGGCTGGGAGGGTGGACTGGAGAGGCTGTGCTGAGAACAGGGACCCTGCAAGGAGGAAGGGGCAAGGGGCGCCGGCAGCACTTCCCTGCTTGGTTTGCAGAGGGGCTTCCTGGGAACTGCCCCCCCACCCCCACCAGCAAGTGACTAAGACTGGAAGAGGGCGCCACTTCCTCAGAGTTCTCTCTGGCACCTGGGCCAGCAATCCCTCTGTTCTCCACTTCTCAGTCAAAAATCTCAAGTCTAAACTCTCAGAGTCCCCCTTGTTCTCTCCCTGGTGATCAGCGATAATGGGAATGTCCTATTATTATTATTATTATTATTATTATTATTAACAGAAACAGCAGTGAGGGCCTACTCTGTGCTTCGCCAGCATTTACCAGGGCGATGACAAAGGCATCGTGTGCAAAGGGTGCTGTGGTCATGACGTCTGGGAAACAGAGTGGGGCAAAGCAAAACCGTCCTCTCCCGAAGGACAAAGGGCATCTGGGAACTTCGACCCACTGAGCACTGGAACTTCTGGGGGAGACACGCGGGATCCCGATGCCTTTGACTGGGAAAGATTTTGTCATGTTGCTGTTTAGCACCTCAAGGGATGGTCCTGTGAGAAAATGTGGTGGGAAATGTGCAGGCTGGGCTGCAATGCATGTGTCCTCGGATGGATGAAGAAACCAAGGCCCCAGGCGCCCACACAGCGGAGCCAGGGTTCCAGAGCTCAGGCCCCCTGTCCTGCCCCTCAACCTCCTGCACAGACAGGCACAGCCCCAAGGCCAGCCAGCCGCAGAGGCCCCACGCCAGCTGGGGGCCTCCCCGAACCCTCCTGCTGCCTCCCAGGCCAGCCTGCCATCTTCTCTGCCCTTTGGTCCCCAGGAAGCCAGGTGCTGCAGGGGCCACCTCCCCACTGGCAGGAGCTTCCTTAGGCCAATCACCCACCAGCTTGTTTTAGGTGAGACTCACCCCCTCCTGGGTGCAAAATACCACTTTGTCCAGGTTTTGTCCAGCTGAAGAGTCAGCCATATTCACCGCAGGAAATTAGAGACCGCGGAAGCATAATAAGGACAATAAAGGACGGGTCCTGTCCATTCCATGTCAGCGTCCAAAAGTAGGGGTCGCCTGGGAACAAGTTCTAGATAGCCAGGACATCGTTTTTGAAGTATGTTTCACGATATAGGAAAATGCTCACAATATAATACTGTTATGGGGAAGTGCAGGGCCCAGGAGAGGATATCATCACCACAATGTTGTAAAAACACGAAAAAGATGATGGAAACTACATCCCTGCATTGTACGCACAGGGAAAGAGATTGGAGGTGTGCACCCAAGGTTTCCACATAAGTGAACTCTGGGTACAGGCACTTTGGCTGATTTTTCTTTTCTTCTTATGCTTTTTCCTAAAATGAGTATATGTTGCTTTTATCAGAAGAAAGAGAGTTGCTTCGTTCTTCTCTCTAACCTGGTACCCAGCACAGGTCTGGTCCCAGGAGACTTCGGTTGGTGTTCATTAGAGGAAGGAGGGCTGGTTGGGAGGGGACGTCCCTTCCTGGACACCTACTCTGTGCTGTGCATTTCCTCTGTCATCCAATTCCACCCCCATCGTCCCTGTAAGCCGTTCAAAGTGACTTGAGGAATCCAAAGTTTTGAGAGCCCAAATGTCCCTTGTCTGTCTGTCCCTTGCACCCTGAGGTCACAAGGACCCTCCCTCTGGCAAAGGGCCAGGTTGTTTTCCAAATTCCCAGGAATCTGGTTTCCACCTAGGGAATGGACCCCAATTTTTGTCAGGAAGGACCCCAAGAGGGGACAGAGGCAGACAGACAGCTGGGGCAGCAGAGCTCAGGGCGGGGGCCGGGGTAGGTAGAGGGGTCAGGACGTCCTCTGGAGCAGGTGACAGACCCTGAGCTGGGTGCTGAAGGCAGAGGAGAGGTAGCCAGGAAAGGTGTTCCTGGCAGAGGGAACGGCAAGTGCAAAGGCCTAGAGGCAGAGATGAGTCTGCCTTGTTCGGGGACTTGCTAGGACAGGAGGGAGATGGGAAGGAGAAGGGGAGAAGGGCTTGCCAGGCAGGGACTGCGTCTTAATGGGGGGTGGTACCCTCCTGTCGTCCTGGTCTGTGTGGAGAGGAAGAGTCTTGTTCTGGGAATGACGGGGCTCCGGGACGGCTGTGAGCTGGGAGGGTCAGAGCTATGGGTGTAAACAGACCTTCCGTGGCCAGATGTCCAGGTGGGAGAGGGGCAAGCTGAGCTGGGGCTGGGGCCATGGACTGGAGAGGAGGGGACAGAATGGGGAGCCAGAGAACAGAGGGCTGGGCTCGGGAATTGGGGACAGCAAGTGTCAGACTAACAGCCCGATTTTTGCCGCCCTGGAGCCATCCTCCATAGGTGGCCGCAGTGTAGCCTTGGGTTAGAAGGCTCAGGGCTCTAATCCCAGTGGCACAGCAGCAGATACTCAGCACCAGTAATAACATTAATGATGACGATGTGACGTGAGCCCTTGAGCACTCTGGAGGAGCTGGCACTGCCTGTGCGCTGGCCCTGTGACCTCCTTTCAACTTCCTGACTGTCCCCGAAGTGGTTGTCATCATTGTCCCTTCAGGGCCAGCCATGGACCTGAGGCCCCAATTGCTCGAGTGATAGACCCTACAGCCAGGGCAGGGACATGGGATTAAATGGAGCTCTGTCTTCATGGCCACACCTGTGGCCACATCTGGAGCTCTGTCGAATGGTCACAGCGATGCCATCCGTCAGGTCAGTGAGAGGTGGCCGTGCGGGTGGGGCCCTGGCCAGTCCCCACCTCCCTGTGCCTCCATTCCCTCTTTCCTGAAATGGGGCCCTAACGGTCCTCTTCACAGGCTGCTGGGGCACAAAATGTGATTGTGCTGTAAAGCACCGTGGCGACAGGAAAGCACCCTGTGACGTGTGCAACCCACACGCCGAGCACGTAAACTGTAACACACACGTGGGATCGGAAGGCCGGGTGTAAAGAAAGTCAAATTTCTCATTCAGTTTGCATCTTGATTACATGTTGAAATCATAATATTTGGGATCTACTGGGCTAAATAAATGTCTGATTAAATTGGTTTCACCTGTTTTGGGTTTTCGTTTAACGTGGCTTCTGGGAAATTTAAAATACATAGTTCGCGGGGTATTTCTGCTGGATTGTGCTGGGGTAAACAGTGGCTAACTGTTTTATGAGTGTGATTGTACCAGGAATACTATTGTTCCTTATGCTGGGTGCGTTTCAGGTATGGTCTCGCTTTTTAAACTTTTTAAAAAGTGCTTTTCTACTGATTATAAAAGTAGTTTTTGTCCATTGAAGGCAAAAAAAATAACTAAGAGTAAAAATTTCCCATAATCCCCAACAGCTGGAGTTCACTGTAAAAAGAACTCAGACTATTTCCTTACAGTCTTTTCCTGACACTTATGTGCGGCCACCTAATTCTTCAGCCTCTTTTTAAGTTTTACAAAGTCTCGACCACACAGTACGCTGCTTGGTGCTCTCCATTTCCCCTTAATATTATAATGCGAGCATCCGATGGCTATATAGACTTCTGTGCCTCAGTGTACCCGGCATGGTGATCAGTGAGGAGACTCTGGTGAGACTCTGCCTTCTAGGCCCAGCCCAGCACTGCCGCTCCTGGGGCTCCGCAGCCTCAGCCCCAAGAGTGGTGGCCATGTTCAGGGGTTAAGAGCCTGGACTCTGGAGCCAGACGACCTCGGTCCAATCCCAGGTCTGCTGTCTCCAACCTGTGTGACCTTAGGCAAGTCGCTGCACCTCTCTGTGCCTCTGTTCCTTACCACTTAAATGGGGAGAATTTATAATCGCTCATGTGAAACGCTTGTTTTGGCATTCTGATAGTAGAAAGGTAATAATAACACATAGCATACCTTTTCATAGCACCTCAGTGCATCTTATGCCCCTAATCAAACGTGCGAATGTTTCTAGAGTGGAAGGTTTGAATAGTCACATGAGTGGGATCAATAAAAGGCCTTAGCAGCTTGTATGAGTTCTGATCAGGTTTTGCCACCAAATGGGATTTGGTGCCAAAGTAATGAAAAATCTGGTTTTCTGAGCTGATGGATTTCAGTTTCAGGTGTTGAGTAAGTACCTATGGCACAGGACGGTTTGTTGGATTAAATCAATTGTTGCCCATAAAGCATTTAGAACAGAGTCTAGCACTGAAGACGTGCTCAACGCATGTTAGCTGCTGTTTAATCCTTTTTATTGAGGTGTAATGTACATATAATAAAATGTCCCCGTTTTATGTGCACAGTTTTGACAGCTGCATTCACCCATGCAACCACCACCCCAATTTCTGTCACCCCAGGAAGTTCCCTCACGCCCCTTGCCGGCCTGTCCAATACACACGCCCAGAGACACCGCTCAGCACGTCTAGAGCAAAGGATGAATGGGGTCCCCCCGCTTGTACACTGTGCGTCTGGCTTCTCGTGCTCAACACGAAGCCGGTGAGATTCACCCAAGCCGTTGCGCGTGTTGATCGTTCGTCACTTATCACGACTGAGCCGGAGTGTTCCACTGCACCGCACGGCGCGCTGTCCTTCCCCCTTTACGGACATATGGGCGACCTCCGGTTTAGGCCAGAATGAACGCAGGGGGTGTGAGCACCCACCATAGGCAGTGGGATTGGCCTCTGTCCCCATTTCTCTTGGGGAAAGTCTCAGGAGTGTGAAGGCAGGGTCGTGGGGTACGTCTCAGGTTGATAAGAAACAATCAGACCGTTTTCCAAAGTGGTCTTCCGATCTTACTCTCCCGCCCGAAAAGATGGAGAGCTAGGGACGCTCCGCCCCTCGCGCGCCAACGCGTGGCGGCTTGGCGCTCCTTACCCTTCGTTTGTGCGTCACTGACTGGTGTCTCTCCCGCCCCCACCCCAGGTGATCCGCACAGATACATTCAAGCATCTGCGGCACTTGGAGATCCTGCAGCTGAGCAAGAACCTGGTGCGTAAGATCGAGGTGGGCGCCTTCAACGGGCTGCCCAGCCTGAACACGCTGGAACTGTTCGACAACCGGCTGACCACGGTGCCCACGCAAGCCTTCGAGTACCTGTCCAAACTGCGGGAGCTCTGGCTGCGCAACAACCCCATCGAAAGCATCCCCTCCTACGCCTTCAACCGCGTGCCCTCGCTGCGGCGCCTGGACCTGGGCGAGCTCAAGCGGCTGGAGTACATCTCGGAGGCGGCCTTCGAGGGCCTGGTCAACCTGCGCTACCTCAACCTGGGCATGTGCAACCTCAAGGACATCCCCAACCTGACGGCCCTCGTGCGCCTGGAGGAGCTGGAGCTGTCGGGCAACCGGCTGGACCTGATCCGCCCGGGCTCCTTCCAGGGCCTCACCAGCCTCCGCAAGCTGTGGCTGATGCACGCCCAGGTGGCCACCATCGAGCGCAACGCCTTCGATGACCTCAAGTCGCTGGAGGAACTCAACCTGTCCCACAACAACCTGATGTCGCTGCCCCACGACCTCTTCACCCCCCTGCACCGCCTGGAGCGCGTCCACCTCAACCATAACCCCTGGCACTGCAACTGCGACGTACTCTGGCTGAGCTGGTGGCTCAAGGAGACGGTGCCGAGTAACACGACCTGCTGCGCCCGCTGCCACGCACCCGCCGGCCTCAAGGGCCGCTACATCGGAGAGCTGGACCAGTCGCACTTCACCTGCTACGCACCGGTCATCGTAGAGCCGCCCACGGACCTCAATGTCACCGAGGGCATGGCCGCAGAGCTCAAGTGCCGCACGGGCACCTCCATGACCTCGGTCAACTGGCTGACGCCCAACGGCACCCTCATGACCCACGGCTCCTACCGCGTGCGTATCTCCGTCCTGCACGACGGCACCCTCAACTTCACCAACGTCACCGTGCAGGACACGGGCCAGTACACGTGCATGGTGACGAACTCGGCCGGCAACACCACTGCCTCAGCCACGCTCAACGTCTCAGCCGTGGACCCGGTGGCGGCCGGCGGTGCTGCTGGTGGTGGGGGCAGCCCAGGGGGCGGTGCTGGCGGAGGGGGCAGTGGTGGCTACACCTACTTCACCACGGTGACCGTGGAGACCCTGGAGACGCAGCCTGGAGAGGAGGTCCTGCAGGCACGGGGGACAGAGAAGGAGCCGCCCGGGCCCACAACCGACGGCGTCTGGGGCGGCGGCCGGCCCGGGGATGCGGCCGGCCCCGCTTCCTCGTCCACCACTGCACCTGCCCCACGCTCCTCAAGGCCCACGGAGAAGGCGTTCACGGTGCCCATCACGGACGTGACAGAGAACGCCCTCAAGGACCTGGACGACGTCATGAAGACCACGAAAATCATCATCGGCTGCTTCGTGGCCATCACGTTCATGGCCGCCGTGATGCTTGTGGCCTTCTACAAGCTGCGCAAGCAGCACCAGCTGCACAAGCACCACGGGCCCACACGCACGGTGGAGATCATCAACGTGGAAGACGAGCTGCCTGCCGCCTCGGCCGTGTCCGTGGCCGCCGCTGCCGCTGTGGCCAGCGGAGGTGGCGTGGGCGGGGACAGCCACCTGGCCCTGCCCGCCCTGGAGCGCGACCACCTCAACCACCACCATTATGTGGCCGCCGCCTTCAAGGCGCACTACAGCAGCAACCCCAGCGGTGGGGGCTGCGGGGGCAAGGGCCCGCCCGGCCTCAACTCCATCCACGAACCTCTGCTCTTCAAGAGCGGCTCCAAGGAGAACGTTCAAGAGACGCAGATCTGACGCTGCCACTGCCCGGGGGGGCCCCGGGCTCGGGACCTACTGGGACCCTCCCCACAGCCCCAGCCCCTGCGGACCGCCCAGGGAAGGTCGGGGAAGACGGGCGCAGAGCCCATCTGGACCCCAGGGCGGCTGGCCCAGCAAGGACAGGGTGGGACCCCAGGCATGGAGCCCCGTGGTTCTGGGTGACCCGAGGCGATGTGGGATTCAGGAGAAGTGGCCGGAACCCTCCGCTTTTCCTCCTCCCTCTCCTGACCAACCATCCTGGCCCTCTATCTTCCAGGGGAGAGGAGCTTTTTGGAGGGGCGTCCTTTCCCTTTACCCCCAACGACCCTCCTTTTACGGTTCATTTTTTGCAGTTTGACGCCTGTCCCCAGCCCCCACCTGTCCACCCTCGAAACTGAAGAGAGAGACACATGGTCGTCAGCACCTCCAGACCCCCTGGCCCTGCCCCCTACTGAGTCCATTCCTGTCCTTTAGGCCCCTTGGCTGGGGGTGGGGCAGCCTCAGCCCACCCCCACAGTCGCCCCAGCCCTCACCCACACCACGGACTCTTTTGATACTGAAGGGAGGTTTGCGTCAACGACTACCTGCTCTGTAATTACTTTAAAAAAAAAAACACGGAAAAAGTAAAAAAATATTTTTTTTGGTCATGAAAGCATGGAGGAGAGAACAAATGAAGTGAATGTGGGTGGGGAGCAGAAGGAGAGGACGTTGCAGGCCCTTCAGGAAGGGGGGTGCTGGCCCCTCGGGTGCTGAGTACCCTCATCCTTGAGCTCAGAGGTCCCACAAGGAAGGGCTCAGTCACCCGGCACTAGTACTTAATCTCCCCACTGCTCTTTTGAGGTAGGCACTGGGGTCCTCTCCCCTGTCCCCACTTCTCAGCAGAAACCGCGGGACCCGTATTAGTTTCCTGGGGCTACTGCAACAAGTAGTAAAAACTGGGGGGCCCAGAGCAGCAGGAATGTGGTGTCTCAGTTCTGGATCCGGGAGTCCGCGATCAGGTGTGACAGGCTCGGCCCCCAGGCTCGGCCCCCTCTGGAACCTGTCGGGGAGGACCCTTCTCTGCCTCTTCCAGCTTCTGGTCGCACCAGATGTTCCTGGCCTGGTGGCAGCGTCACCCCGATCTCCACCAGGCGTTCTCCCTGTGTCTCCACATTGCCTTCCCTCTGTGCACGCTTGCCTCTGTGTCCCAATTCCCCCTTTTTATAAGGACATGGGTCATGTTGGATGATGGCCCTCCCTACTCCAGCATCACCTCATCTCAACTTGATCGTCTACAAAGACTGTTTCCAAATGAGGTCACACTCATAGACAGGACTATGTATGGAGGTCAGGACTTCAATACATCTTACTGAGGGACACAGTTCAGCCCATGACAGAGCCAACCCAGAAAGCGTCCATCCCCACTGCAAACCCATTCAAGACACTGCCACAGAGAAGGCGGGACACAGGGAAGGGGAAGGCGAAAGGGAGGGAAGGAGTAAAGTGGTGTGAGGTGCTGTAGCTGCAGCTGGGGCCTGCGGGGCAGGACAGAGCTGCACTTCCATCTTGTTAACGCAGAGGCAGGACGGATGGGGTCCGGGACTAGGAGGGGACTATGCTGGTGCTCAGAAGGGAAGGGGGCCGCATGCAGAGCCCCCAGAGCCAGCAAGTAGGAGCAAACCCAGGGGCCACCCAGGACAGTGGGCAGCTGCTGGTGGGGCTGGGGGAGGCCAGGGTGCTGGCATTTCAGCCTTGGGAGGGCTGGGCTCCCCTGGGCTGCCATCTCTTGCTGTCTAGACAGGCAGAGACCGATGGAAGCAGTGGGGCCAGTCTGGATGAGGGGCCAGTCCAGGCCGACTTGGCCATGGACACACAGCACTAGGCCGGGGAGCAGGCTGGGTCTCAGCCGTGTTCTCTCTCACTTCAGCCCAACCTGGCAGCACATACAGCAGGCGTGGGTGCTGTGTGCGACACTCAGGCCCCATGGAGTTGAGGACTGAATGCGGAGCAGGCAGGAAGCCCCCAGGTGCCCACCAGGGCCCGGTGTGCTCTGGGAGGGCCTGGCCCCAGTCCAGGGTGGCCCTGCCCCTCTCCCTGTCTGTTTCTGCCCCGCAGCATCTTATCTCCTCCCCCACCTGAGGCTCCTAAAGCAAATTCTTCCCTTATCGGCTGCCAAGCTCTCTGTCTGCACGTCTGCTCTGTCGCCTGTCAACTTGGGACTCTACCCCTCACTCCCTCTTTCATGCTCTCTTTCTCCCTGGTCCTCTTTCAGAGCCAATCCTGGTTGCCGTGGCAACGCTGCAGCGGGTACCAGGTGGCAGTTGGGGGCAGGGAACCAACACTGCCGCAGCCTCCACCATTTCCAATGCCGGGCACCCACGAGGTGCACTGGCTGAGGCTCATTTTGGGGGGCATTCATGGCCTCCCCAGGCCTCAAAGGCTTCTCACTGACCTGTGGGAGGTGGGGAGTGGGGAGGGACAGGTTTGGGAGTGAGAATACAGCACAGGGTGGGGGGGCCAGATGGCACAGCTGGGGAAGGGGAGGATGAAAGATGAGAAGTCAAGGTGAACTGAAGGAGGTTCTGGAGAGGGGCTGCGGTGAGGGGAACTCCATCTCCCACTGCGATGTGGGGAGACGACGGGGTATGACCAGGCCAGGCCTCCCTCGGACCTTGTGGTGGGGAGGAAATGATGTCTTGGCCCGGCTGGGCACAGAATGGCAGCCAGCCCAGAGGAGATGGGGGCAGGGGCTGGAAGGATGGCGATCCAGGGTGGAGAAACAGAGATGGAGACGGAGAGAGATCGGAGAGATACAGAGACCCAAAGGGAGCACAACATGAAGGACCATTGAGTGTTGACAAACACGGTGCCGAGGTGCGGGGCAGCAGCCGCAAGGATGGGCACTGGAAATGCACAAAGGGCCAGACGGAGAGCCCAGAGGCCCCATCACCATCTCCTCTCCCTGCTCCCAACCCTCTCAACCCCCACCCCAAGCAGGATGCAGTTTCCATGACAACCTGGCCGGCCAGAAGTGGGGGCAGGGGACTGCAGAGGAAATTTTCCACATCAGCAGGAAGGAAGGAGTCATGCAGAGAAGCAGCCCATACAGTGGGGGCCACGCAGGGCCAGTGGAACCCCAAATCATCATGCCCACTGCCCTCAGGATGGTCACCCTGCCCCCACCCAGCAAATCTGCACCCTCACCTCTGGGCCTCTGCTGGGAAGGGGGAAAGCTTGGGAAAGGCTCAAGGGTCAAATGTCCAAAGATCAACGGCTGCCCAGGCCTGGTGTGTGTGTGTTGGGGGGGCAGTCAGCAGACGACGGTGCTCGGATCGCAGACCACCAGATTCAAGGACATGGCCCTCGACAGGGTCCCGCGGAGGGTGGGGGTGGTGGGCTACGGCCGGCTTGGTGAGTCCCTGTCTGGGGCCTCTTCCCCAGGCCCCCTCCTGAAGCCCCCAACGCCCCCAGGTCCTCCACAAACACACCTTTCATCTATGCCTTTATCTGTGCCCTGGCTGTCTGTCTGCCTGATCATCTTCCATTCCCCACCACAGGGCTCCATCCTTCTCTGTGTCTCTGTCCCCCTCTCTCTGTTCCCCTCTCTGAGTTTCTTTCCCTCTCCCTAGGACAGTCCCTGGTCTCCCATTTGCTGACTCAGGGACCAGAACTAGGCCTAGAACTTGTTTTTGTCTGGAATCGCGACCCAGGACGAATGACGGGGAGCGTACCCCCCTCCCTGCAGCTCCAGAACCTTGCTGCTCTTGGGGAGAGGTCAGTGACCTCGCCATGAGTGGGGCTCCCTGAAGCTCCTGTTCTGGCCTTCCTTAGCTGCTGTGTGACCTCAGGGGAGTCCCTTACCCTCTCTGGGCCTTGGTTCACCCAAATGTGAAATGAGACAAGCCCATACATCCTGTTCCCCCTCCCAGGCCAGGGTGAAGAATGACAGGCCTCTATAGACTAAGGAAATCTGGGGAGGGGAGGCCTAATACCTCTCCAAGGCCCTCCCCCATCTCTCCCCTCTCCCAGGCACCCTGACCTTGTGGTGGAAGTGGCCCATCCCAAAATAATCCACGAATCTGGGGCACAGATCCTGCGCCACGCCAATCTCCTGGTGAGCCCTGCCTCTTCCGCCTCGGCCCCACCCCACCCCAAAGTGGGATCTACCCATCCCGACCTCAGTCCCTCCCACCTTCACCTACCCCAGGTGGGGTCCCCGTCAGCACTCGCTAACCAGGCCACAGAACAGCAGCTCCTGGAGGCCTCGCACGAGTGGGACCATGCTGTGTTCGTGGCCCGGGGGGCCCTGTGGGGTACTGAGGACATCAGCCGACTGGATGCAGCTGGAGGCCTCCAGGTGAGGGCCTGTGGGCTCCCCAGGATCCAGAAGGGGCCTGCAGAGACCCCAGGGCCCCCTGACCCTGGCTCTTACTTCTAGAGCCTCCGTGTTACTATGGCCACACATCCTGATGGCTTCCGGCTTGAGGGACCCCTGGCGGAAGCGCACAGCAGCGGGTCTCGCACTGTGCTGTATGAAGGCCCTGTCCGTGGACTCTGCCCATTTGCCCCCCGCAACTCCAACACCATGGCGGCTGCTGCCTTGGCTGCCCCCAGCCTGGGCTTCGACCGTGTGATCGGGGTGCTTGTGGCTGATCTCAGGTGAGCTAAGCTGGTTGGGAGTTTGGGCTGGGACTGGGCCAGCCAGACTGACCACCCTGCTTGCCCCAGCCTCACCGACATGCATGTGGTGGACGTGGAGCTGAGCGGACCCCCAGGCCCCACAGGACGGAGCTTTGCTGTGCACACCCACAGAGAGAACCCCGCCCAGCCAGGCGCTGTCACCGGCTCAGCCACTGTTACTGCCTTCTGGCGCAGCCTCCTGGGTGAGGCCAGGCCCCTCCCCAGTGCTAGCGGCCCCCGGCCCCAAGCCATGGGCTCTACGCTCTGCAGAGCTTGGGTCTCGATCCTGCAGTTCTGCTTTTGTGTCTGTTGGTTGACCTTTATTTCTGAATCTCCTTAACCTTCTATGCCATGACTTTGAATCTTTTTATCTGTGTCTCTGTCCACTCCCCAGGTCTTTGTCCCTTTTGCGGGGTCTCTCTCCCACTCTGGGTTTTGGTCCCTTTCTCTAGGTCCCCTCCACCCCAACCTTGGTCTGTCCTTTCCTCCAGGTGTCTCTCTCTCATTTCTCTGTCTCGGCCTTTCATCCCTCGTATCTGCCCGCAGGCTGCTGCCAGCTCCCCTCAAGGCCTGGGATCCATCTCTGCTGAGAAGCCTTCAGTAGAAGACATCCTCCTCTCCTTTACCTCCCCACCACCACCGTCCTGCAGCTGCCCTGGCCTCAGTTTCCCCGGACCTCCCTCCTGTCTCAGTAAAGATTGGAGGTTCTTACTGCACAGCCTGGTGTCTCTACTCCCTTGTAATTCTCTGTGACGTCAAGCTGCGCATTCGCACTATACATTACGCCATACCAGGGGGCGGGAACCCCGGGAGCAAAAAGCCTGGAAGCTATCGCGAGAGCGGACCCATTACATTTCCCAGAATCCTCTGAGCACTAGGGGGCGTGGTAGTGAGCGAAGGGGACTCTGTAGGGCACACTTCCGGGATTCTCCGCGGAGAACTACAGTCCCCGAAGTTGCAGCCCCGCGGTCTCCGAGCGGTAGCGGAACTTCCGGGCCACGCTGGCCCAGACGTTCCGTGCGGAGTAAGGGCACTTGCGGAGACCGCCGGGAGTCGTAGTCCGGCACGCGGCGGCCGCCGGGAGCTGTGGGCCGTCTGGCCTGCCCAGTCAGCGCCGTGCTGCCCGCCCCACACTCGGAGCCTACAGTCGCCGCCCAGGGGGATGCGGGAGCCCCTGGTTCCGGCGAGGAGAGAGGCAGGCGGCGTGAGGGGCGTTGCTGGGCAACGGGCAAGCGCTGCTGTTGGGGTACGGGTTGGGGAAAGGGCTCTGTTACTTGGTGTCCGGGGAGGGGGCCCTGTTGCCAGGTGACAGGAAGAGAAAACCCTGTTGTTTAGTGACAGGGGACGGGAGTCGTCTTGTTGCTAGGCGACCAGAAGAGACCCTGTTACCTAGAGACAGGAAAGTAGAATTCCTCTGTTGCTAAGTAACCAGAGGAGAGACTTGTTACCTGGTGGGGGGGTTCTCTGTTGCTAGGTGACCACCATAGGACCCTTTCACTTAGGGATGTGGTGGGGGTATTCCTATGTTGCTAGGTGAGCAGAAAAAGGCTTTTTCCTAGGAATGGAGGATGGAGGGTGTACCTATTGCCAGAAGAGCAACCCTGGAAAAGGATGAAGGGCCCAGTGTTCCCTCAGGCTGCTCTGAGCCCCAATCTCAATGGCGGTGCCCCTAGGGTCTGCTGACAAGTTGGGCCTCTAGACCCCAGTCCCCTGAACACCTTCTCCCCCTCCCCCCCGAGCAGGAGCCGAGGGCGGCATGTCCCAGGGCCCGGGAGCACAGCCGAGCCCGCTCCCCGTGTACCATGAGCGGCAGCGCCTGGAGCTGTGTGCCATCCACGCCCTCAACAACGTCCTCCAGCAGCAGCTCTTTAGCCAGGAGGCTGCCGATGAGATCTGCAAGAGGTGACCGTCACCCACCCAACCCCTGGAGAAGCAGGGCTCACAGAGGCAGAGCCACCCACCTGGGTCTCAGCGAGGCAGGGGCAGAGCCCAGCGGCTTTCTGCTGCCCCATCACATGCCTAAGCTGGACGCTGGGACTCAGAGATGGACATGTTGCCTCCCTGTTCATCCCCAAGCCTCACCCCAACTCAGGCCTCACCCTCTCTTATGTGGGCGCTGGTCCCCATTTTCCCTCTAGCCTCCCCGTTTCTGGGTTTTCTCCTCCAGTCCATCCTCACATGCCCCAGTGCTGCCCCTGCCTCTCCCCTGCTCACAGCCTTCCCGTGGCTCCCCAGCTTCCTGGGGAGAAGTCCCAAGGCCTGCAGCCTGATATCCAAGCCGCTCCGTGCTCTGTTCCCCACTGGCCTCTGCAGCTTCACATCTCACTACTCCCCAAAAACCACATTCCTCTCCCATCCCTAAAGGACCCCCACTATGATGCCCCTGGGCCTTTGCACAAACTGTTCTTTCTGCCTGTCACGGCTTCGTCCTCTTCGCAGCCTGGAATGTTCCTCCTCACTGTTCAAGATTTCAAACATCACTTCTTTATTATCTCTCTGCCTCGTCCCCCTCCTTCTCCCACAGCCCTGGCCCCAGCTCAGTACCCGTTGTCCCTTGGATCCCCCCTTCAGCCTGCCGTCTCTCCACCCCGGGCAGGCTCCACAGGGCCCTGTACCCAGAAGAGACCCTGTCTCCCTCTCTCTTGCTTGAGGCCCTCCCGTGGGCCCCCAGCATCAGCATCCTCAGGCTGAGTCTTATCCCCTCAGATTGGTTATTAGAGAGTTGACTCATCTCCTGTGTCATTCAACACAGTCGTGCCAAGGCCATCCTGGAGACCTAAAGATGTGTCCGATACGAGCCCTGCCCTGAGGGGGCCAGACAAACAGAATACACAGAAAAATAATATACAGATTTCGTCCTTTCCACCCCTCCCACTGCTCTGACCACCAAGAGCCCAGAGAGAGAACAGAGGTGCTGTTGTTCCGAGGAGGCGGGGCTGAGAGACGAGTGTTGGCGGGGTGACCCTCCTGCTCTGGGGGACAGCTGGAGGAAAGGCTGGGGGCAGGATCACAAGAGATGTGGTTGGAGACAGGTGGCTGGGAAGGGGCTGGTGGGGGCTGAGGCTAGGAGGCCAGCGGGGACCTGACCATGTGGGGCCTCTACGGCCAGGCTGAGGGGCTGGCACTCTATCCTGGGGTGACAGGGCACCAGGCAGGGCTGGGAGCAGAGGAGGGCAGGGTCAGCACCAGGTGTAAAAGATCCCCTGGTCCTGTGGGAGATGGACGGAGGGGGGAGACGAGGCTGGGTGAGGGTCCCGGTGGCAGAGGACAAGGCCTGAACAGGAAGGTGTGGTTGGAGGACAGGCAGAGTAGGGCCTGGGGCTGATGAGTCGCAAGGGTTAAAGAGCGGGAAGAGCTCAAAGGGTGGGTGACTCATGGACCCTGGGACTCTCCTGCTCTGTGGGGAGGCTTTTCAGTGACCCCGAACTCAGACTCTGATCACCCCCCAACCAGGTTGGCCCCCGACTGCCGGCTGAACCCCCATCGCAGCCTCCTGGGCACCGGCAACTATGACGTCAACGTGATTATGGCCGCACTGCAGGGACTGGGCCTGGCCGCAGTGTGGTGGGACAGAAGGAGGTGGGAGGCTTGGTGCCGTGGGTGCCACGTGATAGTGGATGCCTCGTGGTGGTGGTCAATGTGGAGGGAATTAGGAGGAAGGGGATGGGTGGGCTGGAGGGAGGAAGAGGGAGTGGGATGGAAGGTTTCCATGGTGGACGATGGCTGGCAGACTGATGGGCTGGGAGGTGACAGGAGGGTGTGTGAGTTTCTGGATGGTTGATGGATGGATATTGGGTAAATTAATGGTAACTGGGTGACTGACTGGAAGGTTAATGGCGCTTGGATGTGTTGAGTAGATGGTGATTGGGTGATGGGCTGTGTGAATGGTACGTGAGTGGCTGAGAGAATAAAGGATGGCTAGTTACCTGATAGGCTGTGGACAGCAAATAGGTGGGTGGGTGGGTGGGTGGGTAATGGGGGGGTAAAGAGTGGGTGAGTTGGGTGGCTGTTGAAGAAGCTTGTGGGTAGGTAGGTGGCCGGTTGGATGGTGGTGACTGCGTCAGTGGGTGGATGGTGTTTGGGTGAACAGTAGATGGGGCATTGGATGGTGAGTGGCGGTTAGTTGTTTGGGAACTTCGGATGGGTGGTGGGTGGGTGGTGTGTAGTGGATAAAGGACAGATCAATGGTAGATGTGTGCGGAGGGAATGGGGAGTTGGGTGGACGGTGGTCGGAGGCTTGGATGGCTGTGAGGTAGTGGGATGAGCAGTAGAAGGACGTTGGATGGCTGCTGGGGGTTTTTCATGGGTGGGTGGGTGGGTGGGAGAACAGGTGAGTTAAAGGAAACAGGGTGGGCTGACTGAGGAGGGTCCTTGGTGGGTTCAGGCGGCCCCGCTGTAGGTCAGCCTGGGCCGCGCACGCTCAGTGCCGCTCAGCCCTGCCCCCGTGTCCGGCCCCGCCCACACAGGCCCCTGTCCCAGCTGGCCCTGCCCCAAGTGCTGGGGCTGATCCTGAACCTGCCCTCGCCCGTGTCGCTGGGGCTGCTGTCCCTGCCCCTGCGCCGGCGGCACTGGGTGGCCCTGCGCCAGGTGGACGGTGTCTACTACAACCTGGACTCCAAGCTGCGGGCGCCTGAGGCCCTGGGGGATGAGGACGGCGTCAGGTGAGGGGGAGGCGATGAAGCCCCTTCCCCCAGAGGCCAGCCGAGGCCCCCTGGACCTCAGTCTCCCTGTCTGTCCGCCCAGGTCCTTCCTGGCAGCCGCCCTAGCTCAGGGCTTGTGTGAGGTGCTGCTGGTGGTGACCAGGGACGTGGAGGAAACGGGCTGCTGGCTTCGCACAGACTGACGCCGTGGAGGAGGGAACCACTGCCGTCCACCCAGCGTGTCCCTGTGCGGCTCCTGTGCCTGCGCCTCAGGGACCCTGCGGAGGCCCCTCCCCCTTTCCCCACCTCTGCTTCCCAATGCCGCTGCTGCCTCAATAAACGTGCAGATTTGCTCCAGGCCTGGCCCGAGTCTGACTGGGGCCCCCTTTTCTTCAGTTACTCCTGTTTATCACAGGCCGGGCACCCAGGCGGGCCATGCCAGGAACCCTAATGCTGGCTCTCTGCTGTCCCCCAGCTTTGTGACCTCCTGCGAGTCACACTGCCCTGGACCTCAGCTTCCTCCCTGCCCTCGTGAGGCCCACATTCCGGTGGCAGGGAGAGACCAGAAGTGAACAAATAGGTGCCAGTAGAGTGTTCGGAGAGAGAAGTGCCAAGGAGAAAGCATGGGTTTATTTCTTGACTCTCAATTCTATTCCTTCAATTGCAGTAGTGGCCTCAAAAGATGTCCCCGGCCTAATCCCTGGAACCTGGGGATATGTTCAGTCACATGGCAAAGGGGAGTGAAGGCTGCAGAAGGAGTCAGGGTTGCTCTGGGAGCTGACCTTGACATAGAAAGAGGATCCTGCACTCTCCGAAGGAAGGATGGTGAGGGTTCTGAAAGGTGGAGAGGGAGGTAGGAGAGCAAAGCCAGAGAAAGACTTGAAGAAGGCAGCAGGCAGGGTCTGAGAGCCAGCGCCCACATGGGGGCTTGGAACACACAGGGCCATGAGCCAGGAAATGAGAGCGGCTCCTAGGAGCTGGCACAGGCAAGGACGCAGACTCCCCCTGGACCCCCAGAAGGAACTCGTCCTGCCCACACTTTGACTCTAGTCCAGTGAGACTTATTTTGGAAGTCTGGCCGCCACAAATGTTAAAAGAATAAATGTGTATTGTTTTAAGCCATGAACTTTGTTAGAGCAGCCATGGGAAACAAATGCAGTGTTAGGGTTCATTTAGGGCGGTGGGCCTCCAGGAGAAGGTGTCATTTGAGCAAAGACTGGAAGGAGGAGAGAGAGGGCGCCATGGGCAGGTCTGGAGGAAAAGCATTCCAGGAAGAGAGCGGCCGTGCAAAGGCCTTGGGGCCTCGTGTGGAAAGGGAGAGGAAAGGAGCGGAAGGTGGAGAGGTGACAAAGGGGGAATACAATGCCCAGGGTGGGCAGCGGGGATCTGAGAGGAGCAAGGCCAGGGTCCCGTTAGCTGTCTTCCCCACATTCTCACCAGAGCAGGCCCCCTCCTGTTCTGTGTCCTTCCCCTCAGGGCGTGCTGTCCCTTCCTGCATCTCCCTGTTCTGGCAGCCTTTCACTCATCTCCTGAGCCCCAGCTCTGGGTCTGGCCTGTGCAGCCCGCTCTTGCCCTCCACAGCTCAGATGGGGAGGAAAACACAAGAGGACACAATTACCCCCTGTGGGGGGGCTTTAACAGGTTCCAGGGGTTCCTTGGGGTGCTCCAGGGGCCACAGGAAAGTGAGGGGACCTGGGGGGCTGGCTCTAGAAGGCTGAGGGGAGCTCTCCAGAGGGCTAGTGGGAGGGGAGGGGCGGGGAAGGGAGGGGCCTTTCCAGAATTGGAACCGACTCTGAGACCCAGAACACAGAGGGAAGCCATTCGCCCTGTACTTATCTGAGGAGGTGATGAGAGATGATGGTGGATCCTGGCTAGGCCCCACCCGCAGTGCCGCCAAGCGCCAGCTAAGGGTGGGAGGTGAGGGGGCTCTGAGCAGGGGGGCCAGGTCAGTCCTGGGGGCAACCCTCTGGGGCTGTGTGGGGGCAGACTGGGGACCGGGAGGCCTGGGAGGAGGCTGTGGAGTCCACATGGGAGAGGACGAGTCCTGAGCCAGGACCCTGGGGACAGACAAGGTGACAGAGCTCTGGGCCTGGCAGGCTCTGGGAATGAGGAAGAGGGGGAGTAAGAAGGTGCCCAGGGGTCTGGCCCTGGGACAAGGGAACAGTGGAACCACCTTCAACAGGTGGGACCCTGGGAGGAGGAGCGGGTTTGGGGGACACGCTGTGCTCACTGGGATGTAAGGGATGTGACAGGCCAGGTGACATCATGGGAGGAGGACTAGGGACTAGGGAGATGGCTTCAGGGGTCACAGACCTGTCCTAGGAGACTTGAGTGTGTGTGAGCCCAGGGAGGGAAGCAGGTAGAGAGGCGCCTGGGCAAAAGTGGGGTTCCCCATTAGGTGCCAGGCTGAAATGGGGGAGGCAGGTGGGCCCAGCCTGGGGCATGTCTCCCCCATTAGGCCTCAGGCTTGGCTCCACCTAGACAGTAAATTCATCCAAGGAGGACACAAGCTAAACTCTGACACCCCAAAGAAGGCGGAGAGCAGACGCCAACAGGACGCTCTCATAAAAGCCACTGGTGATATGGGGATTTGGGCTTGGTGAGCTCTGGTTCCCAAGACTTCCAGAGGTCAAAGGGCAACTTGTAAAGTGAAAAGTCATACAGCACATAAGGGAAAAATGGCTGGGGTCCCTGGACACCCCAAATCTGGGGGCGGTCCCCACTCCCCACCCTGCCCAACCCAGGCTTCCTCCTTGGGTCTTCCTCCCTCTGCCTCTCCAGCTAGCTTTCCCCAGTCTGGGTCTCTGACCACCCCCCATAGCCCCCACCCACACCCACACCCCCCCCCCCCCCCCCCCCCCCCCCGTCGTCCCCATCTGTGTCCCTGTCAGTCGTTCTGGATGTTTCTGTGTCCCTCTGGGCCCCTGTCTCTCTCTGTGCCTGTCCCCCTGGGCCTTCTGGGGCCCCCTCCTCCGTCTTGCCTGTCGCCTGTCGCCTGTCGCCTGTCCCACCCTGTCCCAGACAGCCTGGCAGACTCCCTAAGTGTTTCTATTTCTATTCTGGGGCCTGAGTGACCTCCCCAGGTGCCTTCGCAGCTGTGGCCTAATATGGTCCGAGCCCTGGAGGAGCCAGGGACGGGAGAGGAAGGGGCCGGGTCCCAGAGACGCATCGCTGCTAACCCTCCGCGCATGGGGCCTGCGCACTCACTGAGCGCTGACGGTTTGCCCCACGGTGCACAGAACACCCCCACTTGCTGGGGTCCCCACGTCGAATAGCAGCGACACCTGATTCAAGCTGCCCCTCACCCAAGAATGCCCAGCCAGGCTGGTCCCAGAGCGTGGGTGGTGGGGGCTCCAGGAGTGCCCTATGCAGACACGCAGGGCGCTCCCAGCCCCGCCCAGCAGCAGGAGGGGCGGGGGGGACGGGGCCCTGTGGTCACACGGCAGGTGCAGGCGGAGTGACAGCTGTCCTGCGTCCTATGGTGCTGACAGCTGAGGCCCGATTTAGCTCGCAGAGCCAGGGGCTGACCTGATAAGGCAGTAAGAGGGAGTGATCCCGCCCCCAGGGCACCCCTTAAATCGGCAGGCCGGACCTGGGGTGACTGCCGACGCTGACGCCAGGTGAGAGGGGCGCGTCCTTCCTCGACTTCCCTGAATCCCGCCCGCACAGCGGTTCCAGCACCCTGGGCTCTCTGCCTCTCTCTGTCGCTGTCTCTTGTCTCTCCTTCAGGCTTTTTCTGTGTCTCATCTCCATCCCTCCTGTTCCGCATTTCTCTCCCCCTCTCCTTCCTAAGTCTGTCTGCCTCTGTCCTTCCTCTCTCTTCCCCACCATCTCTCTCTTATCTGTCTCTGTCTTCCCTTGTCTCTCTGTTTCTCTTATGCCTTTGTCTCTTTCTGTGCGTCTCTGTCACTGACTGTCTTTCCATTTCTCTCTTCCTGACTTTCTCTCTGCCTCTGTCTTCCCGCCTGTCTTCCCATCTCTCTCTCACCATCTCTGACTCTTCCTCCCGCCTGTCTCTTGGTCTCTCCGTTTCTGTCTCTCTCCCTTTCTCTTTCTCTCTCTCTCTCTCTCCCTTTCTGTCTCCCTGTCTGTCTCACTCTCTCTCCCTGTCTCTATCTGTCTGTCTCCGTCTCTCTCCCTGTCTCTCCCTTTCTTTTTCTCTCTCCCTCTCTGTCTCCCTGTCTCTGTCTCTCTGCCTGTCTCTCCGTTTCTGTCTCCCTTGGTTTCTCTCCCTGACCCCACCTCTCTCTCCAGCTCTCCGATGGAGGCTCCGCCCCGGGCCCTCTGCGGCGGTGGTTTCTGCTGAATAAAGCTGTTTCTGTCCTCACCTCTCTTGCTCCTCTCGCCTCCTTCTTCCCTTCCTCACTCCTCCACCTCTGAGCTCAGCACCCCTGCCCTGATCCCAGGTGGGTGGGGGGGCCGGAACCAGGACTGGGGTTGGGGGTCCTTCCTCCCAGAGACAGCAAGACACAGAGGCCCGAGACAGATGGAGAGATGGGAAAGAGAGACGGAGAGATAGATGCAGGCAGGAGCCCCAGAGACTGGAAGAGACCGTGGGACAGCAGGACAAAGAGTGATGTGGGAGATGTTAACTCAGAGACGGAGACACAGAGCCAGAGAGAGACTCAGAGACCAGGTGGTGCCCCAACACCCCCATCCTCTGCCCCAGACACAGCAGACAAGGGCAGCCCCTTCCCTCCTGCCAGGCTGTGCCAGGCCCAGGACAATGCATCCTTGTCCTGGCTCCAGTCGAGGCAGCTGGAGGGTCGCCGGCCCTGGGGGGAGGGGCAGCCACCAGGACGCGGGGCTGTGGCCTCTGCCCTCAGACTCTCCCTGCTTCCCCGGCCTCCCTTCCCGGTCTCCGCCTACTCCCAGCATGTATGGAGCACCTGCTGTGTACCTGAAATGCCCCCTTGCCTCTCCTGGCACTCTCTCATCTCCCCTGTCCCTTCCCGTGCCCTCCGCTTGTTCTTCCTGTGCTTCTGGCTCCCTTCCTTGGAGGAAATGGTCATTTATTAAGTTCCTTAGTGTTTGCGAAGCAATTTCCACACACTGTCTCTGCACCTCATACTGTCCCTTCCACCCTGATTCCTTTCACTTCTTCCTGATCTGCCTGGTCTCTCCTGGGAAGGAAATGGGCATTTACTGAGCACCTACTGTGTGCCAGGAAATTTACACTGTCTCCTCTCTTTTCTTCCCAGATTCCTTTCCTCCCTCGCTCTTCATGTCCTCTCCTTCCAACTTTCTGCTCGCTCCTGGGGGAGGGAATGGACACATATTGAGTGCCTACTGTGCTCTAGGCAGTTTACACCTCTTCTCTCCCTTCCTCTTCCTCCTGTGTCCTCTATCCTCTCTTTCTGGCCACTCTGCTCTCTTCCAAGGCAAGGAACACACATTTATTGAGCACCTGTGGTATGCCAAGCAATTGCTTTTGCTTTCTCTACCCTCTTCTCTCCCTCCTGTCTCTGTGGTCTCTGCTGTCCTATGCTTCTTTCTGCTCTCTGCCAGGGAAGGAAACAGGCATTTATTGAAGACCTACTGTGTGCCAGACAATTTTTCTTACACTCTCTCCCCCTCGATTCTTCCTGTTCCTTCATCTCTGACTTCTCCATCTGCTCTTTCTTGGGGAAGAAAACAAGCAATTTTGTCGCACTTACCCGTATGCTAGGCAATTAACACCCCGCCTCATCTCCTCTTGCCTCTTTCTTCCTGCCCCTCTCACTTGGCCAGCTTCTCCCTCCCTGTGTTCTCTGGGTCCTCTTCTGGGGAAGAGTTGCAAGCATTTATTGAGTGCCTCCTGTGTGCCCACCACCTCACCTGCACACTCTCTTCCCCATTTCCTCTCTTCTCCCTGGCTCCTTCTCAACTCCAGCTTCTTTCTCTTCCTCCTCTCTGCCATGTCAGTTCTCTCCTGGGGGAGGACATAGGCATGTATTGAGTGCCTGCTGTGTGCTGCTCCTTCATATAGGTCGCCTGTCATTTCCTGCCTCACGGGTTCTTCTCCCTTCTCCTTGCCTCTCTGCTTGCCTCCCCCCTCCTACCTGCTTTCTGTGCTTGCTGCCAGGGAGGTCAATGGACATTTATCAAGTAACTACTGTGTGCCCATTGCTTTACAAATATTCCTTCCCTCACAGCTTCTCCTACTCATTCTCTCCGCTGGAGTTTTCCCCTCCCACCCTTTTCTGTCTCTCTTCTTTATCCTGGGAAAAGAACTAACACTTAACAAGCACCTCCTGTATGCCTGGCAATTTCCACCCATAGCCTCTCTCCTTAGGCTGTCTTTCCCCCCATTTTTCTTCGGTGGTTTCTTTGCCTCGTTTATCACTTGCCTCCTCTCTCCTGCAGAAGGGAATGGGCAAGTATTGAGCACCTATGGTGTGCCAGGCTCTTTATAAGCACGGCCTCCCCTCCTTACACTCTCTCTTTCCCCTTTCCCTTCCTCTCTGCTGCCTGTTCTCTTCCTTCCTGCTCTCCTTCAGGAAAGGGAAGGAGCACTAATTGAGCACCAACTGTGTGCTGGGTAATTTACACATTCTGAAGCTGCTCCTTCAGCTCTCTGCTCTTCCCTGTCCCTCCACTCCACCAGCTTCCTCTGTTTCTCTTCTTCCTTCTCAGCAGCGGAAGCTCTGCATTTTCCAGACAGAAGGGTTTGGGTGTCCTCTAGGAGCCTCAGTCACCACCACTGTAGAGGGAGCCAATCATCTTCGCCTCACAGTGACAGTGACAACAGACTGGGGCTCCAATATTATTTCTTCATTGGGAAAATAACGTGGATAATAATAGCCACTCCCCCAGTGTGGGGAGGTGGAGGGAGAGGGGGCTGAATGAGAAAAAGAAAGATAGAAAAGTGCTAGAACTGTGTGGGGGGTGCCCACCAGGGGGCGCTGGTTCTCTGGTCCTTAGACGTCCTGCGTTACTACCTCTCCCACCATCTGGAGAAGCAGATAAGAAAACGGAGGCTCAGATGAAGAAGAGAACTTTCCTGTCACTCACTCATCTCCCTCTGTCTCCCGACTTGTCCCTCCTTCCAGGAGCCTCTGCTCCCTCCCCCCCATTCTGGGTATCCACCCACCTCTGTCTTCTTCTCTCCTCCGTTCCCGGGTCCCTCACACACGGTCTCGTCTCTGCCCCGTCTGTCTGTCTGACACACACTCTCTCCACCAGGCACCAATTTACCTCACGTTTCATTCTACTTTCCTCTGCTCACACCTTGACGGTGTCTTTTTCGTTCTCTCTTCCTGCTGCTACTCTGCTCCCCTCCTGATCTGTGAATCTCTCTATTGTCGGTCTGTCTGTCCACACCCCATCCCACAGGTTCTCTTCGTTCTTCTCACCCCTGTCTTTCACACTGACCCTCACTGTTCATTCCTCTTTATTTTACACACACCTCTCCCCATTTCTCTTCCTCCAACGATGTTCCTGTCCTTTTTCACCTTCTTCTCAACCCCACCCTCTCTGGAAGCTTCCTTCCCCTCCTCCTGACTTTCCCGCCCTGCCTCTCTCTGTGTTTCATCTCCTCCTTGTCCGCCCGTCCGCCGGCCCCCCAGGAGGTGTGGAGGCACCGTGTCCCCAGGCGCAGGCTCCACAGAGGACAGAGGATGAGGGGAGGGGAGTCCCAGGGCGGGGGAGGCCGTCCTGCACACCCTCCCTTCCTCCATCTGCTTCTCTGTCTCTCCTCTCTCTCCTCCTGTCCCTTCGCTTCCGGTTCCTTCCCTTCTGTTTTCGTCTCACATCAGCCTCGCGGCTTCTACTGGCTGTACTCAGGGAGATCGGCTTTGCCTGCTGCTCTGCACTTTCCCTGTTCAATTCTCCCCTCTGTGTCCCTCTGTCTCTGACACACACACACACACACACACACACACACACCATGCCTGGTCCTCCCCCTCTGCCTGCCAAGGGCATCTCCTATTTTCTTCCTGTCTATCCTCACTCTTGCTCATTTTCCCCTGTACCTTCTTTTCATTGATTTTTCACTCCTCACTCTTTCCTCCTGTCTTCCCTCCAGCCCCGCTCTTCACCCCCATTGTTCTGCCAGCACTGCCTTTGCCGCTATCCTGGCCCACCCCCTCTCTGCGCCCCTCTTCTCTCCTGCACAGCTATACCCTACCCCCCCCCCATTTCTCCCTCCATATCTCCTCCGTCCAATCTCCCTGAGCGGCTCCCGCATCTCTCTCATCTCTCTCTCAGTCTCTTTTCCTCCCACACCTGGTATCTGCAGTGGCTCCCTCTCCCCTTGAGGCCTTCGCACCCCTGCCCTACCTCAGCCCTCCGCATCCCCATCCTGTCCTCCGTACCCCATCTTCTTGTTACTCCAACAGCTGGGAGACCCCATCGTACAACCGGATAACTGGGTAATCGACAGGGCAGGCAGGCGTCTCTGTGTGCTGGTGACATTCTTATCCGCCTCAGAACAAACAGTCTTGTGATTTATGTTCCAGTTTATGAAAATCATGTCCTGCCCGGTCCAGGGACCATCAGCTCGCCAGGCCCTGCAGCTGCACATTTTCATCTGTCTGCAGCTCGTCATTAACTGGGACAAGGGGACACAGGGACACTTCCCCTGACTTGGAAGGGCACGTTCAACGTCCCTTCCCTCTTCTCGGTCTTCCTCCCTCTGTCTCTGTCTCTCCCTTTCTTTCTTCCTCTATCTCTCCCTAAGTCTCTCGCTCCTTCTCTCCTTCTTTGTCTTTCTCCCCGTCTCTCTCCTTCTCTGTCCCCTCTGTCTCTCTCTGCCTGCCTGTCCCTCTCTCTCTCCTTTTGTTTCTCTCCCTAAGTCTCTCCGTCTCTCTCTCCGTCTCTATCTCTCTCTGCCTGTCTCTCCCTTTCTCTTTCTTCCTCTATCTCTCCGTTTCTCTCTGCCTGTCTCTCCCTCTCTCCTTTTCTGTCTCTCTCCCTAAGTCTCTCAAACTTTCCCTCTCTCTATCTCTCCCTCTCTGTCACTCTCTACGTGTCTCTCCCTTTCTTCCTTCCTCTATCTCTCCTAGTCTCTCCCTTTCTGTCTCTCTCCATCTTCCTCTCTGTCCCGTCTCCTGTCTCTGTCCTCCCCTTCTTTTTTTTCCAGTCCCATTCCTTCCCTTCCCCCTTTATTCACCAGCTTTTTCTGTCACACCTTTGGCTTTGCACAATCTCTTTGTTTTCCCAGTTGACACTCTTTCCCAGTTGTCACTCTTTCCTCTCCTTTGGTCACAGAAATGCCCACGGGGTGGCTGCCGCGGGTCAAGGAGAGAGGGGCATCTGCGACCTGAGCAGACCCGCTGCCCACCCTGTTCTCCCCCCACCCCCCCGCTCCCACCCCCAAGCCTCAGGCTGCTTCCTATTCCTGCCTCGTGGTCCACTTTCTCCGGCCGATTCCTCAGTCGCCCCCTCCCTTCCTTCCATCACACGCCCTCCACCATCCTCTGTTCGGACCTCCCCTCCAGCCTAGCCTCTGGGGGGGCACGTGTGCATGTGTATGCCCCTGGAAGGCCCTCTTTTCCCACTTGTTTCCATGCCTCCCTGTACGCTGAACCTCTCTCTCTCCCCACACCTGTCTTCCACACCTGTTCTCCTTACTGTACACACACACTCTTCTCCTCTTCTCCTTTTTGCTCTTTTCCATCCCTTTTTCCCGTCTCTCCCCATCACACCTTCACTTCTTGCTCACCTCCTCTCCTCTCCTCCCGTCTCTCCCTCTTTTCTCCCGTCTCTGAATCTCTCCTCCATTCCCCTTCTTCCTCAGCCTGTCTTCTCTTCTCCGCTCCTTCCCTCTCCCCACTGTGACTTCCTCAGCATCCTCTTCCTCCTCCATTCCCCTTTCTCCTCTCCTTTCTCTGCCTCCGTTTTCCTTTCCCTCCCATTTCTCTCTCCCCGCCCCCCACCCATCTCCTGGCATTCTCTCCGTTTTCTCTCCATACTCCTCTCTCCCTTTTTCTCACCTTTTATTTCTATCTTGCTTTGTGGACGCTTTCTCCTCTCCTTTTCCTTTTCTACTTCTGCTAGCTCCCCTGCCCTTTTCTTCTCTCTCTAGCTCTCTCCCTCCTTTGAAAGCACTTGCTTTTTAATCCCTCTCGCTGCTCATCCTTCCTTCTCTTCTCTTCCTTGCCCCTTCCTGTCATTCTCTCCCCCTTCCTCTTCTCTTCCTGTCTCACTGCCTTGCCTCTCTTTATTCTCCTCCTCCTGTCTTCCTTTTCTCCCATTTCTTCCATCTTTTACCCCGTCCCTGCTCCTCTGCATTCCCCCTCCCTCCATGTCTCTCCCGCCCATCTTCCTTTTCTCTCCCTCTCATCTGCCTTCCTCTCAGGGACTCCGTCCACATCTTCTCTCATTTCTCTCCTCCTTTTCTCCCAAGTGGCCCTCCTTCTCTTCTCCCTTTTTCTTTCCTCACTCTACTTTTTCCAGCACTTTCCTGTCCCTCCTTTCTTTTTCCCCCTTCTATCCTCACTCCCATCTCTCTTCACTCTTTCTCCCTCTTCCGTTTTCTCTCCTCTCTGTCTCCTTCTCTTCTCCCTTTTTCTTTCCTCACTCTACTTTTTCCAGCACTTTCCTGTCCCTCCTTTCTTTTTCCCCCTTCTAGCCTCACTCCCATCTCTCTTCACTCTTTCTCCCTCTTCCGTTTTCTCTCCTCTCTGACTGTCTCCTTCTCTTCTCATCTCTCCTTTCCCACTCTCTGACATCGCTCTTCAGTTGCTTTCTTCTATCTCCCCCCTCCCTTCTTTCAGTCTCTTTCCTTTTCCTCCTCAATGAATCACCCCTTCTCTCTCCAGGCCCTCAGGTTCTCCGCTCACTGGCCTCCCTCCCTCTGCACCCCGTCTTCCCCCGTCTCCCTGTCTAGAGGCCTGCCATCCTGACCCCTGCATCCTCACCCCGGGGTCTCCTCTCACTCTCTGCCTCCCTCTCAAGCCCTTGGTGCTCTGAAGTTTCCAAGTGCTGAGCAGGAGGCGGGAGTCTACCCAGGGATCCTCACAGGTTTTGTGGCAGGAGGTGGGACAGCCCAGAACAGGGCTGCCAAGCCAGAGGCACTAGGGTGGGAGGACTTTTGTGACACCCATTTTCTCTCTTTTCTGTCTGTCCTGGACTCTGGACACCGCCTGGAGGAATCAGGCCTGCCCCAGGCCCAGGAAGGAGGAACCGAGGAACAGGCTCAGAGACAGGGAGTGAGGTGCTCAGAAACACACAGCATGTAAGTGGCAGGGCCAGTTCTGGGTGGGCCTCCCTAGGGTTGGCCAGGAATTGGCTTCTTCTTGACTCTGCTGATTCCTCAACTCTTGTCTGAGCTTGGCGAGAAGGGGGCTACCTCCTCTCCGCTCCATTCTCGTCCCCAAGCCTCCACCATCTTTTCTTCCTTAGGCAGCGTGGAGCACATCAGCGTTGGACCTCACCTGACTCCAACTTCACAGATGAGAAGATAGGCACCCCGTGTTCCTGAGGACCAGCATCTGTTAGGACACAGGCTTCTCGGGAACCCCGACCTTCAGGAAGGACTACCAGTGCCCTGCGGAGCACTTGTCTCCAGGGACTGGGACCACAGGGTTTGCATGAGGCCTGAGAGTCTCCGATGGAGTGGAATCCGCTATCGCCCCCTAGTGGCGAAGGATGGAACTGCACCCTAGTTGTATTGGACACTGGGTATGGTCCCAGCAAAAGACAGCGACTAAGATTGTGGGAAAAGGTGGGGCGGGGGTGGGGGTTGGGGAGGGGGTCACTGGTAGGGAAAGAGGGGAGGGGAAATTTGCAAATTTCTGTAAAAATGGAAAAAAAATTCTCCTAGTCAATATATATGTACACCATACTCAGCAAGCTTCTTGTATGCCAACTCAAACCTCTGGATATCACATTTCCAGGTCATTCTGCGGGTAGATTCTCTCCTGTGCTGCCATGGAAATATATATGGGACTGTTATGGGAAACAAAGGAAGGTGGAATTTGGTTTACACAGTTTGCCTGGGAGCCTATTTCTAGGAATTTGGCCAGATTGAGTTTGTTTCCTTTTGTAATTACACTATTATGCCTCACTGAATGGAAAGTGGGTGCAAAGGTGAATGACAGCTACAGGGTCCCCAATATTTGGTCCATGACCCTCACCATGGAGTATCTCAGATGGGTTAAATAAAGGAGGTTATACAATTGCTCCCAGAAGCCACATGCTACAATGCACAATTTGGGTTTTTGAAGATACTCAGATTAGCATTATGTATTTTCAGATTGTCATACAACTCTGTGCTAAGGACACCTAAATGCCAATATAAAACCCTAGGCTGGGAAAGGGGGTTTCCTCAATGCCAGGGAGCAGGTGACATTTTGCAGGGCAAAGAAGGGCTTCCAAGGGGTGAGGCAGGATATTCAGGATGGGGCAGTAACAGCATTTACCTTGTAGGTGCTCTGCCATCTTAGACCAGAGGTCAGGAGGCTGGGGAGGAGGTCCAGGAGGGAGAATGGGGCTGAGCTCAGTGGGGACAGAAAAGAAGGGACATGGCATGAAGAAGAGGGATGGGGCTGTGGGGAGATGGAGAGGGTGAGCACGGTGTCTGTAGCCTGGCCTGGTGGTATCTAAATGACTCATTAACAAAGGCCAGAGAGGAGACGTAAGTAACAATAGAAAGTAACAGGCCTCCAAGGCCAGGCTGAGGAGCTGGGACTTTGTCCTGAGGGCACTGGGGAGCCATGGGAGGGCTGTGAGCAGGGGAGGAGTGGGGTCAGCTCACGTCAGAAAGCCCCCATGAGAATGGACTAGAGAGGGGGATGCTGGAGGTCAGGAGAGGGGCAGGCGAGAGGCCAGGTGGGAGAGGATGAGAACGGGGCTGGGGCCGTGGGGACGGAGGTGAAGGGACGAGGCAGGAACGGTGAAGTAGGGCCAAGCAGCACTCTGGTCAGTTAGGCTGGGCAGGTGGTGGCACAACTCAGTGGAGTAAGTCATTTCTACAGAAGCTCTGACTGGGGGCAGATGGGTGGCAATGACTTCCTCTGTGGTCCCTGAGGTACTTCCTGGGGCAGGAGCCATGGGTCTGGAGACCAGCAGGGGCATCTGAGCTGAAGATAGGTCTGGGAATCACCAGTAAAGCGGAGCTATTCGGAACCTCCAGTGTGGAAGGGCAGGGGCTGAGACCGTCCCCCAGCAAGTCACCCTCTGGTGGTGTGGACTGAAGACACACACACATGTGTGCAAAACGGTGCAGCTACCTGGCGATTCCTGCAGGAAACCCAAAGGTCCACTGACGGGACCAATGAAATCAACTCAGATTCAGCCATGTCACAAACGAAGATGCACTTTATATCAGAGGTGGAAACCTCTCCAACTTAATGTCAAGGGGGGATGAAAAGCAAAAGCAACACACTTTTGCAAAACTACTGACATACACATTTGCTCGTCTATGCAGAGAACACCTCCAGAGCAACGCACCCGAGTCTGAAACTCAGGTAGCACCTGATGAAAGGCTGTTGGGCCGGGCTAAGCAAAAGGCCCTTTGATTTGGACCCTCCTGTATCTTTTGAGGTTCGTGCTATATCCCTGGGTACCAACCAACAGAATGAAACCATGAATCGGCTCACCAGGGACAGGCAAGAATTAGAAGTTTAATAAGGACAGAGCCCTGGGGAGCCTGGACTAGCTCAGACAATGACTAGAACATACCACAAAATAACTGTGTCAGCTTGATAGTGATCGAAAAAGTTGTAGAGAAAAAGAATGTAATCAGATAGACTTCAAATCACAATCCATTAAAAAACAACAAAGTGATCCGGCAAATGACTGGGGAGAGAATGCACTTGCAAATCAGACAAAGGGTTAAGAACACTGAGTTGGGAATGCTGTCCAAGAAATCAGCCCCTCTGGGGTCATCTAGGAAAAGCAAGAGAATTCACGTGGAGCACAGATAGGAAAAACACGCGCAGTCTCATGCTGGCAGAGAAAGAAATGCCAGTCAGAGTGACAATTGAACACGGTTTTACGTATAAAAGCTTAAAAAAAAAAATTGGTGAAACCGTAACTCCCAATGCTGACAGGTGTGTTAACACAAGACACCGAAGAAATGTAAATCAGTGGGACCCCTAGGACTCTCAGGCCATATGTCACAGTGCAGCGGGCCTGGTGGGTTTTGAGCTTCCACGGGGCCTGCCCAGGGAAGGGCTGGGGTTGAGGGAAGGGCCACAGCCAGCCAAGTGCAAGGGCATCAGAAAACAGAGGCATGGTCAGGTCTCAGCAACATCAGATGACTCCCAAGAGGCATTCAAGGACATAAACACTGCCACTGAGCAAAGGCCAAGGACAGTCCCCAGAAGATACCAACAGTGTAAACACGACCCACCTGAGATGGAGTAAATGCATGGGGAAGTTTGCACAGTCCGTGGGAATCGAGGACGGTGGGAGTTTGTCCCATGGAGGGCAACTTAGCAACTTGGCTCCAGTCTGCAAAGGCCATCTCCCGCGGCTCCGGCCATGCCAGTTCCGGGGTTTTATTAGTTACATCTGCATGCATGGCAATGGCCCTGGTTGACTGAGCTGCAGGGCACCTGCCTGTGGGAGAGCACAGGGCCAGGCCACTAGGCACTGGCAAGTAAGACTGTGCAGGAGCAAGTAAGTGTGAGACGCTGTGCGGAACGGGTGACTTTTGTGTTACAAAGTGGGGAGAATAACAGCGTTCCCTATTTGCTTGTGCTCCATAAATACTCTCCAGGAGGAAAATAAAGGAGAAGTGATGGAGAACAAGACCTTCCACCACGCCCCTCCATGTGTTGTTTTGACAGATGAGCCACACGCATGCATTACCTGCTCATCCGAATGCTTCTAATCCCACTTTTAGTCCTGCGTCCCCAGGAAATAATTCACTCACCCCAAACGGAGCTGGCCAATAACGCTCACTGTAGTGCTATATAACCACATAGAGCAGGAAGCAAGCTAAATGTCCAACATTTAGGGAACAGTTTAATAGGCTGCCCCCGACGGAGCAGCGTGTCATACAGCCATGCCGACAATGAGGAACGCCACGTTTCCGAGTAATTTGTCAAGTGAACAGCAGAATTCACTAACTATATATACATATATACACACACATCGGGACGGCCTTGAGCCAAGGCAACAGGTACATTTGGCTGGAAGTTGTAACTTCTCAAAACTTCATATATTTCAATATATTCTCTCATCAGTGTTTTTAAATAGACAAGGGGGAGGGGATAAATAGCAAAGGCCCAGCGGTCCTCACCTAGCGCTGTATCCCAGGGAAGATGGTCCACGCAGGAAAGGGATTCTATTTACATCGCTGGGCCCTGAACTCCACTAAATGTTATCACTTTGTTTTGTTCTGCTTTTAGATATTTTCTCGAGCCCAGAAGCCTGTGGAGGGATGGTGTCCTGGGCAGATAGAGGGCAGAGCAGGGCCACAGGGTTGTGGGAGGAACAGAGCCGGGTGCCCATGCCAGCCCAGCTTGTTCTGTGCCCTCGAGGTCAGAGGGGAGTGCATCACACAACTTAGGGACCATCTCGGAGTTAGGGGCCATCTAGCCCGGCAGGGGCAGGCAGGGCAAGAACAAAGGCACAGATGCTAGAGAACTGGCATGTTCCTAGACTACAGGGATTGGGAGTGGGGGGGGGTGGGTACCGACAGGCGGACAGAGGGACCCAGGAGCTTGGGCTCCATCCTGTGGGCAAAGGGAAGCCTTTGGAGCTACAGTGGGGCCACTGTGGCAGGGAGGGTGCGGCCGCCCTTCTGCCAACAGGAATACCGAGGTCCATAGGGAAAGGACTCCTAGGGAGGAGTGTCCCCCTCATGGGAAGGGAGCCAGCGACTCCTTTTTGGGATGACCGAGGACACAGGTATTCTGGGCAGGAAGGGAGTCCCCTGGGAGAGAGAATGGGGCACTGACTGTGCCCGGGCCCCTCACCGCCCACCGCCCCCACCGCCACCAGCGCCACCACCGCCTCCACCGGCCCCCTGGCCCCCAGCATCTGGCGTTCCCGACATCATGAGAAACAGGACGACAGGAACGATGTACATCCACTGTGGGCCGGACAGGAGGATGGGACGATGGACAGACAGACACAGAGAGACAGAGAGAAGGAAAGTGAGTATGAGCAATGTCCCCCCCAGGGCAGGGAGGTGGGGGCTGGCGTGAGGGGAGGCCACGTGAGGAGGGGGGCCCAGGTCCCCTACATCACTACAGGTTGGGGGAGGGCCGGAGGGGTGCAGGGAGGGCGGAGGCGGGAGGGGGCTCAGTCCTCACTCAGGCCTCCTGCGGTGACGATGCAGGCCCAGGGGCGGCAGGACGCAGGGCTGTGAGCAGCACAGCCCCCCCCAGGATGAGATGCCACTGAGGAGGGAGGGTGCTCGGGTCAGGGCCAGCGGTGGCCGTGGGGTCCTACAGCCATTGGGGAGGGCAAGGCAGGGCAGGCGAGCTCTCTGGGCCTCAGTTTCCCTGCAGCGCAGCTGTTAGGCTATCCTGAGGCCGGCGGCCTGGCAGGCACAGTGCCCAGCGCAGGGCTCCTGCCCACAGCCCCAGGGCCCCAGCCACACTGGCCTCCACTGCCCCTGACCTGCCTCGGGGGGACCAGCCTCCTACCGCCCCAGTACTCCAGCTCCTCAGTGCTTCTCTGCAGCACAGGCCCGTCCCTCAGCTGCAGACCGGCCTCCTGGGCACGTCTGCCCAGAGCACTGCCACACCCAATGCCCCTTGTTCGCCTCCTGAGCCTGGCTGGAGGACCCCACCTGCCCCTCCTTTCCAAACCACCCTGATCCTTTGAAACCTCTGCCACCCCCCTTTCTCCAGCCCCCCAGCTCCAGCCCACCTCAGGCCTCATCTGCTCCCTCAGACCCTGGTCCCAGCCTCCTCCAGGGCCGTCCGTCCCTTCCGACCACAGCCCTCCTCACTGCACTTCCTCCAAACAAGCCTTGGGTCAAGACTGACACTTCCTGTGCCGCATCTGCCCCTAACCCGGACGCCCTGGCTCCCAGCACCACCAGCTCTGGGACCACCTGAGTGGACACGGGCAGGGCAGGCGCAGGGCTCAGCCCAGGTGCCAGGGGGACGTGCACCGAGGCCGCCGGAGACAAGCAGGACCCACACACAGGAGGCCCGGAGGACGAGGAGCAGGGTGGAGGTGTGAGGATGGGGAAGGGCTTGTCAGGAAGACGGTGGGCGGGCGGAACCCCACTCACATATTTGGCAAAAAAGGACTTCTGCTCCTGGGGGTTCTTGGCCTTCTGTGCCTGCTCCATCTCCAGGCGCTCGATGAAGGCCGCTGTCTCAGGGCTGGAGAAGGAGACAGGCGAGGGGCTGGAGTCAGCAAGCGAGGAACCGGCAACGGCAGGGCATGGCCAGGCCGGGGCTGTCTGTGCCCCCCACCCTGCGCCCAACCCCTCGAGCCCTCACCCTGGAGCCGTGACCGGCGGCTGCAGCTGCACTGAGGTGTTGAACAGCTCCAGGTCCACATCCTCCACCTCGTGGCCCCGGCAGCCCCCAGGGTGCGTCACCACCGACACACCCACCACGTTGCCAACCACGTCCACGTGCAGGGTCAGCTGGTCCGAGAGGTGCGACTCCACCAGGGAACACTGAGGGCAGAGGGGTCAGGAGAGGAGAGAGCACAGGCTGTGGCACAGGCCTTGCGGGCACTGGGACCTGAGCCCCCTGTCCCTCCCATGGCCCAGAGCACCTTTCAAAGTCTCCATGGCTGCCTGCCCCCTCAGGCACAAGCGCAAGCCCATGAGGCCCTGTGCTGCCCCCTCAAAGCACGAACCACCTGGATTGTCCCCCTGCAGCCCAGGAGACCCTTGAGGGCAAGGCCAGGTACAAGTTTTCCCTGTCCATAAACACTGGGGCATGAATGGTGGAAGCCAGGCTGAGATGGGCAGGAGGAGCAAGGATGGGGGCTCATCCTCGTCACTGACTCACTGCGGGGACGAAGGAGGAGACATAGCCACCAGCTTCTGGGCCATCAGTGGCCCCAGGCCGCCGCGGGACCCGGACACGGTACAGGCCATTCAGAGCTGCCACATCCTGGAGACAGGCAGAGGGGGTGGCGGTGAGAGGGTGATGCCTGGCCCCGCCAGGCCCGGCACCCCACTGGGCCCACAGCCAGGAAGGGCACTCTTGCTCAGTCAGCTGGGTGACACTGCCCTTCCCCAGTCCCACCCAGCCAGCGTCCCCCACTCCCTGGCTGGCCACACTGAGTCTGCCCAAGACTCTTCCCACAGACCCTTCTTGTGGGTAAGGCCATGAGCTGCTGGGTTGTCCCACATGGGTGAGAAGCCACCAGCAGAGCAGAACCAAGCCCTGCAATGGAGTGAGTCCCGAAGACACTTTTCTCACGCCTGGATCCAGCCACACCTGGTGCCCGCCCCACACCTGGACTCCCGTTACACGAGCAACAACGTCAATTAGCAGGGGGCTGTGACAGAGAATCATGTGGGCACCACATAGGAAAACAGGATGGGATGGACTTCACCCCGACATCTCCCACAGGGAGGGTGCCCAAGGGCACATGGGCACGCGCAATAAAGCCTGTGCCCGAGCCTCCCTTGCAGCTATATCTGGCCAAAGGGATAGAGTGGAAGTGGATTGTGGCAGCTTTCACTGTTCCCTAAAATATGTCTGTTTCCTCAGCCCCTCCTTTACCTCCTCTATGCTGCTGCCTGGAGCCCCAGCAACTCCCTACACCATCCTTAGGGAGGACCGAGGAGCCTGGCGCTTGAGGAGGCTGTGAAGCAAAGCTAAGAGGGAAGTAATGTTCTTTTGTTCGACCATGACTATTGTGGGGCTCTTTTCTCCTTGCAGGCAAGTCTCATTCTAACCAACTGTGAAGCATCTTGGCTGGATCTGGAAGGGTGAGAGGAGCTGATCGTGTGGTGAGTGTGGGGGGAGAGGGTATGCTGGGCAGAGGGACAGCACAGGCAAAGGCCCTGAGGCACGCATGTCACATTCTAGGGCACACACGCCCCCCCACCCCCACTTGCCAAAACGCAGGTCCCCTCCTCACCCGAAGTCGGCCCCGCTCCTCCTCATTGAGCTGTCGCTGTGACAGGGACAAGGTGCCGTCCTGCTGGTTCCAGAGCAGCGAGCCCCGCTTCCGAAAGTGGGTGTTGTCATCTGTAGGGAGCCTGGGCTAAGCGAGCACCCCACCACAGCAGCCTTCAACCCTTGCAGTGACCAGGTTGCTTCCCCAACCTGAGACCCCATTTTCCCACCTGCAAATTGGGGACACACCACCACATCCTCACAGAGCAGCCCAGGGCAGACAACAGAACCCTTAGAAACCCTTAGACAACTTAGGAACAGAACAGTTCCTAAGCCCTGAGTGCCTTGCCAGGTGACCCAGGGATGGTCACATAACCTCTCTGAGCCTCAGTTTCCCCAGCTGCAAAATATGCGGGCTGCGGGGCTCCCAACAGTGGCACCAGGCCGCATCACAATTACTGGGGCTTTCTCGGGCAGATGCCTTCTGACTCAGAGGGTCTTCAGAGGCTCCTGCTTTCAGTGTTCATAACAAGTGCCCCAGAGTTTGGGACCTCAGACTCGATGATTAACCCCAGGGCCGCACTGATATCTGTGCTCTGGGAATCTGGACACCTGAATTGTTGCAATTTACGCTGGGCTTTGGAGTGGGTCCCAGCCCTGCCATTCACTTACAAAAGGACCTTGTGTGGTGCCTCTCTGAGCCTCAGCTTCCTCTTCTGGAAAATGGGATTATCCCTAACACCTACGACCTTGCATGACTATTGTGAAAATGTTTGAATTTACATACAGAGCATCTAATCACTTATGCAGGGCATGGGCGACTGGTCAGAAAAGTCTGCTCTGAGGTTATTACTGTTTTGTTGACCATTCTGAACCACATGTGTCTTACAGGTACACGACTGGCCAAAAGCAGAGTTCCTATTTTCTTGTCCCTCCCCCTCACTTCCCCAGTATAATGCAAACACACTCCAAGGGGCAAAGCTAACAGTAAATGGATGGTGAGTCTCAAAACTGCACAGCACCCAGACCTGAGTTCCCGACTTCACTGGGTGCTGGGTTAAGTGCCCAGGCGAGGAGGTTGCTGGACTCACCGATCTCAAATGAGTGTTCCAGCAGCAGCCCCACGGTGCCGCAGCCTTCGCCCTCTCGACCTTCAGCCCCTGCCTGCAGGTGACAGAGAGAGCCCCAAGTGAGGACCAACAGAGCCACTGCAGTGCATGACCCCAGGACAGACCGGCAGGCTGAGAGATGAGACTCATTTTCATACTCATGTCCAAACACTAACACGTGCCCACGATTCCACCGGAAACCACCCATTTCATGAAAATTCAGGATCTGGATGGTCCCCAGAAAACCTGAGCCTACAAACAAGCATAACCTCGTTTCCAAGGTAACTGTCTTCAGGTCACTTTGATGCCTAATATCATAAATATTCCTGAGTTAAAGGGCACCCTGTGCTTCCTTTCCAAGCTAATATCCAAATGGCCTTGTCTTCACCTTAGGAGCCCCAATAGCCACGATGCCACCCGAGTTCCGCCTCGTATCAACCATAAGCAAGGTTCCACGCCGTCCTGTTCTCCAAATCTCCAAGTTTCTTCCACCTCTGCTGCATCCTCCACTCTACATTCCCGCACCTGTGCAATCTCGTTTCTAGATTTTAATCCTAGAGATGAAGATCCCGCCCTCTCATGCATATTCAAGAGGCAGAACTCCTCCCCAATTTCAGGAGAACCTCCCTCGCTTTTTTCATTTTAGCCGCCTCGGCGTCTCTCTCATTGCCCCAGATTCCATCCGGGTCACAGCTCCTTATGCATATTCACGACTGCGGACCCCTAGCGTTAGAACGATGAGAGGACCTTCTGGCCCCAACCTTCTCCTTGGTTTCAGCGCCTCGTTTTCACTGCACCCAACGCCCAGGTGCCAAGATTCCACCCGAGCCCCGCCCCCTTATGCATATTCACCACCAGAGCCTTCCTAACTATCCTCTCGCTTTCTCCCCGTCGTGCGACCTCTGCCTGTGCAGGACTGCAGCCTCGCTTTCCACGGTTCTTTCACCTCTTCCTTCTCTGCCCTGTGCAGCTTCGTTCATTCCTTAACCGAACTCCAGGCCCGAGACCCAAGATTTCCATCAGCCCCCCCCTGTGCTGAGCCAATGAGTACTCACCCCCCGCACAGCGGCCCCGGACCGGCAACCACTGCCCCGCGCCCGGCTGGGGGCTGCGGCCGCCATCAGTAAGAGCAGGAGCAGCCTAGTCGTCCCGGCTCCGGCCGCCGCCATTTTGGCCCCTTTCCACCAGCCAACCCGCGAGCGCGAGCCGAGCGCCGCAAAGCACGCCGGGAGGAACGGACTGCATCTTGCCGCCCAGGAGCGGGTGCCGCTCCTGGCGTCTGCGCACTAGCGCCTGCCCGCTACGGAGCCTGATGTAAGCGGGGCGGTGGCTTTCCCTCCGGGCACCGCCCCCTCGGATGACGTCACAACACTGGCGTCTCCCGGTCCGCCGTATTGTGACGTCACATAGTCTGCGGCCCCGCCGGCCGGTTTTCTCCCCCGGCACCTCCCTCCGCTCCTCGAGGGGCGGGACGTTGCGATGAAGCGGGGGCGCACGCCTAAGCCGGCCCAGGGTAGAGCAGGTGAGGCGGGTCCTGGTGGGATGGCAGGTGAGAGGCAGAATCAGGCCTGGAGGGGTTAGACCAGGTGAGGGAACTGAGGGATGGGGCCGGAGATGCGGAGGCCGATAGCCCGGAAACCCCTATCCTCAGCGTGAGTCTGTCCCGGACCTTACCCGCCAGGGATCCCTTGCCCAGACTCCTGAAATAGACCCTCGAACTTCGCCCACCTAGAACGCACCCTCGTTCCAGCCTGCCCCACGGGCCGGCCTGGACGCCTCCAACGCCACCTGAGCGGCGAGTTCGACCAGCTGCGAGACTTCCCCATCTTTGAGAGCAACTTCGTGCAGGTGTGGAGCCCCAGGACCCGCTGAGCTGGAGACTGGACCTGAGTTCCGACCTCCTTACTTGGGAACCCCTGCTCTCCCTGCCTGTGACCACTTCCCCATAAAGTCCATCTCTTGGGATTCCTAACCAGTCCCTCCACCTCCAATCCCGCCCACCTCCAGACCTTTGGCTTCTGTTTGAAACCTGGCCTCTGATTCCCTTGGTTCAGTTTCTGTGACTTAACTCCTGTATGACTCTTGACCTTTGACCCCAGGAGCTCTGACCTCCCCCTTACTTGGTGTTTAATACACTTGGTTCATGACCCTTAATCCTATCAAGATTCCTGACTTCTGATCCTTCCCCAATCCTGCCCCCTCCATCTATCCAGCTTCTAACCTTTGTCCCCTGACCCCAGGTGACCCGGTTAGGAGAAGTCGCCAATAAGGTCACCATGGGAGTGGCAGCCTCCAGTCCAGCCCTGGAACTCCCAGACCTGTTGCTGCTGGCAGGCCCTGCCAAGGAGAATGGACACCTGCAGCTCTTTGGGTGACTGTCCCCACCCCAGCCTAGACCTCCTTCTTCACCAGCTCTGGGAATCTTGGGCCCCCTGTAGCACCTCCTCTCACCCAGACGACCCCTAGAGCCAGGAGCCTTGGGTGGCTACCAACCCTCTCTGGGCTGCTGGCCACCCAGGAGAATGAGGACAGGGCAATCCACAGGGACCAGAAACCAGGGATAGATAAACAGGAAGGGGACAGTCCTCAACCACACCCTGGCAGGGGTCAAGAGAATGACCTTTCAGGCAGTGAGTACTGCATGCCAGGTGCCTCCTTGGCCATGCCCATAATCTCATCTCTGACATCATACTCTCATGCAGTGGGGGCCCCAGCCCCCATCCTCCAAAGGGATAAACTGAGGCCCAGAGAGGGGAACTGTTTGTCCAAGGTCTCAGTGGGTCAGAGGTGGGCTGGGATCAGAACCTCAGGCTCCTTGTAATTGCCAGCCTCACATTTCTCGAGCTCCTGTGCCATGCTACACACTGCCCTTCAGCCGCCTCCAACTCCAGCTGCAAATACCAAAACATTTACGTGCCTATAGTGTATAGAAATATTCTGCCAGTGGCTTTCACTTTTTTGACTCTCTCACAGAGAGAGGAAGGAAAAGGGGAAGGCTGACTCACATTGTCTCGCACACACACACACACACACACACACACACACACAAGACCACAATCTTACAGTTCTGAAATCCGCAGATATTTTTTGTAACGCAGGTAGTGGCAGAATCTGCTTCTGTCCTGAACTAACTTAAGGCTACGTACATCCTTTATTTATCCCCCTCTATAAGTTTAAAACATTTCACAAAGTGGTATTCAGATGCCCTATGGGGTACTGGATATTTTCTCTTCTACAGTATTCCTTTCCTTTTCAGTGCTAATTGGTGTATCCCTCCAATTGATCTTACGGTTCATTGAGTCATGACCTGTAGCTGGAAGGACACTAAGGACAGTGCTGAGGGGGCTTTGACCCTTGTAATCTCCTTCAGCACCCTCTTCCCCCCAAATAAACATACCATTGAAGTAATAATATTGAGCTTGCTCTGCAAACTCAACCTGAGGACTCACCCCTGTCCCCTCCCTTCTAACCAGCTGATAGCCCGGAGTTATTCTGAGCCATTTCTGATGGGCATCTAGTGTGTGTTGGCCCTTTCTGAAAAAACAGCCACAGACGCATGCTATACGCTACTTTTCCCTCTGTTCACTCCCTCAGCACGGTATCAATATTCATGTCATGGCGACGTGGGTATAGATAGCCACCAGGTCCTCTTTTGGACACACATGATTAAACAAACTGTCCCTTGGATACCAAGCTTACATCTGTCCTCTTGCTGTTACAATGTAGTAGGGAAAATCCTTGAATGAATGTCAGTCTTTAGACGGCCTGGGTTCAAATCCTGGCTTCACCTCTTCTTCACTGGCTTTGGCCAAGTTCCCTACCTGTCTGTGCCTCAGTTTCCTCATCTGGGACATAAGGATAAGAGGAAAGCCCACATGCAGGGCTACTGGGGGATAACCTGAGTAAATGTGTGTAAACCGCTTGGAACAGCGCCTGGCACAGAGTGAGCACTCTGTAAATGTCAGATGTTATTCTTCCATTTCAGCAACATAATAGATGGAGTCCACTGAGGGACACTGAGGTTGTGTCCAGTGTCTTGGGCTTACAGCTGGTGTGGCAGGCAGGGGACATCCATGTGCACAAGTGTGAGGGTGTCTGTAAGATCAATTCCAGGAGGTAGAATTGCTGGGCCCCAAGAGGCAATGTGCCTCCCCAGTGTTGTGGTTAAGAACATGGAGGGCTTGGGTTCAAATCCCACTGTGTGACCTAGCCAAGTTACCCACCCTCTCTGGATTGTTTGCTGCCTTGTTGGACCTTGAATCAGGCCTGGGGTGGGTGAGGGTGAGCGGAGGAGCTGAGCAATTCATTTATTCAAATAACTCAACAAGCGTCCATTGAGCACCTACTATGTACCATTCTGGGTACTGGGGAACCAGCAGTGAACAAAATCGGACCAAAATTTCTGCCCTCAAGCTCACCTGGGAAGGCAGACAGAATAAATGACAATTTGTCTAATGGGGTAAAAAAGGTCTGTGGAGACATATCAGACAGGAGCCAATGGGGAGGTCTGCAAGTGTGGTCATGGTTGTAAATAGGCCAAGGTTGTAAACAGACCCCCTTGAGAAGGTGCCTCTTGTGAAAGGCGAGAGAGAAATGAAGGGGCCAGGCCATAGGGGTGGCTGGGGGAAGGTTTCAGGCAGAGGGAACACCCTGTGCAAAGGTCCTGAAGTAGGACAAAGCCTGGCATGTTTATGGAACGAGGAGGCAGTGTGGCTGGAGCCCGTGAGCGAGGGGAGTGGGCAGGAGGAGAGGGCACAGAAGGAACAAAGGAGGCAGATCCTGCAGGGTCTCCTGGTCAATCTGCGGACTTTGCCTTTACTCTGAGCCACCAGAGGGCCTTGAGCGAACTCAGGTGCTGACGGGCGCCCTCTGGCGGCCGCATGGGGAACAGACGGGCCAGGGCCCAAGGCAGGGAGCTCAGGAGGGAAATTATGTTGGCTGGAGGCGGTGGAGGGAGTTACAAGTGGTCGGTTTGTGGATACAGTTTAACCGTAGAGCCGTCAGCATTCGGTGGCAGGACTGGATGAGGGTGTGAGAAAGTCAGGTCAGGAGCGACTCCACGATTTCCGACCGAGCGAGTGGGAGGAGGTAGTTAAGACCGGGTCGGAGAGGAGCCGGTTTGGGGTGGGCGTAAGATCAGGAATTTGGTTGCTGGACCTGTTATGTGTCCGATATCGTTCCAACATCCAGACGGAATTTTCAAGGAGGCAGCTGTCTGTTCGAGTCTGGGATTTAGGGGACAGGACAAGCAGGAGACAGTGTGCTCTGTGGATGGAAGTTGGGGATGGATAAGATTCAAGAGGCAGAGGAAGTGACAAAGGACTCCTTTCCTGGCAGAGAGGGGTAGGCGAGGTGGGCGACCCCCGACCCTGAGGGCACAGGGGTTCGGGAGAGCTGCGGAGCCAGGGAGGGCCGGAACCTGAGGCCGCCCCTTCCGCCCGCGCAGGCTGTTCCCCTTGCAGTTCGTCCAGCTCTTCGTCCACGACGAAAGCCGCTGGCAGCTCAAGGTGAAGTTCCGCACCGGCCGTGCTTTCTACTTGCAACTGCGGGCCCCACGCGAGACCCTCGATCGTGAGTTTGGCCAGTGGGTGCGGCTGCTCTACCGCCTGCGCTTCCCTTCAGCCCAGGGTTCCGTGCCCTTCACGCAGGAGTACCCGGCGCAGGACTGGGAGGAGCAGGACGACGACGAGGATCTGACCCCGGAGGAGGAGGAGGAGGTGGGGCAAGGGCGGGGCTTCGAGGACAGAGGCGGCGGCGAGTGGGGAGGGGCTGGGTCAGACTCCTGGGTCTGCGGGGGGAGGGGCGGAGGCCTGGACTCTGGGTCCAGAAAGGGTTTGCTGTCTGTGTGCAGAGGACAACAGGACCTGAACATAAGGCAGCGTCTTCCGGGCTTCCGTACGCCAGTTTAAGGTGGCTGCAGTTCCCTCACTGGCCGTCACCCGCCCCTGCGTGCCTCCATAGTGGAATCTGGGGAGGGAATGCCTGGGCCCTGAAGCTTGAGGTCCACCAGGCCAGAGGCCCAGTTCCCTGTCAGGCCTGGGGCGGGGAGGGATGCCTGTCCTTGAAGGTGGTGGCTCTAGAACCTGTGGGGCCTCTTCCTCTGGAGACCCGCTCCTCCTGCCTTCCCAATAAGTACAAAGTCCCCCCACCTGCCCCCGAGCTTGGCTACATCAGCAGTCAAGGCCTCTGAGACAAATTCTCTCTTGTACCCAGCTTCGAACCATGGAAGCCAGACTGAACCCACAGGCCTCTGAACTCTGGGGACTGTGATTCCCCCAACACCCTTGAGGTCACCAAAGGGCCAGAGATCTAAGTAGCCAACTTCGGGGCCAGACAGAGGAATACCAACGTTAATAAAGACCGGCCACTTAAGAACCACCAACCAAGTCGCGAACAGTTTCATCACCATCACCAGTACAACATGGACGCCGGTCGGAAGTGGCTTTTCCAGTATGGTCACCTCAATGTGGTCTTCAGTTCATCGTGTCTGGCTCCTTGGGGCCACTCCTGAGACCTTGTGACCCCCCCCCACTCCATCCCGGCTACCTCACCAGAGTAGCCCTCCCGGCCTGGCCTTTGGTTCCTCCCAGACTCACTGCATTTGCCACAGCAGCCAGCCTGCCTCCTCCTCATGGGTAGCTAGCCTAAGGAGGCTGCCTCCCCTCGTCATGGGTTCCCCTCTGATGCTGTGTAGTTGCCATGACAGCACAGTTGCCTCACTAAAGTAGCTGTTCCAAGATGGCAGCCTCCATGTGGTCTGTTTCCATCGGGTGGTCCACGCCAACCTGGCTGTCCCCATTACCCATCCCCAGGTGACAAACCCCTACAGATGGCGGAGCTACAAATTCAAGAACAGACAAGTGCAACTCCAGACAAGACTGTTTATCTTCTCAATGATAATTCAGAAAAGGGAAATACTGTTTGGGAGGTCCAGCTTAGAACTCAGCAGCCAATTATCCGGACTGGTGAAAGAGAGCTTCATTGCGGCACTGTGGAGGAGACGAGAAAAGGCTGGGTAAGGGGGGCCGCAGGGACCTGGCTTCCCGAAAGCCTGTGCCCTTGCCAGGCCCTTTTGCCGGCTGGGTTCACTTGACCAGCAGGGGGAGTAAGTCTCCCCTTTACCACTCGGCTCCACCCCCCACATGGGTGGCCAACACATCATTGTGCAGTAATTACTGTAGTTTTGAACCCCAAACTTGAACATTCTGATCAGGGATTTCTGAGCAGCTGTGGGCGACAAGCCGTCTCTGGAATCCTGAAACGGGGATATTCAATTGCTGATTCAATTGTTGATAAAGGGGACAGCACTACATAAGAAATTGGGTCAGCCTGCAAGAATGCCAGACGTGAAGGCTGGGAGAGTGGGCCCTCTGAGCCTTTGCGGCCACTTCTATCTGCTAGGTTGTCATCAGGGCCAGGGGAAGTCACAGTCAGGGAGGGACTATGAAAGCCGCCTCTGAGGGACTTGGTTAGTGGCAAATATTTGATGGATGGGAGCCCAGGGTTGGGAAGGTGAGGAAGAGTGTTCCAGATAAAGGGAACAGCATATGCAAAGTCCCAGGGGCAGGAGGAAGCATAGCCAGTTTGTCCAACTGCCAACAGCTTGGTGTGACTGGAACAGTATGGAAGAAAACGAGCACGTAAGGCTGGAGAGGGGTGGGGGTGTCAGGTGCAGGATGCTGACACGAGGCTGAGGGGCTCCGGGGCTGCTGGGGTGTCCAGGCAGGGCAGGTGAACCCTGCATAGAGAGAGCCCTGTAGAGCCCTATGTGGTGGACTGGAGAGAGAGACGCAGGTGGGGAGGGGCTGGGTAAGAATTCAGGAGAACACGAACAAGGCTGGGGCTGCGAGGAGAGGACAGGGCAGAGGCAGGAGGAACAGAGCTTGAGGACAGGCTGTGCGGGGGAAGAGGTTTTACTGGGTTCCCATGGCTCCCGGTCCTGGGCCACCACCCATGTTTGCTTTGACGCTGTGTCCACATATCTGCCCACTGGAAGCCTTAGCGATCATTTGCTAAGTCCTCCTCATTCACTTATTTGTCCTTCAGCCCTTGGAAAACCTTGGACAGCTGCCCAGGCCGAGTCAGGTGCTCCCTCCACCTCCACTCCGATGCCCTGTATTGCCTTCACTCCAGCCCGTCACCCTGCGTCATTCCTCTTGGGTCTGATTCCAGTTTCCCACTCCTCCTCCTGAGGGCCCCCTCTGACAGCTCTGACCTCAGCTCTGCTCAGAGCAGGGCCTCCGCTTAGCTTTGTAAAGGGCATGAGTGTAGGTCAGCCAGGCAGAGGGGCCGGGACGCCACCTCCTCACCTCGGACATCCAGCTTGCACTCGGCCAGTGCCTCCCCCAGCTCGTTGACAGCCAGGCAGGAGTACGTCCCCGAGTCAAAGGGGGATGGTCGGCGGATGTTCAGTGTCAGGATCCCCTGGTAGTTGGTCATGAGGAATTTGGGATCTTCACGGATTTCCATCTTGTTCTTCATCCAGACCACCTTCGGCTGTTGAGAGGAGTGGGAGAGGAGGTCAGCTTAGAAAGTGTCCCCTGGGTCATGTCCAACAGGCCTTGGCAGGGAGAGTTGGAGTCTAATATTGGCTGTGCCACTTCCTAATTTTGGCTGGATGACCCTGGACTAGTCACTTCTCTGACCCTCAGTCTCTTCTTCTGTAAGAGGAACAGCTCACTCCTCATTGCAGCCCTCAGGGCCCTACATTACTTCTCTGATCTCACCTCCCACTCCCCTTCTTCCCTCCCTCTGCTCTAACCACACTGGCCGCCTCGCTGTTCCTGAAACACACGGGACAAGCTCCCACCTCAGGACCTTGGCACTGGCTGTTCCCTCTTCTAATACTGCTCTCCCCTCCTCTTTTCTCCTGTCTCAGGTCTCAGCTCACATGTCACTCCCTGGCCCCTGGGCTAGAGCCCGAAGGCCTTTTTCACACGCTCATGACTGCCTGCACTTCTCTGGCGCACTTGCCACCCTTTATAATTTTGTGTGACTTTGAATTAGTGTCAGTCTTCCTGTCTGATCCATCAGCACGTACGTACAAAGCCCCCAAACGTGTATTGAAAGAATAAATGGAGTGAATGATAAATGAATGATGTAAATAAACACATGCAGTGAATGCGTGAACTGAGTAAATGAGTGGATTGGGAGATGAATACATGAGTGGAGTGAATGCATAAGTGGAGGATTTAGAGAATGAAGCAGATAGATAGAAACGGAGGAGGTGAACTAATGAATCCATAGTGTGCCTACAGGGGCCGAAGCTAAAATCTTAGAATGTTAGACCAGAAGGAGGCAAACTGTGTGTAAAAGGCCAGGTAGTCAATATTTTAGGCTCTGTGGGTCCTGTGGTCTCTGTGGCCATGCACAATATGCAAGCAAGTATGCAGGGCCGTGTTCCAATAAAACGTTATTTAGAGAAACCAGTGGCAGGGAGCTTTGGCCCACCGGGTACGGTTTGCCAACCCCTGGTCCACGTGAGCCACAAGTGTCCATGTTCCCAAAAAGCAGTCATGAAACCTGGTGGCACAGGAAGACACAACGGGCCCTGGAGGTTTAGACACTCCGCCCGGCCCCCCCCCCCCCCCCGTTTCTGTTTTGGAGGGAAATTGAGTGCGATGAACTGAGACTTGGGCTCTAGTCAGAAGAGAGAGACAGGAAGTGGGTTAAAAGAGGAGCGAGAAGTCGGGGAGGAAGAGCCAGTCTGGCGGGGAGGAGTGGGGCTTCATCTTGGCGAACGTTTCCCTCCAGGGGCACGCACACACGCGCACGCGCACGCGGCACCTTCGGGTAGCCTCTGACGGCACAGTAGAGAGCAGCAGCATAACCAGCCACGACCACCCGGTCCAGCAGCGGCGTCAGGAACTTGGGAGGCGTCCGGAAGTCATGCTCCTTATACTCAAGTGGTTTCCAGCTGATACCTGGGGGAGGTGCACTTGTAAGGCAGCTGATCCTGACTGGCCCCAACCATCACCAGGTGCCAGTAACCTTGAGTATGTGTGTGGGGGTGCGGAGAAGTCACGGTCAGACCCCAGCCAGTAAGGGGGACTGGACCCCACGGAGGTGGGTGGTGATACCTGTCTTCAGGATCTGGGCTGTATTCTTGGAGAGGCCAGCGGAGTCGCTGAGCCCACAAATGTTCTCGCTGAAAACGCGGAAATAGTATTCATTGCCCATGATGAGGTCGGACACGGTGCAGCAGGTGGGGCGGCTGTGCTCATAGACGGTGAACCACTCCTAGCGTGGAGACATGGAGGGGCCGGGACAGTTGGGGACACAGACACAAGAAGGGTCAGGAGATGAGGAAAGCACACCCAAGTGTGCGCAGAGCTAAGAAAAGCCACGGTTCACAGCAGCACCATTCACGTGCCTGGAAGATGGGACACCCCAAGTAAGTGCCCAGCAGCAAGTGAAGGGAGACCCAAAATGTGGTAGATCCAAGCCATGGAATATTAGCCCGCCATGAAAAGGGATGAAGCACTGACACCTGCTACATTGTAACACTGATACCTAGAAAACATGAGGCTGAGTGAAAGAAGCCAGGCCCGAAAAGCTACCTATTGTCATTCCTTTCATAGGAGACGTCCAGAATAGGCAAATTCATAGAGAGAAAGATCGGTGGTTGCCAGGCCTGGGAGAGAGGGAATGGCGGGGTGACTGCTTAGCGGGTACGGGGTTTCCTTTTAGGTGATGAAAATGTCTTGGGACTAGATAGAGGTTGTGGTTGCACAACAGGGGGAATGTATTAAATGCCACTTTAAAATGGTTAATGCTTAATTTGGTTACATGAATTTTACTTCCATAAAAAGAGAAAAAGAAAACCCATCATGCACCAGATCTCAGCCAAGTCTTCCCTCCCAGCCCCAGCCTGTCTCCCAGTCTCTCGGTGCCTTGGTTTCCCCAGTTGGGAAATGAGTACAGCAGCGTCTGCTCTGACAACCGGCCAGCTTTTCTCCTCCCATCCCCGGCTCACCCCACTCTGTCCCAGGCCCCTCTGGACTCACCATGGTTTTCTTGTCGGCTTTCTGGATGACATAGCCCGTGACCTCACTGTTCCCGTCATCTTTGGGGGGCTGCCACTCCACCAGGGCATTACTGCCCCACACCTCCTTCACCATCACGTTCATTGGTGGCCCTGCCTTTTCTGGAAGGGGGGGTGGTTGTTACACGCCAGCCCAGGCGTCCTCTCCTATGCCAACCTCCTCACCTCCCCTCCCTATTCTGATCTCTTAGGCCTTCCCCCCCACTCCCATTTCCTCACCGTTTTACTCCATTCTCACCTCATACACATCCCACTCCATCTCTTCCCTCCCTCCTCCTGAGCCATCCTCCTCTCACCTCCCTCCCTCCATCCCCACTTGGCCCATGGTAGTCCCGCCCTGCCCCCACGGCGCACCCACGACCAGGATATGGATGATGGCTGTGTCCTTCAAGTTCTCGATCTGCACGTTCAGCTCGTACTCCCCGGAGTCCGAGCGCGCTGCCTGCCGTATGAAGAACACGGTGTCCGTGTCGCTGGTGCGCACGTTCACGCGGGAGGGGTCCACAGGCGCCCCGGCCTTCTTCCACACCACCTGGGGCCGTGGCTTTCCCTGCGGGGGGCGGGGGGGGGACAGGCGGCAGCAGGGCGCAGAGGTCAGCTGGGGTCTCGCCCGCATGAGCTGACCCCTGACCCCGACACCAACCCACGCACCTGGAAGGGGATGAGGAGGTTGACCTGCTCCCCCACTTTGCGGATGTAAGTCTGGCGGAGATGGCGGGGGAGTCGGATCTTGGGTTGCTCTGAGGACACAAACACAGGGAGGGCTCAGCGCTGGGCCGGGGACGCTGGCGGGAGGGCTGGGGAGACCGTGGGGACGAGGTTGCAGGGGGCGCCCTAATGACGGCACCGGAAGGGCCGGCTGAATGACACCAACTTGGTCTTTAGGAGGGCAGGGTCAGGTCAGGGGTTGCTCACCCACAATCTCCTGAATGGTGACCGGCTGGGCCAGGGTGGCCGGCTCACTGCGCCCTGCTATGTTGACGCCAACGACCCTGAAGATGATTCTCGCTCCTGTGGGAAGATCCTTGACGGTGAAGCCACAGCGCTCGATGGGCTCCGTGTTAGCCGGGATCCAGTCTTCAGCTATGGGAGAGGAGCGATGCTGACGACCTTCCCTCAAGACCTTCCTGCAAGCCCCTCAGCCTGTTATCCCATCCCACTCCTTGAACTAGCACCAGATGGTAATTTATTAAGCACTTACTATGACCAGGTTCGAAGAGTGGCGCACACATTAGATCATCATTCCCACTTCCACCCTATGTTGTTCCCATTTTAGAGATGAGAAAACTGAGGTTCAGAGAGGGAAAGGAATTGGGAGTAGTGCTTAGAGACAGCTCCTCAATTTCCTGCCCCTGTGACAAGTGCCTTCCCATCTTGAATTTATTGCCATGGGTTGGTGAACCAGTGTAAGTCAGACCAACAATCAACAGAGTGAAGTCTAACAAGAGTAGGTTCTGAAGCATCGGGGTGAAGATGACACAGATTGGGGAGGGGTTGCCAAGGGTAGGAATGGGGTAAAGAGCAATGTGAAGAGAAAAAGGGAAGAAGCTGACAGGAGTCCTACCATCCGTCATGTACTGGCATTACCGAATGCAGTCATCACTGCACCCTGTCAAGATGGGAACTGTCCACCATCTTTAAATGAAGAAACTGAGGCTCAGAGACTTGTCCAAGGTCACACAGTTAGAAAGTGTAGGGGCAGGACTGGAACCCACATCTGTCTGACTTTAAGGCCTGGGATATGGTGTCAAGATGGTCTTGTCTGTATTCCCAGGGGGATGACCACGTTGGAGATTTCCCCACAGCCACGGCACTGGGCCTGGCGTGGAGTCAGTGCTCAATACACGTTGTCCAGTGGAGGATGGAGAGCTGGATGTGTGGAAATATGCATGAGTGGTTGGATGAATACGTGGATGGATGGATGGATGGATGGATGGATGGATGGAGAGACAATAGATAGATGGTTAGATGGTCAAACAGATAAATGGATGGGTGGAGAGAAGGAAGGAAGGGGGGTGGAGAAAGATGATGGTGAAGAGAGATTTATTGATTAAAAAAATGTTATTGAAGAGATGGACAGTTGAATGATCCAAAATATTTTTAGGGAGATGATTGGGTGGACAGTGCGAGGAAGGGAGGGAGGGAGGGGGGAGGGAGGGAGAAATAAAAGAGGCGGGAAGGAAGGGGAAAAGAAAGGAAAGATGGATGGATGGATGGATGGATGGATGGATGGATGGATAAGAAGAAAGAATGTAGGTAGTAAATACTTGGATGGAAGGATAGATGGACAGATGAAAAAGTATTGCTGTGTGGAGGATGGGTGTAGGGAAGGGAGGAAGAGAGGAAAAGCTGGTCACTGGGGGCCTGGTTTGACCCATCCCCTCCCAGGAATTCACGTTCAGTAGAGACACCACGAGGGCAGCACACTGCACCAGAGATGAGTCCCTGCACTGCCCTATTTTCAGTCCCTGGACTGGATACCCACTAGGGTCCATGTGAGCCACTGCCCCCCACCAAGCCAGACGGGGTCACTCACAGTCCTCCAGGCAGTACTCCACCAGGTACCCATCGATGCCGCCTGCCCCAATCCTATTTGGGGGCCTCCACTTGAGGGTGGTGGTGCTGTCTGTCACATCCTCCACTGTCAGGTGTTGGGGTTCACTTGTGGGAGCTGTAAGGATCCAGAGAAAGGGGAGGTGGGAGTAAATGAGGGGTCAGGGGTCAGCAGGGAGGATCAGGGGTCAGAGCTGGAGTTACTGGTCAGAAAATCAATCAATATGGTAGGCCAAAGGTCAATGAGCAAGGACATGTCACAAGGGGCATTAAAACAAGATATCAAGGGATAGTGAGGTCTCCAAGGGCAGGGATAGGTGTTAGCCTGCTAGCTCAGAGGACAATGGGATATCCAGGCCGCAGCACAGAGTCTAGCAGCATAGAGCTCGGCAGCTGATATACTAGGTCAGGAGGGTGGGTGAGCCTTGGGGTCAATGTGTTAGTTTGTTGGAGGACAGAGGACAGAAGTCAGCAGATTCCATAGGGTCAAAGGCCAGGGTGTAGGGTCAGAGATCAATGACAGGCAGGGCATGGGCCAGAGGTGGGGGTTCAGTGAGGTGCAGAGGGGCATCACCAATAGGCATGAAGGGCTTGGAGTTGACGCTGGGCTGGGACACCCCGATGGCATTGACAGCAAAGACCCGCATCTCGTACAGGACGCCCTCAATCATCCTGGTGACCTCATAGGTTGTCTCCGTAAAGACCTCAAAGTTCAGCTTCATCCAGCGATGAGAACCCTTCTTCTTCCGCTCTAGGAGGTACCCTGGATTGCCGCAAGCAGAGAGGCGTGGGTGGTCACGGAGAGGCCATGGAGAGGGTCACAGGTCAGTTGGTGCAGTGAGTCAAAGGCTACATGGCCCAGAGAGACCTGGAGCCATGAATCTTGGGGTTGATTTTAAGATCACAGAGCAGTCACAGGTCATGAGTCAAGGTCAGGGGTCACAGGAAATCCCAGGCTATTGGCCAAAGTGAGGATTCCCAGGTCGTTAGGGAGTAAAACTTGATGCAAAGACCCAAGGGATTACACGATGTCAAAGGAGGAAACCAGGTCTCAGAGTGGGGAAGTCACTGAGGATGCTAAGGACTCTTAGAGGTCCAAGAGAAATCAGGGGTAAAGAGGTCAGAGGTCATGGGAACTCTGGCACACAGGGACTCACCGGTGACTGCTTGCCCCCCATCATACTTGGGTGGCTCCCAGACAACGGTGGCGCAATCCTCTCCAACCGAAGTAACGCGCACAGCCTCTGGGGGATCTGGGACATCTAGAGTGGGAGGCAGGAGAGTCAGGGGGACCCTGACGGCCTCAGGAAACCACCCCCAAGCTCAGCCCCTTCGGCTCTCTCTGCTCACCCACAACCCGCAAGAAGATGGAGGCCACGTCTTCGCCGGCAGGGTTAGCGACCTTGATGGTATAGCGGCCCTCATCTGCCCGCTGGGCACTCTCAATCACGAAGCTGCTGCAGTCCACTCGCTTCTCGATGCGGATCCTGCCCTCGGTGGCTGAGAACACCTGGACACAGCCGCCAGGTGGCCTTGCCCAGACCTGCCTCTGCCCCTCCCCTGCTAGGAATTTTCCAATGACTCCCCATCACCACACCATGCACAAGGACCAGCAGAAGAGGACCTGTTGGACCTGCACCAGCCTCATCACTCCTCCCTACTGCCCTCCTCGCCCTCCAAACACCACCCTTAATTAAAAACACCGGACTGGCTCACCCTCAGGATTTTGCATGCAATGTCCTGACCCACTTCTCTGTCTCCTCTACTATTACCCATCCTTTAGAACCCACCCAGAAGTCGCCTCTTCCAGGAAGCACTCTTGGATGCCCTCAGCTGAAAGTGATGGTCTCATCTCCTGGATTCCAGTACCTCCCTTTATATCTCATCCCCGATCACCATGGGCTGTGACTGTTTGGGCACGTGTCTGCCTCTCTCCCAAAGTGAGGGCTCCGGGAAGGCAGGGGCTGCGTCTGATTCATGGCTGTATCCTCAATGCCTGTGCACAGAGCCTGGCATAGAGGAAAGCTCAGGGGGTGTTTGCTGAGCGAAGGAATGAATGAAGACTGAGTCTATCCCTTTTACAGAAGAGGAAACTGGAGCCCAGAGGAGAGAAGAAAAATTGAACTGTCCCAGGGCCTGGAACATACAAGGTGAAAATATTTGTTGGATGGATGGATGGACAACTGTGTTGGTTGATGGATAAATTGACAAATTGATTAATTACTGGATGAGTGGATGGATGGATGGATGAATTAATCAATTAATTGATGAATGGAAAGATGGATGGATGGATGGATGGATGGATGGATGGATGGATGGATGGATGGAAGGAACACCCACTATGTGCTAGGACAGTACCGCATGATGGACAAATATAATTGCCAATCTTCAAAACAACTCTCCGAAGAAGGAACCATAATCCTCATTTTACAATGAACTGAAGCTCAGAGAGGGAAAGCCACTTGCCTAAAGTCACCCAGCAGAGCTGAGAGAGACAGATAGGGGAAGCTCCACCATACCTCATCCCCCTTCAACCACGTGGCGACAGGAGGGGGCTCCCCTGTGATGGCCACGTCCAGCCTCAGCTTGTTTCCAGCCACAACCATAATTGCATTTTCTGTGGTCTTCCCTGAGCAGTCCAGGTGGATCTTTGGTGGCTCTGGTGGCAGAAAAGAGATTCTGGGGAACTTGGAAGTGGGCAGCTAGGCCCTCCTGATCCCCTCCCGACAATCTCTGGAGAAGCTGGGTTCCAACAGCCAGCCATAGAGACTCAGGAGTTCAGGCCCCCAGCCCCTCTTCCCTCAGACCTGGGAGCCCCAGCCCCCAGCCCCCTCCTCCCTCAGACCCAGGAGTCCAGGCCATGGTTACCACAGCAGCCCCTGGCCCTTACCTTGCTTGGGGACGTAATCCACCTTGATTTCTGGGGGAAACAGAAGACTGAAAGGTGAGGTGTGAATCCAGTGGGCCCTTCATCCCACCATCACACCCCAGAGGCAGAGGCGAGTGTCTGGCATCACCCTGAGACCTTGGGTGCTAGGGTGGGTTCAGGACCATGAGTGTCCCTTCTCTCATGTATCTCGCACATGGTCACTCTGCAGTACATACAATGCTCTCCCTCATCTTCTCATCTGACTGCCCCTGTGATCAGCAGATGCCCGCTATTTCCCCAAGTGTGCAGGCAGGGAAACTTAATCCTGAGGGGAGCATACAGACCCTGGGGGAAAACGAAGGGGCCTCCTCACCCAGGAAGTTGAGCTTGGCTGAGAGGGACAGGGCATAGCCATCGGGCACGAACGTGTAATCTCCCTCATCCTCGGGGCGGACGTCATCAATCACCAGTTTGTGGGACCTAAGGGATTGGAGGCATAGAGAAGGAGTCAGGCCAGGTCACCCTGGGGGTCACCATGGAGAAACACCCTCCTCAGTGCATCTACATGTCCACATTCTAGGCTCTGGAATGCTGGATTCAAATCTCAGCTTTGCCCCTTACTAGCTGTGTGACCTGGGGCAAGATACTTAACCTCTCTGTGCCTCAGTTGCTTCATCTATAAAATAGAGGCAAAGATAACAACCTACGCCAGGGTTGTAAAGCATGTAGTGAGTGCCCTTGAAGCTTTAGGATTCAGTCTTGCCATTATTGACACCATCAGCAGGCAGGGTTCCTCACACTTGGAAGTGGGCAGCTGGGCCCTCCTGATCCCCTCCTGACAATCTCTGGAGAAAGACTACATTCACCAAAACCTTTTGTCAGGAAACCCACCAGGACTCAATGTTCTATGGACGTCATGGTGGCTCTCTGCATTCCTCAGATAACCAGGTATTTATCTCGGGTGTCCATGTGCTACCTGTTGAATTCCAGCCCCTATTTCCTTAGCTAGACGCCCCTGTAGTAGACTGCAAATATGGCCATAGATTTCGCTCGCCCTGTATCCATGCCCTGGCAATGAGACCTTGCAGCCTGTGACTCCTTTGCCCGATAGAATATGACTGAAGTAACATGGGGACTGTACCCAGCCCAGGCCACAGAGGCCTTGTTCCCTTGCGCTTTCTTGGGATCCCTGCTTCTGCCACGTGACAATGCCAGGACTAGCCCTACTAGGAGAAGAGGCATCACAAGGACCAGAGCAGAAGCAGCCTAGTTCTCCCAGTGGAAGTCTTGATAAATCACAAGATCAGCAGAGCTGACACACAGCTGACCACAGAGGCACGAGAAAGGCCATCCTAAATCAGCCAGCCTCCCACCAACCCACAGATTCATGATTAAATAAATCCTTGTTCTTTTAAACCACTAAGTCTGGGGTTAGTTGTTCTGCAGCTAGAGCTAGCTGATACACATCCCATCCCCCCGCCACCTCCCCAGTCTACTCCGCACCTCCCCACATGGGATATGGTGATCCTCTTGCTGGGCCGAACTTCGATCCCATTCTTATACCATTTGCCCGTCACCTTCTCATCAGACACCTCACACTTGAATACGGCCTGATCCGAGGCCTTCACCGTCAGATCGGCGATGTCTTGCAGGACCTCCAGCTGTTTCTCTGGACAAGGAGAGAAGGAGATGGGGCTGTCACAGCTTCAGTCGCCTCATAAATATTTGTGAGCACCCACTATGTGCCAAAGACTTCCAGGCACTGGGGATACAGCCATGAACCAGAAACAACTGCTGGCCTTGTGGACCTTCCATTCTAGCTGGGAGACAGACAGTGACCAGGGAAACACTTATATGTATAAGAAGAGGGCATCAGGGAAGACAGGGAGGAGTCCACGGGAGGATGCAGGAGTCCCCAGGTAACAGGAACAGCATGTGCAAAGGCCCTGTGAAGCAAAGCAGGCTTGTTGGTATGTAAACAGCAAACAGGCCAGTGCAGACGAGCGAGGTGACCATGGTAGATGAAATGGGTGGGGCAGACAGGCCCGGATCATGCGCCTTGGAGGTCATGGAAAGGACTTTGCGTTGACTTTGCGTGAGGCAGGGGGGCGGTGGGAAAACAGCTGGGATCTGACTTACATTTACATTTTTTCCCCAAAAAAACAATGCATTTACATGGTTTCAAAATAAAATGATAAGAGGATTTACATACAGAGGGGGAAATCTCACACCCGACCACTTCTAATCATGCAGATCTAGGTGCCTTCTCCAAAGGCGTCATCCAGACCGTCTATAGCTATGAAAACAAATGTGCGTATACATTCTTTTTCCCCTTTCCTTCCTTCCTCCCTTCCTTCCTTCCTTCCTTCCTTCCTCTCTTTTCCCCCTTATACAAACAGTAGTACATTTGTTTTTTCACCCAAAAGCAGGGCCTTGAATAAAGTCAGTTTTTTCAATGTTATTTTGTTATAACATTGATCAGATGCCACAGGAACTTAGCTCTTGTTTATATTGATTAGCCTATGGTAAAATTGGTTTCGTTATATGTCATTTCGCTGCAGTTTTAAGAACCCAGCGGCAACATTCAGTGAGGACTTACTGTATCTTGGAAATCCTTCCACAACAATAAATTTAAAAAGTGTCTTTTCTTATGGCTACATATGAATATACCATAATTTGTTTGGCCCATAATGAATTGAGTTTTTCTTTTTTCTTTTTTACTTTTTATATTTAAAGAATTATAGATTCACAGGAGTTTACAAAAACAGCGCATAGAGACCTGTATACACTTCCCCCAGCTTCCCCCAATGGTGACATCTTAGATAACTATAATCCAATATTCAATCCAGGAAATGGATGTGGGTACAATGCTGTCACCTAGACTACAGAATGTGTTCAGTTTTCACAATCTGACTTAACATTTTATAGGGATCACTCTGGCTGGTATGTGTGTGGGCGGGGGGGCAGGTGTAGAAACAGAGCAACCAGTAAGGAGACTACTGCAATAGTCCGTGCATGAGGGGATGGAGACCTGGGCCAGAGGAGGGCCGTGGAGGTGGGGAGAAGTGCTTAGATTCAGGATCTCCTTTGAGCGCGGAGCCACCAGAACTTGCTGGTGAATTGTATGTAGGGTATGAGGCAAAGACGGGCGTCAGGGACAACTCTGACATTTAGGGCCTGGGCAACTTTTGAGTTGAGAAGAGAAGCATGCTCAGTGCGGCCCCAGCCCCACCTGAAGGCCCCATACCTTCCACAATGAGCTCGGCCTCGCACTGGCCGCCGTTGGTCATGACCTGGTAGCAACCCCTATCCTCCAGGGTCACTTCCGAGAAGATGAGAATGTGACGCTTTCCATCCTTCTTGAAGCGGAACCGCCCCTTGTAGGAATCCTCCCGCGTCATCTCCACGCCATCTTTCATCCTGGGTGGAGGGGACACAAAGGGGGAAGTGAGGGGTCCACACAGCCCTGGGTCTGGATATCAGAGAGCGAGTCAGGGGCCAGAGAGACAGTCCTGAGCAGGGGTCAGGAGTCCGAAGGGAGGGAGGAGAGATTAAGGTTGGCAGAGTCATCTTGAATGGGTGGGTCACAGGTGGGGGTCAAGGGGAGAAAAAAGAGGAGGTCATGGGTCACAGGAAGATAGATGCCTCAAGGTCCTGGCTGTAGGTCATGGAGCACAAAAAGAGGTCATGTAGAGAGGTCAGAGCATGGAGAAAGTCCTGGGATCACAGAAAGATGTCAAATATCGTGGCCTCTGTAAGTGGTGGTTCCTCTATCAGGAACACTCCTCCCTTCCCACTGCACTTCTACCTCCTCATCATTCAAATTCCATCTCAATCGTCACCTCCTCCAGGAAGCCTTCCCTGACTTCCTGAGTCCCTTTTTTCTATTAAAAAGTGGTTCCAGCATCAGTCACTGCTCCTCTGAAACACTTGTCAGAAAATAGAACTTTCATATATATTCATATGACGACATGACTAATAACCTGTCTCCGCCTCTTATACATACACACCACAGCAATTTACCAGATTATAAGCTCCATGAGGGCAGGTACCATATTGATATAGTTTCTCTCCATTATGTTTCCAATATGTAGAAGAGTGCCATCACACAATAGGTGCTCAATAAGTATTTGTTGGATGGGTGAGTAGATGCGATGGAAGAATGAATGGATGGACGGGCGGGTTAGTGGATGGGTGGGTGGATGGACAGATGGATGGGTACGTAGATGGATGGATGGATCAATGGGATGGACGGGTAGATGAATGGACGGATGAGTGGGTGTGGGGACCGATGGGTGGAAGTACGAGTGGAGAGACCAAAGGATGGATGATTGGTTGAACAGATGGATAAATAATTTAATGAATCTGAAATAGCAGGGATAGGAAAAGGACCCTGAACAGGATGGAATGAGTATAAGTCAGGAGTTCTTCTAGAATTTCTAGAGGTCCTGGGTGAAGGTCAGGATTCATAGAGAAAAGCTGACTACTAGTAACTGCTGGGTAAAGATCCAAAGTCTCCAAGAGAGACCGTAAAAATCAGCGTTGATGCAAAGAAGCTGTGGGCACTTGTATGGCGATCAGGACTCAAGAGTCACTTACCACATGACCTGGGCACCCTCCTCCGACACTTCCACTGCCATTTCCACCCGGTCGCCCACAAACACCTGCTGGTCCTCAAGGGGTGTCACAATCAGGATTGGAGGTTCTGTGGGGCATAGCAGAGACTGGAAGTCAGTAGTTTCAGGATCTCTCCAGAACCCTCATCCCCAAGCTCAGGTCCAAATCCCAGCTTCACCTTTGACAAAGACCTCGGTGACACACTTCTCATCAGCGACAGCAACTTCATAAGCAGCATCATCTGCCATGGTGCACTTGTTGATGGTGAGAATTCGCTTCTTACCAACATTCTCAAATACATACCTGGTGCAAAAATCTCACCTCAACCCAGGGCCTAGCCCTGGGGTAAGTCTACCCTCTCCCTCCAAGTCACTCCCTCTCAGAGACAAATTATGCAGGAGGGGATAGATGATCCAATTTCCACTATTTAAATAACCAGGGATAAAATGCTAACTGTCCATACCCATCTTCTTCCACTTAGCAGTGGCACACAGCAACCCGCCTAGAGAACTACATTTCCCAGCCTCCTTTGCAGCTGGGATGGCTGCGCTACTGAGCGTGGGCCAAAAGAATATGAGTGGATATGATGCGAGTAACTGCAACTTTGAATTGCTTGCTCTGGCCTTTTCTCCTTGCTCCTTGTCTGCCAGACACTGTTGTGCCCATGAGCCAGCTTCAGTCATGCAGATGACAACGCCACAGGAAATGGTGTAGCCAAAAATAAGAAAACTGGGTCCCAGAAATGTCTCTAAGAGGAGAGCTGGCCCACCTGCCTCCATCAACTAGACACACAACTTCTCTTTAACTTAAAGTAATGTATTCTAGGAACTCTGTCACCGCAACGTAACCTGTACCTTAACTAATAGAACTTTTTATCTTATCCAAAATGCTCATGATGACAAATTTAGAAAACACAGCCAAGGGAAAATATAATTTAAAAAGAATACATCCGTAACTGTCCCACCAAGAGATCACTGCTGCAAACATTTTGGCCTCTGCCTTTCCCATCTTTTTATCTGTACATATGTAAATAACATTTTGTGAAGCAGAAATGGGAACTACGCTTCTGCATGTAATAATTGTGAACAACTTCCCAAGTTAGTACATACATTTCAGAATATCTTTTTTAGTGACTGCACAGCTCCTGAGTATGAAAGTGTGCATTTCGGTTGCTTTCCATGTTTTGCTACAACAGCAAATGCTGTGGTGAACATCCTCGCGGCTAAATAAGCATAACCACAGTAATTCCCTTACGATAAATACCTAGAATTGCACAGTCTAAAGGCTTTCTAACACACTGCCCTTTTGGAGAGTTAGCAATTTACATTCCCACCAGCAGCGTTTGTGGACCTATTTTCCTATGCCTTCTCCAGCACTGCGTTTTACCATTTTGTAAAGTCTTTCTGCCCATTTGGAGAGCAGAAAGACTGTTGTTTTGATGTGTGTTCTTCTTATTGTTGTTGTTATTGGCAAGGTTGAATGTGTACTTCACAGCATAGTGGCCATTTGGGCTTCCTCTCAACTGAATTCTTGGTCTTTCTTGCCTTTGTCTATTTTTCTACTGAGGTATTTGCAATTTTCATATGGGTGATGCGGTGCCCTTTCTTGGTTAAAAGTGGCCAGCGTTATTTCTGGGCGCTCTCTCTGGGCCCTGGATCTCACCCACCCAGACACTGCCCCACACACTTACTTGCTACTGGGTTTGATCTCCTGGCCATTCTTGAACCACTTGAGGGGAAGGTCTGGGTTACTGATCTCCACCATCAACTTGATCTTATTGCCCCTGTCCACTTGGTAGGCTGGATCCAGCTTCTTGATGAAGGCTGCAGATGGAGGAATACAGGGGTGGGTGGAACTGGGAGGTTCTCACTGCTCTGGTAATCCCCCGGGCTGCCAAGTCTCTCTCCTCAGACCATGGGCTCTCCAAGGTCAAGATCAAGAAGCCTCCTACAAACTTGGAGGTCCCTGAGAACAGGATTCTATTACTCCTCAAATTGAGACCTCCGAAACCTAGGTCCAGGGTCCAAATATCAAATACCCATGAAGCTGGGCTTCCTACAGGCAGGACCCATCTCCCGTCAGGCCAGCACTGACCTTCACTCTTCTTGACCTCGACCTTGGCTTTCTTGAGCCGCTTCAGCATGCCCCGGAGGTCGGTGATGCCATACTGGAAGGCGATCTTCTCGTATTCACTCTTCTTTGCCCCTTTCAGGAGCTCCCAGATCTCAGGTGGGATGCCTAGGTCATCATCGTCTTTCTTCTTTTTCTTCTCCTGCTCAACCACCTCCCTGAGGGTGGGGAGAGCAGGCTGGGCCACCATGGGGTCGCCTTCTGCCTTCTCTGCTCACTTGCTGTGCATCTTGCCTGAGTCACTTTCTCTCTCTAGGCCTGTTATCCTGTATTCTCTTCTTCCTGGACCATTGCCCCAGCCTCCACCCTGGCCTCCTGACCTCCATCCAATCTCTTCCCCTCCAGTCTGTTCCCCACATTGCCCCAGAGGGATATTTCGGACCCCCACATCAGGTGCCATCCCTTCCTCATTCGGAACTGGGTGGCTGAGTGTAATGGCAGAGGGGTAGATGGACATGTGGAAAGACAGTCGGTAGATGGATGGGCAAATGGGCCGACAGTTGGATGGACGGATTAGTTGATTAATAAACAGGTAGCTGGTTGGATGGATGAATGAGATTGGACGGTGGGTAGACAAATGGATAGCTGGAGGTTTGGTTGGGTGAACAAGTGGGTGAGTAGGTGAACTGGAGGCTGAGTGGGCAGGAAAGTAGACGTGAGGATGAAGGGTCGAAGGGTGGGTAGGTAGGTGAATTGACGGGCAGATGGTCGGGTGGGTGTGGGGGGAGGGGTGAATGCACAGGTGGCTGAGAGGGCGGGGAGTGGGTAGAGGGAGGAGGTGGTGGAGGGGTGAGCAGGGAGTCCATCGAGGGTAGTGGGAAGCAACAAGGGCGGTGGGACCTCACCCACCATCCTTCTCCTCCTTGAGCCCCCATCTCCCCTCTCTATGTCAAGGGGGGTGGGCTCACCTCTTCTTCAACAGGCCGCTGAAATCCAGCTCACCCGTGTCTTCTGACTTCTCTTCGCCCCTGTGGCCGTTGAGAGGGGGTGTGAACTCCACTGAGGCTCTGTCCCCCTAGACTCACCTTGGGTCCCCAACTCCTTGCACTGCCCGATCTTCCCTTCTCCCACACTCCCCCTCCACAGGGAGACATCCCCTCTCCCCAGGGTCCATGGTTACTCACGAACGCTTGAAGGCTTCTAGAGTCTGCCCAGCGGAGTCTTGACAGGGCGCTGGGGGGAGGCAATGGGGTGAGAGGGAAGGTGAGCTGGAGGCAAGGCCTGATCGAAGACCAAGGGCACCCCTCCAGGCCTGTGCATCCTATCCCGGGCCCCTTTTCTTTCACCTCTTGCACCAGCACACCCCCTCTCTGGCACCCACACACCCTCTACTTGCAGACTCATTTCCCTGGCTGCGATATAGTACCACCCCCTCTCAGCAGCCTACGCCCCGTCACACCTGGGCCAACACTCCCTCTTCCTCAGGCCTGGGGGCAAACTCATTCCCTATGCTCTCCATATGTAAGCCCCCACACATCCTGCGCTGCAGACCCCCAGAGCTTGTACACCCTCAGGACTCCATACATGTGTCCCCATATCTGTGTAATCTCCCATTAATCCTGTGCGCCCTCCCCCTGAGCCCAGACACCCTTACTCTGTAAACCTGGACACCTTCACTTCCCAAGCCCTTACTGATACTTTCTCAAGCCTGTATGCTGTGACTGGGGAATCCACAAAACTTGCCTTCTGAGCCTTCACAAGAGCTCTTGAAAATGCTGGACACTCTCATCCCCAAATCTACACCCCCTCACGCTCTAAGCCTGTAGACTCTCTCCCCACTTTTGAATACCCGGGCCCCTGAATCTGTACTCCCTTCTCTAAAACCTTGTGCCCGCCTCACCCCACATCTATTCCCCCACCCCAAACCCACAACCCTTGGCTCCTACGCCCCCACCAGCGCACCCTCCACATCGATGTTGAAGCCACAGCTGTCACAGATGTCCTTGGCTTTGACCTCAAGGCGGTAATCGCCACGGTCCACCAGTAACACCTTCGCAATGTGCAGCTCCACGTTGTACACCTGGGGGCCGAGGCCAGGCGTGTGGGTGAGGGGTGTGTGTGCACCCCCCAGCGCCACACCACATCCCCCAGAGCCCACTCACAACTCTCCCTCCACGTCCCAACTCCCTCCCCACAGGAGAGGCCAGCTGTCCCATGCCTACGCAATCGTGACCTTGGGAGCCCATGTCCTTGATCCCCTGAAACTTTTCTGGAGATGCACAGGCCGTGCCCAAGAGCAACATGCAAAACCCGATCGCTCTCCTCTCCTGTCCAGCACAACCTCTACCAAGCAGCCCCGAATAACTGCCACCCTTGGAGGTCCAATTCTCCATCTGTGGGGCTCCAGGCCCGTGATTATCCCTCCGATGTTCACAGGCCTTCTGAGAAGTGAGGCCTACGCAACCTCCAGTCCCGGCCCCCACGCCCTCGTCCCATGGGGAGCCTCACATTGCTGGCAGAGTCATGGGTTTCTTTGAAGGAGAATCGGGTCCCGCTCTTGATATCCAGCTCCATCCACTTCCCTTTGAACCATTTGATGGTTGGTTTGCTGGGGAGTTCCTTCCCATTCACCTTGGCCACAATCACCACGTCCTTTCCTGGGTGGGGGTGGGGGAGGTAGAGGATGGAAGGGAGACTCTATAGAGAGGACTTTGAAGCTAGGAGGCTCCAGCGCCTTCTCTCTCAGACCCAGGAGTCTGGGTTCGCATCCCCTCCTCCCCCCAGGTCCCCCTCACCGTTCTCCACTGACACAGACTCTGGCTTCTTCAGGAAAATGCCAGTGGGCTCCTCAGCAGTGGGGGACTGTTCCTCAGGTGGGGTTTCGGCTGGGAGACAGGATTAGGGGGCCTTAGGTGGGCTGGAAAGGGGCAACAGGCCACTTTGGGGACAGGGCTTAGAGCCATTGAGGGACCCTCTGCTCAGAAGCCAAAGGCCATGGGGCAAAGTGGCTTTTCTTGATCTGGGAAAGACCATGCGTCATCCAGGGGGCTGCATGACCTTGGCCAGGCCACGCCATCTTTTTGGGCCTCAGTTTACCCATCTGTAAACTGGAGGGTGGTAGACTGGGGGGGACTTGGATGGGGCTTTGTGGTAGGAGAGGTTTAAAGATGGACTAGGACGTTCTGAGCTGGCAGCTGCTGGGTGGGGCTTGAAGGCCACACTGGGGCACTGGGCTATGTCCTGGGGGCGCTGGGGAGCATGAGGGCTGTGAGCAGGGGAGGGATGGGTCAGCTCTGGGGCCATGGGGAGGGAGGGAAAGTGCTGAGGGGCGAGAGGACCCTGGGGATGAGGTCCAGGTTCTGCTGAGCCTATTGGACATCATCTCACCTTTGGGGGGCTCTGCGGGAGCCTCCTCAGGGGGGGCTTCCTTGGGAGCTGGTTTGGCATCATCTTTGCCTTCAGGGGCCTTTGTGGCTGCTGTGAGGGAGATGTTCACAATTGCGCGCCAGAAGCCAGGAGTCCAGGCCCCAGCCCCCTCCTACCTCAGGCAGGTGTCCAGACCGTGCAGATAAATTAAATTTATCTCTGATCCCGAGAGTCTGTGGGATCAGGTTTCCCTTTGCCTCAGGCAGGCTGTGTCTCATCCACCCAGGCCACCAGGCCCTGACCTTTTGGGACCTGGGGGTAAAATTAGCTCTTCCCCTGGGCTGGAAACGGAACACCTTGTGCTGACCACAGCATCTGCCCTGTCCTGCCCGCTGGCTCCTGGCCCACCGTGGGCCACCCCCGCTGCATTGAGGGGCTTGACCCCCACTGTACAGCTTAGTTGGCCTGGTGCCAGTGGTCTGGACACCCGGGGAGGACGGGGCCCTCCCCGTGTACTTCTCTCTTCTGTTTACTTCCCATAGAGAAGAAGCCCCATCCCCATATAAAGAAATGCTTCCCCAGGCCCATGCAAAGAAGGGCCCCAATCTGCACATAAAGAAAAGCGCTTAGCCCCTCTATGGAGAAGATCCCCTAATTCCAACATGGGGAAGCCCCAATTCCCATAGAAAGGAGGTCCCCTCATCCTCATACAGAGTTCTCTTCACCACGCAGACAGGAGCCCCATACCCCTACAGAGAAAGGCTCCAATCCTCACTCAGAGAAGTGGCCCGATCCCCATTCAGAGGAACCCAAATCACCAAGCAAAGACTCCCCAATCTACACACACAGGACTCCCAACCCCATCCAGAAAAGGCTCAAATTCACAGAGATTCTCCATCTGCACCCAGAGATGGGCCCCCAATGCCTTACAGAAAAAGGAACCCCCTTTCTGCACAGGGAAGGGGACCCCCTTCTACAGAGATAGGTGTCCCAACTCTCCTCAGAGAAAGGAACCCCCTCACCACACGGGGAAGGGGACCCCCAAGCCATGCAAGGGTGGGAACTCTGCATCAAACAGAGGAGGCACCCCATTCTCCCAACCCCAAAGACAGGAGCCCCTCGTCCCTATTCAGAAACAAGGACCCATCTCCACGTAGGGAGGGAGGCCTGAAAGCCACCTGGTTTTGCCTCAGGCATGTCGGCGGATCTCCTCCTGCTCCTCTGACCGCAGCTGTGTCCGGCTGGGCCCTAGGGAGGACAGGTGGGCCCCCAGAGGGAGTCCTTTAAGGAGTGCCGTGACTCCCAGGAGGCTTCAGGGGGCATCCGGGGGGCCTTCCCACCCTCCCCTGCCGCCTCACAGTCCGCCCCGCTTGTTCTAAAGGGCGAGAAATAACAGCCGGAGAGATGGCGGAATGCCAGGTCCCCAGGGAGGAGGGGGCTGGGTTCGGACACCTGGGTCTAAAGAAGGAGGTGCTGGGCGCCTGGACTCCTGGGTCTACGGGCAGAAGCGACCTGGGGTCCAGATTCTTGGGCCCAGGGAAAAGGACAGGGATGACGGCCTGGACTCCTGGGTCCTAGGAGGAGGGAGAGGAAGGAGCTGGGGTCTAAAGTGGGTGAGTGGCTCCGGGGTGGGGAGAAGACAGGGTCTAGAAAGCCATTCTTAGTATCTGCAAGTCAGGACTTTTGGAGAAACCAGAGCCAGGAGGGAGGGTCCGATTTCCCAGCGAATGCAGGACGGCTGCAGGGGGGAGGTCTCTGTGACCGCAGGGAGGGCACTGAGGCTTGGGGACTCCGGAGTCCCGCCCCCGAGTGTGGGCACACCGGAAGGCCTGGGGCCCCAGCCACCTGGGACCCCGACTGGCTGCCGCCTCTTCTGGGACAGCGCCCGGCCCAATCCCCGCGACGATTCCGGGAGGGGGCGCGGCAGGCACCGGGCGTGGGTGCCCCCAGCGGGGGCGGGTCGGGAGGACGGGAAGGCCCTGGAGGGCTGCCCGGACGTTGGCTCCCTTCCCGGCAGGGGGACCAGTGGCTTTCTGAATGGGGGGGTGGTGGCTGGAAGCCGGGTGGGGGTAGGGGGTTGGGGGAGGAGAGGATCTCGTGGACCCCAGGTGTTAGGAGACGAGGACGAGGTGGGTGTGAGAGGGGAAGGGTGTGGGGGCTTGTGGCTAAGGCGAAGGACTGGGGGTGGAGTGTCACAGGGTGAGGGACCCGGTGTGAGGGAAGACAAGTCCCTCCCGGTTTTCTTCCTGACCATCTCCCCCCTCCCCCTTTTCCAAAACCCCCTAAGAGCCGGAAACTTTCCCGCCTCCAGGGAACACTAAGCCAACCCGGAGGAAGCCTCCGTATGACGTCACGGGTTGCCACGCGGACTGCCACGCCGCTCCCGCGGGCCTAGCAGGTTGGTTGAGCTGTTGGAGCCAGGAGGGCGGCGCTGACACCAGGTCCCTAGCGCCCTGCCCTACCAACCCGAGAGCTAAATCCAGAGAGAGGAGGAGTGAGATTCAGAGAGGGAGGACAGAAAACCAGGGAAGGAGGATAGAGACCCAGACAGAAAGGGAAGCAGGGAGAGGGCGGGGAAGAACTCAAGTCGTCGGGAAGAGAGACAAAAATTGAACCGAACCACCAGTGCCTGTAGCTCAAGCCCCTTACCCTGGCCTTCAAGGCTTAGCCTGGTCTGACTCTGCCTCTTTCATCGTCTCTCTTCTCTCCCCCCTCACTGTCCCAGTGTCCCTGAGGGCCAGCAGGCCCCGGTGGACCGACAGCATTGCAGTCCTTGACATAAAGGTCCAAGGAGATCCGTCTACCTTGATTTGTTTCGTTTATTTTATTCCACACTTGGGAGGATGATCGTTTTTTTTGCAAAAGGTACATCATTTGCAAGAAGCGGCCCTGTGGAGGACATTTTGTCTCCCACAAGCCCCTCCCACCCTGGCCCCCTCCCCAAGGTGAGGGGACTGTCCTCCTGAGGGCAGGTCCCACCCAGGCTGGGCTCTGCTACCAGCTGTGCACCCTGCAAGGACCTTTTCCTCTCTGGGTCCGTGATACTCCTTTTCATCTTCCTCCTTGCCATCCGTGGGTGGCAGGGTGGATTTCAGATGTTTGGAAGGCCTGTGGACGGTGCTGCAAGGGACTTTCGTGATCTTCCTCCTCCTCTCCCCTTTCACAGAAGGGACAAATGAGGCCCAGAAGCAGTCTTTGACCCTAGATCCCCCAGTCATCCAGGCTCAAGGACCTGGCGCTATGGGTCAGCCACAGCCTTTGATACCCCCAGGGGTTCTAATCAGAGCTCCCACTGTTCATCTGCCACTTCACACGGGTGGAAATGGAAATGGTTAGGGGCCAAGGAAACTGAGAGAAACCAGAGGTGTATGACAGCCAGGGGCGGTGGGGTCCCCCACAGATTGGAGAACAGAAGCCAATTGTGTGGGGGGGAGGTGCCACCCTGCTCCAGCCTCTCCACACTGAAAAGCCTGCCCATTGTCGCTGGATTGTGCAGTTTTAAGTGAAGGATTTTGCAAAATCTCCCTATACTGAAATGTCAGCTAATTTGAATGCTCCCTCCAAAAAAACCCAAAAATTCTTGCAGTGAACTAGACAACCCCACCAAGAAGGGGGGAGGGGCCTGATTTGCACCGCGAGGGGCAGGAAATGGGGTGGGGAGTCACCAGTTTGAGACCCCTTATTAAAAATGACATGGGGGGAGGGGCAGGCAATTTATGGGCAGGCACCCATAAATCTGCTGAATGGCTAGAATGACCCCCCCGGCATGGCCCTACGGAGGGCCCCATGACAACTCAGGGCTACTGGTTGGGTCCCCAAAAGGGCATATCAGGTGGAAATCCTGGGGTGGAGGGGCAGATGTGATTGGAGGATCCCAGATAGACGAGAGGACCCCAGAGGTGGCCCGGACAAGACAAGGTTCACAGAGGTACTCCAAACCCCCTCCCCCCCACATGACAAGACTGTGTTCAGACATGACCAAAGGATTCCAGGGCCTTCCTAGCTGTGACTGGAGAATTCCAGACATAAAAATGTGATAGCAGGGTGGTTCCAGAGCATTAAGGGATCTCAAAGATGACCAAGGGATTTGAGGGGACAGACAGGACAACAGTCACAGCTGGGCACAGAGATCCGAGACATGATAAAGGTGACCCAGAGGTCCCAGACATAACTAGGAGATCTCAGGTCTGACAGGAAGGAACCAGAAGTGAGCAGGGATCCCAGAGAGCCCCTGGACAAGGCTTAGGGTTGCTGGCAGCGCCTCCTCCTGGTGTGAAGATCTGTGGGCTCACCCTCCCTCAGATGAGATTGGGGGGTCTCAAACACACAAGAGGTCTCAGAGGGGTCCCCAGCCTGGTCGGAGGACTTCCGACATCACAAGGGGATCCCAGAGAAGCTCTTGGGGTTCTGGAAGCACTGCCCTACGCCTGCACACAGACACATTGTACAGTCGCCTATGGGTCCTGTGACCCGAGCCATGCGGATCCTGGGGATCCTGGACATGACAAGGGAATCCCAGAGGGGCCCTGGGCAGGGCTTAGGGATTATGGCAGCCCCCCCCTCCACCCCAGTGTTGGGGAATCCACAGGTCCTATGACCTAGGGTGTGGGGACACCAACGTGACACCGGCGGGGAGCTCCTGAGAGCCCCGAGAGCCCCCCTCGGGCTCAGGCCCGGCGGGCGGCGGGCAGCAGCGCACTGTCAAACTGGTAGGTGAGCTTGCGCTTGACCTTGCGGATCTCTCCAGTCTTGGCGTAGTTGCGCAGGGCACGGGCCAGCTTCTGGTAGGTCATGCGCTTGCGGTTGCCCTTCTGCTGGCCCCAGCGGCGCGCCAGCAGCTCCTTGTGCTTGGAGGAGAACTGGAAGACGCCGGCGCCTGGCTCCACCCACCACACGCACTCGCGCATGTCGCCGCGCGTCAGCAGTCCCAGCAGAAACTGGTACAGGCGCAGCTTCTTACGGGCGCCTGCAGCGGGTGGGGGCGCGTCAGGGGAGGTGTCCTGGGGGCCCCGCCCCCACGCCCACCCTGCTCCCGCCAAGTCTCAGTCTCCCCAGGGAGAGAATTGGGGTGAGAAAGGTGGCTGTTAGATGCACCTGCCTGAGTCTGTCTGTGCCCCTACCCGGCTGAAGCAAGTCGCTCCCCTCCCTGAAGCTGTTTCCCCAGAACCCTCATCGTCCTTCCCTGCTTGCTTTTTCAGTATCTGCTTCTAGCCTGTGCTGGTGGCCAGCGCATAGTAATACATATTTGTTGAGCCCATGGGTGAGAGAATCTGTGAAAGGGGTTGACAGTGATCCCCTAAGGCTTATAGCAGAGAGCTAACTGGGGGTGAAGAGACCTGGAGTGGGTTTGGATCTGCCTGGCCTTTTCTCCAGCTCTGGGTCTCCCAACCTGTCAGCCCCAGAGGAACCCGGATCCTGGGAGAAGTCAGGGGGTCTGACTCCTGGGCTCCTACAAGCAGTAAGGATCCCACAGAGCTGGGGCGGGGTGGTCATAGTAGGGCACTGGATACAAGAACCCCACCTCTGCCATTTCCCAGTTGTGTGACCTTGGGGTGGTGACTTAATTTCTCTGAGCTGGCATCTCCTCAGCTGTAAATGAGACTAATGCATGTGTGTGTTTGTTTTACTTTTACAAACTTTGTGTCAGGCGCTGTGCCAGGCGCTTTACGATTATGAGCTCATTTCTTCATCATAACCCCAAGAGATGGGGTGATGGTGATGACGCCCATTTTACAGATGGGAAACTGAGACCCAGATAAAGTTCCTAATGATGCCAACTTCCCAGGGGTTGTGCATAATGGGTGCTGGGCCATGGGTTGCCTAGATGGGAGTCTAGTGATTATTTCTGTTGCTATGGTGTGAATAATGATGGTGAAGACTTATTGAGAGCTCACTCGGTGCCAAGTGCTGCTATCTCATTTACATGTATTCTCTTACTTAATCCTCTCAACCACCAGTAATAGACACTCTTACTGTCATGCCCACTGTACAGATAGGAAACCAAGGCACAGAGAGGCAGACAGAGGCCCATGCCCAAGGTCACACAGCCAGCAGGTGGCAACCTGGGAACTGCCCTCAGCACTGGAGTATTGTAGGTACTTGGGAAGCCATGGTCCTTTAGTCCCTTCCCCCCATCTCCAGTTGGAGTCTCCCCACCCCACTTGCTCCCACATACCTGCCTCGGATCCCCTCCCGTCGGGGCCAGTCACAAGGGCCTCATCTGACTCGCTGTCTGAGACCTCCAGGGGGGGACTGTCCAGCAGGAGGTCCTCTTCTTCCGACAGCACGGGGCTGGGATATGGGGCATATGCCGGGGGGCCCAGGGTCTGCGGAAGGTCAAGGTCACCTGCAGTTTGGAGGCCCTGCTCTTGTCCCTTTCCCTCTGCTCTTGTCCCTTGGCTTCTTCCTCCCAGGCCCGGTGTGGTCCCTCCCAGCTCTGTTTACAGCCTGCACCCTGGCTTCAGGGCTGATCTCCATTGGGTGGACGGGACATTGGACCACCTCCATGAAAGCCTGCCCCACACAGATAACGGGCCGTCTCAGGTGCCTCTTGGCTCATGTCTGGTCCTCTGTTGGCTGGTTTGTGCAATGCAGTAATAACGGTACTCAACCTCAGAGGGAGGAAGGAGTTAATGTATGTACAGGTTCTAACGCAGGGCCTGACATCAGCAAACCGCAATCAAATGATGGGGATTTCAATTGTCTTCCTGCCCCTTACCTGGGTGGTGAAGTCCTCAGTGGGGTATGCTGGGAAGCTGGGCCCAGGGGCCTCTATGCTGGGTGCAGGGTCGAGGCTCCCTGAAGGGCTGTAGGTTGAGGGTCCGTAACAGAGCTGGACACCCTGCGGGTGGCCAAAGGTGGCCACGGCAGGGTCGAAGGCTTCATAGGAGGAGGTAGGGACAGCTGGGGCCTCAGTCCAGCCCCACAGGGAGTCTGGGGAAAGGGCACTGAGTCAGAAGCCAGGAGGTCTGGCCTCAGCCCCCTCCCACTGGAAACCCCTGGCACAGAAGGGCCATTGTGTGGGTCTTGCAAATCTCTCACCCTAGGATTTGCATGGGTGAGCAGGTGGGTGGGAGAGGAAAGGGAGGAGGCTGGAGGCCTGGGCTAATCTTGACCTGCTGTGTGAGGGGACAACTTCCCCTGGGCTTCAGCTCCCATCTGTGAAATGGGCCCAAGAGGCAGGTGTGGGGGGGCTCAGGCAGGGTCACTCACCAGGAGCCCCTTCTGAGTCAGAGTAGCTGGGATGTTTGCAGCTGTCCAGGTCGTAGAAATTTCCATCTGGGTACTGAAGAGGGGGAGACAGAGGGGTCATCCAGGCTGCAGGGAGCCCCCACGCTCACCCTGGACCAGCAGGGAGACTCCAACAGGGACGGAGAGAGGAGACAAGAGGCTGGGACAGAAAAAGAGAGACACAGGAACTCAGAGAGAAACACAGAGAGAAAGACGGACACAGAAAGACAAAGTGAGAGGTATAGAGAGACACAGAGACTAGTCACCAGAGACAGAGGCAAAGAGAGAGATGTACAGAGATACAGAGAGAAGAGACAGAAGCAACATAGCAGAAACACAAAGACCTAGAGAGAGTCAGAAGGAAAGAGACACACAGCAGCCAGTTCCCGCTAAGATTGTGGGTTCCCCGGAAACGCAGCTCCTCCCCGGTACACAGGCGACATATTATCATGCCTTGGAGGTATGGAAGAATTTCCCCAGCGTTGCGTACCTGGCGGTAGGAGGGTGAAGGGTGACAGGGTAGAAGTACTCACGCAGAGGCAAAGTTTCAGTGCTTCCTTTATCTACTTCCATATCGCTTCATGTCTCACTTTAGCAGTTAGTCTTGTAAGACTAAAGCTAGGTACAACCATCTCGATAGCCCAGCCATCTCACTCCTACCGTAGTTATTTACCCAAGAGAACTGAAAACGTATGTCTACCAAGCAGCTTTATTAATCGCCCCAAAGGGGAAAGAGCCCCAGCGCCCGTGGACAGGAGAATGGACACTCTAACTGGGGTGCGGTCCTGTGATGGAGTACTAAACAGCAAGGAAGGAAGCTAGACCCCAAAGGGACATGCTGAGTGATCACCTAATGGAAAGTTCGAAACTGGGCAAGACTAGTGCATGGCAGAAAATACCAGAGTGGGGATTGACGGATCAATGGGAAAGGCACGTAAGGGAATATCCTGGGGTGATGGAATGTTCTATGTCTTGGTCTAGTTAGTGGTTGCACAGGTACGTGCATAACGTAAACCTCACTGAGCTGTACACAAGATGTGTCACTTTACTGACTTGGAAGTTATGCCTCAATTTTTTATGAAAAGCAAACTCGTCACATTGGAGGAGGGAGAGACACCCGAAGGGGTGTCTTTCAAGGCCACAAGTGAGTATTTTTTCTCAGCTTGGACTGTGGGTTTTAGGTATAGTATTCTGTGTATCCGATATATTACAGATCACATTTTTGAAAACATAAAGCAAAGAAGAGAAGGAAATAAGGAAGAAATAAATGTGCGGAGTGTGGGATAGACAGAAAGAGAAAGTCTACGATACAAAGATCCCCGCATCCCAAGGAAGTGGACCCAGAGACTGAGAGAGGGAAAAAGACATTAGAAAAACATCTGTGATGGAGATGGTGGGGGGAAGTGGGCGGAGGAGGGTGGTGGGAGACACGGAGGGAGTCAGAAAGGCAAAGTGACAGGAAGGAGCACAGGGGGAAACTAAGGCAGGGAGGTCACAGTAGGCCACGTGAGTCCCCCCACTCCTCCCTGGTCCGCAGGACCTCAACTCACCAGACAGCTGAAGTATGGCCCGTCGAGCCTGGAGGGGGAGAGACACAGGGGCATGTCAGGGGTCCCTTCAGCCACCTGTCTCGAAGTGGTTGGGGGGCCGGCGGGAGGGAGGTGGCTGCAGCTGTGACCACGGCAGCCCGTCCGCTATGTGTTCATGTGTGAGATCAGCCCCACCACACTCACCCCTACTCCCCCTTTGGGACAGGAAGTGAGGGGTGGGGGCCAGGCAAATGTCCCCCCTCCCCTGGGATTTGCATAACCAGAGGCTGTGGGGGGGCAGGGAAAGTGAGGGAGAGAAAGTCCCTAGAGAGATATGGGTGCCAGTGGGCGAGTGGGGGCAGGGAGGGAGCCTTTGTTAGCCAGTTGGTCAAATGTGTCCACCATGGAACAGAGGAGATGGAGAGATGCCTGGGCAGAGATGGGGAGACAGAGGCAGACTCAGGGAGGAGGAGTAAGAACATGGAAGGGAGAAAGGTGTGGAGACATTTACAAATGGATGCAGGAAGTATTTACTGAGCCCCAGAAATAGAGACATGGGTGGGGGAGAGATTGGGGACAGGAGAGAGAACACAGTCAAATAGAAAATTGGAAAGTGGCTGAGACAGAGACCGAGGGCGAAAGGGGCAAAGAGAGGCCCCGAAACATAAAGATGAGGCAGGAAGCAGAGAGCAGCAGACACAGTGAGCAGGACCCAGCGGGACCATGGGAGAGACAGAGATGGAGGCCCCCTGGGAGAGATATCAGCAGTGGGGGAGAGAGGCAAGCCCCCCCATGGAAAGGAGGTCGCTGGGGTCCAGGGGAGACAAGGACGAGCTGGAGGAATCGGAGGTGGGAGGGGATAAGAGACCCAGAAGGGACAGGAGTCAGCGTGGACCCCCCCCAGTGGGACTAAGACCACTGCCTGGGGGGAGCCCTGCAGAGGGGAGGTGTGGGCCAAGGTCCCGAGTGCAGTTTTAGGGGCCCCACTCACTGTGCAGCCTCCAGGGCGAGCATGATGGTGCTGGGCTGGGTTTGCTGCCGGCTGCAGCCACCACCCCTATTTATACCTTGGCCCAGCCCCCTGGGGGGCAGGGGTGCCAGGAGCTCAGCCCTCCTCAAAAATCCCCTCAGGGAGGGGGTTAGGGGAGGGGGCTGGATTGCACAACCTCCTGGTCACATGGTGGGGAGGGCGGGCCCAGGAGCTGCCTGGATTTGGGGATCCCCACAGTTGGGAGTTGGGGGTGACCCTGAGGGGTAGAGATGGGAGGGGCACTGAATTTGGGAGACCCTTAAAAATAAAGGAGGGGCCGGGGGTCCTTGGTCAGTGAAGTAGGGTCATAAACGGAGGGGGGAGGTGTTTCTGAAGAAAACCCAGGCCAGAAGCAGATGAGGACCCCAAGGTGGAAACATCATGGGTGTGTGACGAGGAAGGGGAGTCCCTTGGGTCTTATGGGGAGTGGGAGCCTCTGTGCCAGGGGCTGCCCCAGGCTTGGAGGAAACAGGTCAGCACCTGGAGGGCTGGCTGGCCCCCAGGGAGGGTGGGCTGAGCGGAGAAGCGCTTGTGTCTATAGATGTTTACTCAGGGCCTCCAGGGGAGACTGAGGCAGGTTTGGTGTACGTGGGCTGGTAGCAGAGGCAGCAACCCAGGAACCTTGTATGGAGGAGAGGAGGTCCCGTGGTGGCCTCCTGGGGGTCAGGGGACCCCAGTGAGGGGGGATGACCCACCACAGTCAGGACCTGACAGTGGACCTTGTCCCCCAGACACCACAAAGCACCAGGTAACAAAAGGCCTGAACTTTATTAATTCTCCACCAATCCCAACCCCCAAGGCCCTCGTGGGAAACCCACTGAGGTCAGAGGTCACCAGACCTCGGGGCCAGGGGGTCCAAAGCGTCTCAGAAGCTGCTCCTGGTCCTCCAGGTCCTTCCGCACCTTCTTGCGCATGTAGAAGATGGGGCAGTCCCGGCTGCGGGCAAGGTTAGGGGTCAGGGCTGGTTGCCCGGGGCTGCAGAGGCCCTCTGCCCAGCCCATGACGGGGCGGGGGCAGTTCCCAGGACTTTGCCCCCAGACTGCTGCCCACCCACCCCCTCCTGTGTAGGGCTGTTTGCTCAGCGGGCATGGGGGGGTGCCGATAACAGCGGGTGCCCGCTGAGGCGCTGGGCCACCAGCCGTATATCACCTGTCACCTGGCGTGGGAACCCACCCCGCCCACCCGTTCCCTGGGGAAAGCCCGGCACCGCCCTGAGGGAGGGGGTCAGGACTGGGGGGGCAGCATTGCGGCCATTTCCCAGGCAGATCCGGATGCCCGGCCCTGCCCCACTCGATGGCTCCCCACCCCCGACTCCTGGGAGGGCTGGGCCAGGCACTGGCCCGTTAGCGGCTAGGACACCAAGGGACATGAGACCCCGCAGCCCGAAGGGGATGTGGGACAGGGTGCTGCTTGAGACCCAGGAGTTGGGGCACTGGTCCACAGGCCTTGGGAGCTTAGGGGGACCTGGGTAGGCCAAGGCGAGGACGGTGGGGGCGAACAGGTGTATGTACCTAGTGCAGATGACATCCTCGTGCAGGCTGCCCTGACAGCGCTGGCACTGGGTCCAGAGGCGTGAGAAGCGCTCCTCCAGGGCGTTCAGGTGGGACACCTGGGGACGGTGGGGTTGAGCCGGCAGCCGGAGCCTCAGCCCTTCCCCCGAGTGCCCTCCCCCGACCCCTCACCTCCTTCTGATACAGCTCTGACTCCCGGGGCTGGCAGAACTTGCATACGGCTCCTGCGGGTGGGGGTGTCAGCACAGGGCGCTGGGGCCAAGCCAGGGCCCGGGCGGCCCCATCCCTGCCCCTTCCCCGCCCGCTGCCCATCCCGGCTTCTGAAAGTCCCCGGAGATGAGAGAACAAGGGAATGAGTGTGTGGGGAAAACTCCCTGGGGAACTCCCAGATCGGGGGTCCAGGACCCTCTTGGGGTGTGACTGCAGAGAGGAGCCCCCCACCCAGGGGCCAAGGCCTACACAGGCAGCAGTGCCAGCTTGTGGGGCAGGTGCCGGGGACCCCGGGCAATGGCAGAGGAGGGTGAACAGTGGGGAGCAGGGTCTGGGGTCAGAGCGGGGACCACGCTCACCCTGGTGGCTCAGGACAGTGCGGCAGCCGATGCAGCAGCTTTGGCGCTTGGTGAAGGCCAGGAGGCCGCCCACCTTGCCCGTGAGCACGGTCTTGCACCGCGTGTGGTCCCCCCCTGCAGGTGAGGGGTGAGGACAGGCATGAGCTGCTGCCCTCTCCCAGCTCCCTGGACACCCCCAGCTGCCCTGGGCGCCCCCGTACGCAGCAGCACGGCCTCGGCGCGGCCCTCGCCCAGGATGGGCTCGAAGATGCGCAGGAGCGGCTTGGCGAGCTGCTGCTCCAGGTAGTACTGCGTGTCGATGGGCAGGCTGTGCTCCAGCACGAACAGGGGGTCCTGCGGGCAGAGGGCCTGAACGGTCACACCTGGGGCCGAGGGCTGTGGTCAACAACAGGATGCGGGGTGAAGAGCACCAGGAGCCACTGGGGGCCTCCGGTCATGAATGGGACCGTGGTAACAGCGCAGTTACTGGGCCTGGAGCCGCCCTTTGGGGAATGGCATCAAGCGGGAGATGGGGGCCTGGGATGGGGTCAGAAGTCATGGGGGTCCCTGGCCAAGGGCTCTGTGGTCCATGCTGCGGTCCACAGATGGGGCCTACAGGTCACCAAGGAAGGTCAGAGTTCATGGCGGGAGCGTTGGGGCATGAAGGTGGACAGGGGCTGGAGTGGGAGGCTGGAAACTGAGAATGAGGGTTGGGGGTAAGGAGGGCCTCCATAGGGCGCAGGGTGGCCTGGGAACAAAGCGTCATGGAGCTCCCGGTGTCATGGAGCTGGGGGCGGCTGTCAGGGCCCCATGGAGCCCACAGCGGGAAACACCCTCCCCTGGGCTCGGAAAGCAGAAGTGAGAATGGGGCGGGCTGGGCGGTGTGGGCAGCCCAGGTGGGCCTGACCTCGGACTTCATGTAGGCAGCCACGCCCTTGGCAGCGCCGATGATCACGTATGGAACCCGGTCGCCCAGGCTGGGTGCGCTCCCAGGGTCCCGCTTCCTCATCCTGTGGGGAGACCGGTGGTTGAGGGCAGGGCGGGGCGCAGGAGGTGCTGGGCACAGCTGGGGTGGGCCGGCCCCCACTGGGCAGACCTCTCGGCCAGCTCCACGTGGGCCTGCTTGCCGGCGTAGTCGGCAGCTGCGCGGGTCAGCTCCTTGGTGATGACCAGTTGGGAGATGTCGATACGGTTGCACAGCAGGTCCGAGATGACATCCTGCGCATGGGCCACGGCGCCCGTGGGGTCTCTGAGGGCCAGACGTGGAGGCATCACCAGTGGCTGCTGAGGGCCAGGCTGGTATCTCTGCCTCCCCAAGGCAGGCTCTGAGGGCTGAGAGCCAGGGAGGGGAGGGGCCCTGCCCAGGCATCGGCTGCAGTGGCAGAGACAGGGCCTGAACCCACAGCTGTACAACCTCATACTCTTTCCACCACTCCGCCACTGAAGTCAGCCTGACACCTGTGTCCTCGAGGGAGGAGGGGACTGGGGGCCTGGACTCCTGGGTCTGGGTGAGGATGGACAGGGGGCCTGGACTCCTGGGTCTGAGGGAGGAGGGGCCGGGGGCCTGGACTCCTGGGTCTGAGGGAGGAGGGGCCGGGGGCCTGGACTCCTGGGTCTGAGGGAGGAGGGGCCGGGGGCCTGGACTCCTGGGTCTGAGGGAGGAGGGGCTGAGGGCCTGGACTCCTGGTCTGGATGGAGGGTCCCACACACCGGTCAATGAGCAGGCGGCGCAGCGAGGAGGTGATGAGATTGGCCACTAGAGGGCAGTTGTCCCTGCGCACAGCTTCCAGGCCCTTGCAGTCCATGCGGTCGTGGGCGTCAGGCCGGGAGGAGAAGAGCAGGCCTGCGTAGCGCTTCTTGCTGATGAGCAGGTAGGGGAAGTAGACCTGGGGAGGGCCTGTGGCTGACACCCTTGAGACTGTAGAGGCCAGTGCCCAATCCTGACACATCCCCCAGAAACAGGACAGACAGCGCTGGTCCCTGTGACACGGGATTGGGGTGCTTGGGGGGATGGACCCTGAGGCCCCAGCGACTGAGCCTGAGAAAATCCTCAGGACACCAGGGCCCCCAAATCTGAAACAGAGACTGGGATAAACTTAGAGACAGAACCTAAACATGATATCCAGATGCTGGGGTGAAGCCTGGAGAGCCCCAAATCTGGGTCTGGGACAGACCTGAGGCAGATGGGGAATTCAAGGGACACCACACAAAAGTGGGAGGCTCCGAAACCAAGAGAAGGTATGCCCCACAGTCTGACCCTGGTGTGAACCCTGTGGATCAAGTCCATTGTGAGAGCTCCCGATCTGAGCCTGCCGCACGCTGGGTGCGGGGAGCCCTGGACAATGGTGCCCTGATCCAGGGTTCGCCCATCAAGGTCCCCACTGCCCAGGGCAGTCCCCACACTTGACAGATTATCGGGAAACCCCAAACCAGAGACACTCCCAAGACTGATAAGGTTGTTAAAAAATAGACACTGTGCTACGTGCAAAGCCCAGGTACCTTGAGAATCAGAGGCCCCTCGAAACTGGCCAGACCCACAGCTGCCCACTCCCAGCCCTGGGATGGGGAGCACGTACCTTCTCAAACTCGAGCCGGATGGGCGGGGGGAAGTGGCCCGACACCCAGTCCGCAGCCTCCCGCCCCAGGGCCATTGCGTCAGCCACAGAGGAGACACCAAATCGGCACATGACGGAGTCAGTGTCACCATACACCACCTGGGGCAGGGTGTATGTGACCAGGAGGCCTCCTGTGCTCCCCCCACCGAAGCACTTCCAGGCTCATTCTGGGTAGTGGGCAGGGCGGCCCCTGACCTTGGCATTGGCGCTGTAGCCGTTTTCCACCGTGTACTTGGACTCTACCAGCTGCTTCGTTTTCTCAATCATCTGGCGCCCGAACCCAGTGACACTCTGTTGGGGACAGAATCATGTGATGAGGGCCCAGGGGCTGTCTGCTGTGGACACAGGCTCAGGGTCCCACCTCCACCGCCTTCCAGAGGTATGGGCTTATGTGAGCCACTCTGCCCCTTTGGGTCTCAGGTTCCAAATCTGCCAAATAAGGCCATTAAGTTGCTTCTTAATGGTTGCAAAGAGTGCGTCCCTGACCCAGAGTTCTGGGCACAGAGGAGGAACTGACTGCGGCAAATGAGTGTTGGAAAGAGCAGAACCAGAAAAGGCCATCGGCTCAGTGTTTCTCTCCACAGAGGTGCTGTGACGTCTGGTGACATCACAGGCAGCGCCCTGTGGTGCAGACCACTGACATTCATGCCCCCATTCCTGAAAGTCAGCATGCCACCCCTGTCCTCGGGCAACAGGAAACAACCCTACAGGCTTTTGAATGGCCCCGAGGAAGGGGGCCGCAGCAACCCCATGGAGAAACCATTCCTTTCCAAGTCTTATTTTACAAATAGGGAGACTGAGGCTGGGGGGCGAGGCACACCCCAAGGCGAGATGTGTGTGACTCTTGTTTTCGTTTGTTTGGATCCAGTCAGAAAATCTTTGTCTTTTAACTACAGCATTTAGGCCACTTACATTTAGAGTAATTACTGATTAGACCTGGGGTACAATCTACCACTTTACTACTTGCCTTCTATTTGTGCCACCTGTTCTGTGTTGCTCTTTCTATTTTTCTGGAATAATTCAGTATTTTTTAATTATTCCATTTCTCTGCCCGCATAAGCTTCAGAGATGGAAATAAGGCTAAGAAAGAGACACAACAGAGACAGAGGGTAGGGGCAGAGAGGGAATAGAGACCAGCCCAGGAAGCAGCGGTCCTGACAAGGGAGCCCCAGGGGAGCAAAGCCACATCCTTCCACCTGGCCTTGCTTAGGGGCTGGACTCTGATGGCCAAACATCAACTTCTTTTCCCCAAAGAGGCTGGGGGAGCCAATGAGAGGGGCACGGGGGGCATTCAGTGAGGGGTTTACCTTGCCCAAAGAGAGGCCTGGGAAGGAACTTCTAAGCCCTAGAAATGTCCTGCCCTTTGTTCACCTGGGACCACAGGCCACAAAGTATCAGCTTGACCTCTACACGGGCCACACGGTATCAAATTGACCTCTACAAGGGCTGGAGGCCAAGGTCAGCTACGTGGTAGTCAGCCATGCCTATGTGACCAACCTTCAATAAAAACCCTGGACACCAAGGCTTGGGTGAGTGTTACCCTGGTGGGCAGTACTCTTTGTGTGTCATTATACGTCACTGCCAGGAGAAATAAGCTCTGTCTGCACAACTCCACTGGGAGGGACAACTGGAAGTTGCTTGGTCTCTCCTGGACCATGTCCCATGTGCCTTTCCCTTGGCTGATTTTAATCTCTCCCTTTACTGTATTAAATCATAACTATCAGTGTGATGGCTTTTCTGAGTTCTCTGAGTCCTAATTAATCAGTATGCACAAGCCCCTCCCACTGGCAATTCTTCCAAGCCTTTTGCCAGAGGCATGAGGATTAACACAGTGCCAGGTAGGGAGGGAGCTCCCCAGGCCTGGGGGTACCCAAGTCTGGGATGTGCCGGGGCCCTAATCCCAGGGACAGAAGCTGGACTGGAACACCTTTCTAAGGCTCTCGTGGGCCATGAACTCAGGCACAGCTCCCAGCTGGGCAGAACCTCAGCCCCTCTGTGGTCTCACTGTAGATCTGTTTTCCTGCCGAGCAGCACAGATGCTTCCACTAAAGAGGCCCAGGGCACTGCTGTGGGTGCGGAGGGAAGCAGTGGGCCCAGTTTCTCCTTGGCCCAGAGCACTGACCAAGCACCCACCGAGCATCCTGTCTGGGGTCCTCACACCAGATGCAGGAAGGGGGATCCCCATGCCTGACAGTGACAGTGACTGAGGGCACACAGCAAATCAAGTGCCAGAGCCTGACTGTGCTGTTGGGTAACCCCAGCCCCACACCAGCCCCCCTGAGCAGACTGGCCTTGTTCTCCCATCAGCAGGAGGGAGGGAACCTACCCTCCCTTGCCGCAGCCTCACGGGGACCAGGGGCCAAGACTACTACTGTGGATGTGGGGTGTCAGGGTGACTGTGTGGCAGCTGGAAGAATGAGTAACACTGACGCTCTGCCACACGTCCCTTAGCCTCTGCCTGCCTTGCCTGGTCCTGCCCGGTCCCGCCCTACTGCTCCCCACCTTTCCTTTATTTGTCTGCAGAGCCCTTGGTGACAACTGTCTTCCTATACACCTTTACTGCTGTCACTACCTATGTCCCTACTAGGCTGGGCACTGCACGAGGGCAGAACTCTCATCCGTTGCGTCACTTGCTGGACCCACAGGGCACAAAGCCTGACCCAGAGTGGATGTTTGACCAATGTTTACTGAACAACTGAATGAACCAATCACTGAAGCACCCCCTGTCCAAAAGGCAGTGAGCTGGAGGGACCTGCGACCTGATGTCCAGATGTGGCACCACCAGAGCCCTAGTTCTCCCAGAAAGGGGCTGTCTGTCCCCTACCTGCCCACTGTGGGGACTGAGCACTCACCTGTGAGATCTCCAGGCACGGCAGCTTGCCCACCTGGGCACCGGTGAAGCCATACACAGAGTTGGCACTCACTTTAAGCGCCAGCTGCCGCCCATCTAGGACCTGCCGTCGCAGGGGGTCTGTCTCCTTGGCCAGCTCGGCCTTGGCCCTGGGAAGAGGGGGGAGCACAGGTCACTCAGGCAGTGTCCCAGGACTCAAGGGGAAATGAGAGACCCAGGCCTGGGCACTGGTCAGAGAGCCTTTATGTAAAGGGGTGCCATGTACAATTGTGCGCCCCATGTGCTGCACAGAGGCAGCCAGTGGGGGATGAACAGGAGCTGCCTGGAGGAGGCGTCTTGTTCTAATTCACACACAGCTGCAATTAAGTGGTACCTGGCAGCCCCTGGGTGACCCACAAAGACAGGGATCACCAGTAGCCTCAGTAAGTCTGAGCTCTGAGGAGGGGTGGGCGGGGGGCTCCAAAGCCCACCTCTTCCGGGCGCTGAGCAGGTTCTCCAGGATCTGGGGCAGCAGCCCCTTCCGCACCGACGTCTTTACAAACTCGTCCCCGGTGGGTGTCTTGATGAACTGGTCCTCAGTCAGGCTGGGTTGGAAGATGGTGGGGGGTGATGCTCGGCCTCCCAACTTTCCCCCACCTCTCACGTGTCCCCTTTCCTCCCCCACTATACCTGGGTCCCCAGCCCCACCCTGCCTGCGTGGGCCCCTGGGCAGTGTAGGGTTCCACGTGCTGAAGGAGGGCGCCATACCCCAGTTTCTGGGCAGCCCCAGGCCGCAGGAGCGTGGTGTAACACAGGTTATGGGCCATCATGATGGATGGGTACAGCGAGGAAAAGTCCAGGGTGGCGATGGGGACGTCGTAGTACCTGGGAGGGCCGAAAGGAGTCAGGGACGAGACCCGCACCACGACCCCACCCAGACACACGGCTGCAGGGCCTCACCCTTTGAGGGGCTCAATGACTGTGGCTCCTGTGTAGTCCTCGCCGCCCTCTGTCTTCACCACTGGCATCAGCAGACCCTCGCGCATGGCCTGGGAGGGCGGAAGGTGGCAAATGGAGCGTGGGCATGGTCACGACTGCCCCGACTGGACGGAGGAGGAGACGGGAGGGGCTGCCACGAGGGACCGGAGGCCGCCCTGGGGTCTGCCCACTGACCTGCCGCAGCAGCTGGGACACAACTTTGACCTGCTGGCCACGGGTGAGCAGGTAGCCGAGGGGTACACCAGTGACACGCGCCATCTCCATGGCGTTCACCAGTACCATGAGCCGCTCCAGCAGCCGCAGCGGCAAGAAGGCGTCCTTGAGGCAATACACTGCCAGGCGGCGGCGTGTCTGGTCATTTCCGTTCTGGGGACAGGCACCAGTAGTGTCAGGAGGGCAGGGAGAGGGCGAGGGTCTGGGTGGGGAGCGGGTGGAAGGAGGAGGTCAAGGTGTTGACAGGGTCAGAGGAGGAGGGAGGAGGGAGCAGGCTGAAGGGCTGGTGCGGATGAGACGGGGGCAGGTGGGCAGCATCAAGGTCACGTGAGTGCGCAGGACTGCGGAGTCACACCTGTAAGGTGAGGTCAGAGGTTGGGGGCAGGAGGTTAAGGTGAAGGTCAGGAATACAGACGGGAAGTGCAAGTCCAAGGTCATGAAGACAGGAGCAAGGCTGAGGTCAGAGGAGTAGGGACAGAGTGAGAGCAGGGGCAGGATGCGGCTCCGAGGTTGGGACAGGAGGCAGAAGGTGGGGTCAGCGGTCACGGGCTGGGGGCACCTGCAGGTCGGTGATGATGCTGTGCTGTACGTCCTCCTTCTGCTCGCCCAGGAAGTGGAAGCTCACGGCGTTGAGCGTGTAGGAGCGGAGCTTGTATTCCCGCAGCAGCACCTAGAGTGGGAGGGCAGGGTCAGTACACGCCCTGGGCAGCGGCCCCGAGGACCAGGCCCCTCTGCCCGCCGGGACCAGCCGTACCTGCAGCATGTCCATCTGCACGCGGCCCACCATGCTGACCACCTTGCTGTCCCGCCGGCCAGTCTGCTTTGACTGGAAGGATGAGTCCCGGATGGTGGAGCGGAGGTTGACCACGCGGCCCAGGAAGGGGAACCCGTGCACCTGGGGTAGAGCACGGGGGCAGCTGCAGAGGGGGCCCTGACCCGGAAGCCCCAGGCCTGTGCCAGAGGAACGGAGACCAGACCACCCATGACATGCGCTTCAATGCAGCCCTCTGCCTGCTGGGGGCAGCTCTGGTGCAAAGACCCTCAGGGGCTGGGGGGCCATGGACTGGACAGGACGGACAGGAGGCAGGGACCGGAAGTCGGGGGTCTGACAGCTATGGGGGGAAGGCAGTAAGGATGGTGCCCAGTGGCTGGGGGGCTGCACCCAGACAGGAAGCTGGACAAGGAGATGGGACAATGCTGAGCTCAGTGGGGAGGCAGTGGGAGCACGGGGTAGGATGTGGGGTGTCAGAGGGGTAGGGGTCTGGGGGACAGCCAGGCAGCAGCACAGAGAGCTAGGTTTGGGTTAAGGAGAGGGGTCTGTGCTGGAGACGGGGACCTGGGAGGGACCTGGAGAGGAGACCTGAGCTGGGCTGGAGCAACGGGGTGGAAGCGGGGAGGGGAGCAGTGGCCCGGGCTGACGGGAGGACTCGCCCTGGAGCTGTTAGGGGCCGTAAGTATGGTTTTCCTTCTTTCATTATGAAATTGGCCACACATGGAGAAAAGGAGAAATAATACAATATACCCCCTATTATGAGTTGAATTGTGTTTCCCCCCCCAAAATGTTGAAGTCCCAACCCACCCCCAAACCTCAGAATGTGGCCCCATTTGGAAACAGTCTTTGCAGGTGATTAAGTTAAGATGAAGTCATAGGGTGGGGCCTGGTCCCATATGACTGTGTCCTTAGAAGAAGGGGAAATCTGAGCAGAGACGGGCAGGGGGAGACATGGTAGAGACAGGGAACGTCCGAGGCCACCAGAAGCTAGGAGAGCGGCCTCAGGAGGAACCGACCCTGCAGCACCGTGACGTCAGACTGTGAGACGATACAGGTCTGTGGTACTTTGCATGGCAGGCGTAGCAGGCTAACACACCCCATACACTTGCGCCCAAGTTCAACAAGCACTAGGGTTTTGCCGCATACTTCGAGGAACCCCCCCCTTTCCTTATTTTTTGCTGACATATTTTAAAGCCTAGAACACAAGGCCAGGTACCCCTGCACGCTTCAGTCTGCACCTCTGAATACACAGCCTTTTCTTACTTAGTCATAAATGTCCTCCCTGCTTTTGCAACCACCGTAACTTTCTGGACTTTGAGCAGGGCCGGGACAGGGTAAACAGACTTTTCGGGGATGCCTCTGGGGGTGGCGGGCTGCAGGTACACAGCCAGGTGGACCTCTGAGGGGACAGCCACCAGGGAGTAGGTGAGGCGAGGTGCACGGTAGACGCCACACCGAGCCTCAGGGCAAGCCTCCCCGCCACCGGCCCTACCTTGAGGGTCTGGGCCCGGGAGATGAGGTACGGGAGGTCGAAGTTCTGGATGTTGTAGCCGGTAATCACGTCGGGGTCCATGGTGCGGATGAAAGCTGCCCAGGCCTGGGGTGGGGAGCACACAGGGTCACGCTGCTGGTAATCTTCGTTACCCCCTGCCATGGATCCCTCCCACTTTTAGGATGTTCCAGAAGCCCCCAAGAGTAGCCCTAGAGCCCTCCTGCTCATGGTAGAAAGATCGGGCCAGTGCTCCTGGGAATAATGCAGAAGCCAGAGGGTAAACACTGAACGGATCTGAACCCGCGGACACAGCTCTCAGGATGCAGGGGCCACGCCCAAGAGAGCTTAGAAAACGGCTCCGCACCAGCGATGTGGACGTCAGGGAGGGGAGTGCTGAGGAAAATGGGGGGACGTGGAACGAGAACCACCTGGAGAAGCTCCTCCTCCCGCTCGTAGCTCTGCACCTTAGCGCCCAAGATGGGGGCGCAGGGCCTCAGGGTGAGCGCCAGGCGCAGGAAGGGCTCCGGCTCGCCCCAGCGCAGGCCCAGCGAGCAGATCTGGATCACAGGGTCCCGCTCGGGCTCAGGGAAGATGCCTGCACAAGGAAGGGGATACAGGGGACCTGACGCCTCCTCTCCCTCATGACACACCGGTGGCTGAACCTCCAAATCTCCCTCAGCCTGTCCACTCCTCTCCATCTCCACTGCCTGCAGACCCTGCGCGACCCATCCTGGTTTCCCATCGCCCTTCATCTCTGCCCTCTCCCCTCCCTCACTCAGAGTGGGATGGTCCTGCCTCAGGGCCTTTGCACTTGCTGTTCTGTCTGTGGGGAATGCTCTCCAGGCCCCAGGGACAGACCTTTGCGGCCAGCGCACTCAATGTCAAAGCTAAGCACACGCAGGGGTGCGATTCGCTGCCACTGCCCTTCTGGTGGGTGACTGACCACGTCTGACCACAGCACATCTACCTCCAGCTGACACAGTGTGGCCTGTGGGGACAGGGTGTGTTAGTGGCTGCAGGGTCCTGGATCCATGCCCCCCACCCCTGGGGAGCCCTGTACCTTCTTCTCCAGCCTCAGGACGTATTTCCCAGCAGGGAGTTCCAGCCAATTGCAGCCCACGATGCCTGCATCTACCATGAACCTGCGGAGGAATGAGGTCAGTGAGCAGGAGCCGACCTGGGGAGAGTGGGCAGAGGGTGGTGAAGTGAGGCAGGGGCTGTACCGGATCTCAAAGTCAACGTTGGCCTCGTATGGTGCAAAGCTGGGTGTGCCCAGGCCTGCCACACGGACACCCTGCTCCAGGAGGCGGCGGGCGGGCGCCACAAGTCGGGGCAGCGCCAGGGTGATGCGCAGAAACGGGGAGGGGCCATGCCCCTGGTACCCGAACATGCCTGCGGACAGAGGAGGCTGGCACCGGCCCAGAGGGACCCCCACCCGCTCGGCCCCCGGGGAAGATACTTACTCTCCCGGGTGCATAGCTCCACACCCAGCACGGCCGGCCCTGTGAGCTCCTTCCCCCCTCGATGGTCCCGGCTGATGGCTGTGCTCAGCTCCTGCTGCAGCTCACTCAGGTGCTGGGGCCCAAAACCTAGGGTTGGGAGGGCTGGTCAGAAGCACAGGGGCCACCAGGTGGCCAGGGGCCAGGAGGGATCTTCTGGGTGGGGGCCACTCACCAGGGGGCGCTGGAGTGTAGAAGTAGGGCGCAAAGCCGTGGATGTGGCAGCAGACAGACACGCCCTCATCAGTGACCCCAAATGCACGGAGCACAGGCACAGAACTCTGGGTCGGTGGCGGTGCCCCAGGCAGGGGCTGCGCTGGGCCTGGGAGTGTCACACGGTAAGGCAGGGCTGCCCCTCAGATTCCTCAAAGGCTCACCTCCCCAGCCTCTCCTGTGCTGGGAACACAGCCCCACGGCTGTAGCTTGGGGCACTCCTGCCAGGATCGGCCTTCTGCACTGTTCACTCAGCCCTGTTGTTTCCCCTTGTCCCCCTACAGTCCATTTTCCACCCCACAGCTAGAGGGAACCCCCGCCTGTTTTTGCAAAAGAAAACAAAAAAACTTTCTTTGAAAAAGTAAAATCAACTTGGTGTGTGTGCAGGTAGTATCATGAACTTTAATGTATGTATAGATTCGTGTAACCACCACCAAAATCGGGGTACAAGACCATTCTGTCGGTCTAAATAGCTCCCTTGAGCTGCCCCTTTGCAATCACACGTCCCTCCCACCCCAAGCCCGACACCTGTGCCCCGACCCCCCCACCACTCTCCTTGGTGCCCGTCCTGGGCACCCCATCCCTGTCCCTTCCTCTCACAGCCCTGGGCACTGGGCAGGGACTGCCTGTGACAATCTGCTCCCACCCACCAGGGCGCTCCCCCAGTCTCACCCACATAATGGTCAATCTCCAACTGCTGGAAGATGAGGGGGTCCGTGCAGGGGTCCAGGCGGGGCGGGGTGGGCCGACGCCAGCGGGCATCTGAGGCTGTTGCAGAGAACTGCCCTGGGTAGGGAGGGGGAAGTGGGGCTACGTAGAGTCGTGGTCCTCTCCATAAGTAACTGCCCTCCCAGCCAATCGCACGAACCCTCAGGGGCCATCCGAATTGCAAAAGGAAAGTCAGGTAGAGGTCTCTAGATCAAACAGGAAACTGGAGATTGCGAGGTCAAGGGTCAAGGTCAGAATAGAAGTGGCAGGCAACAGAGGTGGCATACTAGCAGGGGTCAAAGGTCAGACCTCTGTGGTGCTCAAAGTGGGCCAGAGGTCATAGGTCAGCTGTGTGACTGTCAGTTCAGAGGCAAGATAGGTAGGGACGCAGGGGGTTCCCACGCCAGGTCTCACCATCCGCAGCCCCCTCCAGGAGTGGCGGCAGCTGCTCCTCCTCCTCCCGTTCCTGCAGCCTGCGCTCTGCCTCCATCTCCTCCATCAGTGCCAGATCTTCCTCAAACTGAGATGGCCGAGGTGCCTCATCCTCATCCCAGAGGCCCCCACGGGCCCGCTTCGGGGGCACCCCAGGCCCTGGGCCTGGGCCTGGCCGCCGCCTACTATCCATCCTGCCGGGCAAGTCAGGGCTAGATGAGAATTCCTGTCTTCTCCACGGCCTCCCATGCACCCACCATGACTGTGAGCCTTTTAATGCTCTGGACGGCCTGAAAAGGCACGCCACCTACAGGCTCATGGGGTGCTGGCACATTCCAGGTGCTCCACAATCACTAGCTAACATAATTACATCCCACTCCCCACCTCCGTCTAACCCTTTCCTCACGTGCTCAAGCCCCCGCATCCTTTTGTCCCTGTTTACTTGTCTCCGGCAGACCCCGTCCTGCCCTGCACACCCTCTCCCATCACAGACCTGGGCCTTAGCGTAGCCCTTTCTTTCCCATAAACCTCTGTCCTCAGTGCCCTCGCCTTCCCCTCCGCCCATCGCCCAGGCCTTCATACAAGCAGCAGTTAGGAAGGGCCTCCTTCAGGACAGCCACTGCGCTGGGTGCCAGGGACTGGCCTAAAACACAAAACTCACGAGGCCCCTTCCCAGCTCAAAAGACTTCAGAGGCTTCCCGTCCTATTGAAACACAAAACATAAACAGGAGCCCATGTTCCCTAAGTGTCAATATGTTGCCCCTTTTACCTTCACTCCTCCTCTACCCTCTAACATAACATGCAGACATCAGATTACTTATTTTCCTAAACCATTCGGGAGTTAACTGCAGATACTCTGAAGGACAAGTACATTCTCTTAAATAAGCACAGTGCAATGATCAAATCCAGAACATTAAACAGCGACTCGACAATAATACAAAGAGGCCATGCTCCAATTTCTCTCATCATCCCCAAAATGCCCTTATGGTAAACCCCGCTCAATCCAGGATTCAACGTAGCAAACAAAACAAAAGCCAAATAGAGACTCTTATATATGTTTGTGTGTTTTCTTAGTGGGAACCTATAAGAAGTTATTTTGAGGGTATATTTTGACAAGATATATGGATATAAAAGTACATATCCTCTGGTGGACTAGACAAACGACTGTATTCAGGTTAAGCCTATTCACTGTGGCTCGGTAAGAGAATATCAAGGAAATACACTCTCAAGTATTCAGGGGTAAATGGCCATGGCATATGCAAGCTATTCTGAAAATAATTTTTTAAAGCGTGCATGCAAATCATAAAGTACACAGGGTAAAATGTGAAAACAGGTGAATCTGGGTGAAGGGTACACAGGTTCTTTGTACTATTCTTATTCTTTTAACCTTCCTGTAAGTTTGAAAGTATTAAAAAAGAAAAAGAAATAAAAATTTTAAAACAGTATATGTCTCCCAGTATCAAGCTGAGAAAGAGGGGATTATGGGAACCTAGAGCGGACCCCAGACACAGCTGGGAGGAAGAAATGGGAGGGCACAAGTCAGCTGTCCCAGGTTCAAGGGAACACTCTGGATGCCCCAACTATCCTCCCACTTCCAGTCTCCCCTTGGTACTTTCTGCAACATGCCCCGGGGCTTGCAGCTGCCACAGTAGCCCAGCTCGAGACACTTCCCTGAGTGCATTGCTGGGGGCAGTCACGCGACTAAGTTCTCTCTCACGGACGAGGGTGACAGTAAGGCGGTAAGTTCCAGGACAGCCTGAAGAGGAAGCCTGCATCCAGTCTCTTCCCACTTGCGGATGGCTAGAGCGTGGATGTGGTGAGCCCACCTGGACCCCTGGGACAAGGCCAACACTGCAGGGGACGCAGAGACGGAAGGAAGCTGGGCCCTCGACAACCTTCTGGAGCACATCCGCCTACCTTCGGATGGTCACGTGGAGAAAAAAACTTGTATCTTGCCTGGCTCACTGTGCTTTGGAGTCTCTGTCATAGCAGCTTAGCCTAGACCCTGACAAATATAGCACAGAAAATTCCGAACTGATTGGAATATGTTATGGCAAATGTTTGGAGGTGGTACACAACGGAGTACTTGTCAGCATTAAAAAGGAGGCAGCTACTGATATACACACAGGGTGGACGCATCTCCAACGTGTGTAAAAGAAGCCAGACACACAAGCACACACTGTGTAAAAGAAGCCAGACACACAAGCACACACTGTGTAAAAGAAGCCAGACACACAAGCACACACTGTGTAAAAGAAGCCAGACACACCAGCACACACTGTGTAAAAGAAGCCAGACACACCAGCACACACTGTGTAAAAGAAGCCAGACACACCAGCACACACTGTGTAAAAGAAGCCAGACACACCAGCACACACTGTGTAAAAGAAGCCAGACACACCAGCACACACTGTGTAAAAGAAGCCAGACACACCAGCACACACTGTGTAAAAGAAGCCAGACACACCAGCACACACTGTGTAAAAGAAGCCAGACACACCAGCACACACTGTGTAAAAGAAGCCAGACACACCAGCACACACTGTGTAAAAGAAGCCAGACACACCAGCACACACTGTGTAAAAGAAGCCAGACACACCAGCACACACTGTGTAAAAGAAGCCAGACACACCAGCACACACTGTGTAAAAGAAGCCAGACACACCAGCACACACTGTGTAAAAGAAGCCAGACACACCAGCACACACTGTGTAAAAGAAGCCAGACACACCAGCACACACTGTGTAAAAGAAGCCAGACACACCAGCACACACTGTGTAAAAGAAGCCAGACACACCAGCACACACTGTGTAAAAGAAGCCAGACACACCAGCACACACTGTGTAAAAGAAGCCAGACACACCAGCACACACTGTGTAAAAGAAGCCAGACACACCAGCACACACTGTGTAAAAGAAGCCAGACACACCAGCACACACTGTGTAAAAGAAGCCAGACACACCAGCACACACTGTGTAAAAGAAGCCAGACACACCAGCACACACTGTGTAAAAGAAGCCAGACACACCAGCACACACTGTGTAAAAGAAGCCAGACACACCAGCACACACTGTGTAAAAGAAGCCAGACACACCAGCACACACTGTGTAAAAGAAGCCAGACACACCAGCACACACTGTGTAAAAGAAGCCAGACACACCAGCACACACTGTGTAAAAGAAGCCAGACACACCAGCACACACTGTGTAAAAGAAGCCAGACACACCAGCACACACTGTGTAAAAGAAGCCAGACACACCAGCACACACTGTGTAAAAGAAGCCAGACACACCAGCACACACTGTGTAAAAGAAGCCAGACACACCAGCACACACTGTGTAAAAGAAGCCAGACACACCAGCACACACTGTGTAAAAGAAGCCAGACACACCAGCACACACTGTGTAAAAGAAGCCAGACACACCAGCACACACTGTGTAAAAGAAGCCAGACACACCAGCACACACTGTGTAAAAGAAGCCAGACACACCAGCACACACTGTGTAAAAGAAGCCAGACACACCAGCACACACTGTGTAAAAGAAGCCAGACACACCAGCACACACTGTGTAAAAGAAGCCAGACACACCAGCACACACTGTGTAAAAGAAGCCAGACACACCAGCACACACTGTGTAAAAGAAGCCAGACACACCAGCACACACTGTGTAAAAGAAGCCAGACACACCAGCACACACTGTGTAAAAGAAGCCAGACACACCAGCACACACTGTGTAAAAGAAGCCAGACACACCAGCACACACTGTGTAAAAGAAGCCAGACACACCAGCACACACTGTGTAAAAGAAGCCAGACACACCAGCACACACTGTGTAAAAGAAGCCAGACACACCAGCACACACTGTGTAAAAGAAGCCAGACACACCAGCACACACTGTGTAAAAGAAGCCAGACACACCAGCACACACTGTGTAAAAGAAGCCAGACACACCAGCACACACTGTGTAAAAGAAGCCAGACACACCAGCACACACTGTGTAAAAGAAGCCAGACACACCAGCACACACTGTGTAAAAGAAGCCAGACACACCAGCACACACTGTGTAAAAGAAGCCAGACACACCAGCACACACTGTGTAAAAGAAGCCAGACACACCAGCACACACTGTGTAAAAGAAGCCAGACACACCAGCACACACTGTGTAAAAGAAGCCAGACACACCAGCACACACTGTGTAAAAGAAGCCAGACACACCAGCACACACTGTGTAAAAGAAGCCAGACACACCAGCACACACTGTGTAAAAGAAGCCAGACACACCAGCACACACTGTGTAAAAGAAGCCAGACACACCAGCACACACTGTGTAAAAGAAGCCAGACACACCAGCACACACTGTGTAAAAGAAGCCAGACACACCAGCACACACTGTGTAAAAGAAGCCAGACACACCAGCACACACTGTGTAAAAGAAGCCAGACACACCAGCACACACTGTGTAAAAGAAGCCAGACACACCAGCACACACTGTGTAAAAGAAGCCAGACACACCAGCACACACTGTGTAAAAGAAGCCAGACACACCAGCACACACTGTGTAAAAGAAGCCAGACACACCAGCACACACTGTGTAAAAGAAGCCAGACACACCAGCACACACTGTGTAAAAGAAGCCAGACACACCAGCACACACTGTGTAAAAGAAGCCAGACACACCAGCACACACTGTGTAAAAGAAGCCAGACACACCAGCACACACTGTGTAAAAGAAGCCAGACACACCAGCACACACTGTGTAAAAGAAGCCAGACACACCAGCACACACTGTGTAAAAGAAGCCAGACACACCAGCACACACTGTGTAAAAGAAGCCAGACACACCAGCACACACTGTGTAAAAGAAGCCAGACACACCAGCACACACTGTGTAAAAGAAGCCAGACACACCAGCACACACTGTGTAAAAGAAGCCAGACACACCAGCACACACTGTGTAAAAGAAGCCAGACACACCAGCACACACTGTGTAAAAGAAGCCAGACACACCAGCACACACTGTGTAAAAGAAGCCAGACACACCAGCACACACTGTGTAAAAGAAGCCAGACACACCAGCACACACTGCGGGGACGGGGAGACTGCTAATGGACATGGAGTTTCCTTCGGGGTGAGGAAAACGTTCTGGAACTGGACAGAGGTGGGGCTGCACAAGACTGTGAATGTACCACACGCACTTACTTTACACTTTAAAATGGTTAATCTCACCTCAATTTTAAAAGTTAGAGTATACAAGTACGTTGTATGATGCCATTTCCACAAAGTTCTAGAATCCGCTGAACTAATTTAGGGTGCTAGAAATCAGGTCAGTGGCTACTTCCAAGATGGGGAGACTAACTGGGAAGGGCACAAGGGAATTTTCTGGGATGATGCAAATGGACTGCACATCCCACTGTATGCTTGAGATGGTCCGTTTCACTCTATGTAAATTAGACCTCAATCATACACGTGAGGAGGCTGCGATTTCCCATCCAGGGGTTTATGCCTCACATATACTATCCCATGATGAAAAACTGCCTTTACAAGGTTATTTCCGGCAGCATTGTTTGCAATCCCAAAAGACTGGAAACTACCTAAATGTCCTCCCTGGGGGGACTATTTAAATAAATCACATTACCTCCGTTCCACGGAATATTATGCAGCTGGATAAAGGAATGAGGAAGCACTCTGTGTACTGATATGGAGGGCTCTCAAAGACGCATTGTTTAGAGACAGCAAGGTGCAGGTGTACTCAGTGTTATCTTTTGTATTAAAAAAATGTATCTAAGAAAATGTGGGCAGAGGAAGCTGAGGAGCTTACAGGAGCCCAGAGGAGTAGCCAGACCTGCCCTGGCAGAGGGAGGCACAAGAGGGCCAGCTGGCTGCCCTAGGTCAATGGGCTGTGGCCGGGGGGTGCGGTGGGAGTGAAGGTGTTAATGGGAGCAAAATCTAGGTTCCTCTGCTAATTCCCTATCTCAGGCACCGTCCCTTGTGCAGTCGGGTGAGGCAGCATCAGAAGGAAGGACGCCCGTGTGACCCCTCTCGGCTGTCCGGGCACAGGAGTTTGGCAAACGCTGTGCTCGCTTCCTTTCTCGACCCTTCAGTAGCAGACACTGACCAGCGCCTGCAGCAGTGAACGCTGAGGGCCCACTCTGGGTCAGGTGCTGGTTTCTCTGTGACCCTTGGTGTTCTCATCCCATCTCACCCAATCTCACGTCTTAAATGCCATCTCTGCTGATCACTCCTGCCTTTGTCGCCAGCCCAGACCTCTCCCCAGGCTCCAGGCTGACAGATCCAGCTGCCCACTGTGAGGACATCTCTTCAAGCACCTGAGACTCCAAAGCCGGGCTCCTGATCTCCCCGCAAACCTGCTCCTTGCACCTCCATGTTCTCCCCCAATTTGATAAACAGCAGCTCCCATCAGGCCAAAAACCATGGAGTCACTCCAACTTCTTCCACTCAGACCACACGCTCGCTCCATCTGCAAATCCTGTCAGCTGCCTTCCAACAAACCCACGAACCACGGCTTCTTAGCTCCTGCCCGGCTCCCAGCCTGGCCCTCCACTCTCTAAGACTATTCGCGTCTTTATTTTGTACATTGCTGTTTGTCTGTCTCCCCCTGCTGGAAGAGGAGCTCTATGAGTGCCAGGATCTGGCTGTTTTCTTTACTGAAGCACTGCAGGAGTCTGCAGCTGGGCCTGGCACTAGAGAACACTCAAGAAATATGTTTGATGAAGAGCCCCCCCCTGCGCCCCGCCCCCGTCTCCCTCATTCCACCCTGCCCCTCTCAGTGTATTCTCCACAAGGCAGTCAGAAGGCCCTTGTACAAACATGTCGGATCAGCCCCATCCCTCCTCTGCTCAGAGCCTGCTCCCATCTCCTGTCTCATTCTGTTAAAGCAAAGTCCTCACCGTGCTGCACAAGATGCTACATAATCACCCGTTTCCTTTTGGATACCACCTCCCGCCCTCTCCCCCACCGCTCACTCGGCTCCAGCTACTTGCCAGTTCTCTGTTCCTTAAACACTCCCAGCTTGGTCCTACCTCGGGACCTTTGCACAGGCTGTTCCCGCTGCCCAGCCAAATGTTCTTCCCCAGATGTCTCCATGGCTTCCTCCCGCCCTTCCTTTAGGTCTTTAATCGAATGTCACTTTTCAGTGAAGCCTGTTTAAAATGGCAGCCCCACTGTCCCATCCTGACGCTCTCCAATCCCTTTCCCTGCTTTATTTTTCTTGAAGGCACTTATCGCTGTCTGGTGCATAGTGCCAGTTCTTAGAGTTCTCCAAGTGTGGCCCCGGATCTGCAGCAGCTTCGGCTTCAGGTGGGAACTTGCTGGAATGCTAACTGTCAGGCCGCCGCCCAGACCCACTGAAGCTGGCCCTCGGGGATGGGGTTCAGCAGGCTCTGTGCGCAAGTCTAAGAATACTGATGGTTTATCTCGTGCACTGCCCATCCCCACAAGAAGAATGGGGGTTCTGTGAGAGCAGGGGTTTTGTCTTGTTTCTGGCTGTACGTCATGCACCCAGAAGAGCTCCTGGGACAGAAGACATACTCAATAAACATCTTCTGAAAGAATGCATGAAGGCACTCACGGAATCGTTACGAAAACTTCTGAGGCAGGTGCTGCTACTACCTTCTAATACAATGACTGGAACCGAGGCCCTGAGAGGTGAAGCCACCTGCCCAAGGTGGCACAGCTACCTCAGAGGAGCAGCGCCAGGGTTCTAACCCAGGTAGGCTGGCTCCAGAGCTCCACTGTCAACCCGCACTCCACACTGTGTGAGGCAAGATACACAGGTGAACTGTCCTCTGCCCTGCGGGGCAGGCAGACTGGGGACGGTTCGTCTGTTTGCTCACCCCTGTATCCTGGCTCACACACATCTGCTGAGGGAATGACTAAATATTTAAAATGTAACTATTCCCTCTTGCCCCCAGAAACATACACACTTTCCATGCTTCGGCCTTGCCCCTCCTCTGGGTCTCCCTGACTCCCACTGTCCTTGTCAAAGGTCTGGGACCATCTGGGCCTGTGTCTGACTCCTTTACCAGACAGGGACCCCTCGAAAGCAGGGCACGGTCTGGGACTTGTCTGAGTCGCCAGAGTGGCCCAGCACGGGGCCTGGCCTTAGGGTGTTTGCTGGATGAAATCCTCCTTTCTCTTGGCCACGTAACTCCTCTGCATCCTCAGAGACTCAGCTCTGGCTCAACACTGCCAGGCTGATCCGCTGTCCCTGGGGTTCCTGCAGTGCCCTGTGCTACTTCTACTTCCGTTACTGCACGTATGTGCCCCAAGCCAGGACTGCTTCAGGCTGTGAGCTCCTCAAAAGCAGGGTCAGGGTCCCCAGCACAGTGCCTGGAACACTGGCCCCTTCAAATCATGTCAGTTTAGGCTCCTCTTGAGTGTCACCAATCCTGAGTCTTCCCTGAGACCCCAAGGACGAGTGTTGCTTCATCACAGTTCAGAGCACTCTGAATCGAGATTTCCTGTCCTTCCCCCAACCGAATTATCACTTGCTCAGAGCAAAGAGTCTGCCACAGAGCAGCTGACTGAAGGACTGGAGAGGGAGGAGCATCACAGAAGGAGGGAGGGTGTGGCAAAGGCCGAGTGGGGAAGGAGCCTAAGGGACAGGAGAGGCTTGGGTGGTGAAGTGCAGGAAGGAGAGGGAGAGACAAGGCAATAACGCGTTCCCGCAGTGGGTGGAGCTAGGAAGTGGGATACTACATCACCCTGCCCTCTCTAAACCCTGCTCACTCATTCCATCTAAGCTCTGCCCTCAGAGTGGCACCCCCAAACCTGCTCTCTCTCAGCCTTCTTCACCCCACCTGTTGCTCAAACCACAAACCCCAGCCATTCAGGGCTCCTCTTCCCTACACCCCCACATCCTGCTATCTTAAACCCCCCAAACCATCTGAGCCTGACAGATCCTCTCCACCTGCACTGCAGGCTGAGCCACCTACAATCATCCCCTCTTGCCTTCTAAGTGGTCTCCCTCCTTCCACTCTTGCTCCTGTTATAATTCCACTTTCACTCAGCAGGTGAGTTTTTCAAAACGCCGGGCAGGTCATGTTGCTCTAATACTCAAAAGGCCCCATGGCTCCCTGTGGAACCAAGAATAAAAGCCAAACCCCACACCAAGGTTTACAAGGCGCTACAGAATCCGATTTCCCACATCGCCACCCTTACCTGTTCCCTCCGCTTCAGCTACAAACATGCCAAGCTCCTTACTACCTAAGGGCCTTTGCACTTGATGGCCCTTCTGCCCTTTTCTTCTTTCCATGGCTGACTTCTCCTCAAATGTCATTTCCCCTGAGACGCGATTCCTCATCACTCCAGCCAAAGAAGCAGGCTACCCTGTTGCTCTTCACTTGGGAAAACGTGTCACAGCCTGAAAGCACTGCTTTATCGTTATTACTCATTACTTGTCTACTGTCTTCCCGAGGCAAGGACCTTCTCTGACTTGGTCGGCCTGTAGCCCATTTCTACAACAATGCTCGGCAGAGTACTCGTTATTTAGTGAATAAAGAATGACACCATGCCCCCACGCGCACCACTGTGTCCCAATACCTCCGGGATCCATCCGGTGGCCCCAAAGACCCCCTAGTGTGCGTCTTCTACCCCACCCCGGAACTAGGCGCCCAGTGCATGCACCCCCTGCAGGCCGAGGGACCCCAACCCCCCACCGTCATCTTCCCGCGCCGCAGGCGCCCAGGCCCACTGGCCCCTGACCCTCTTCAGCGCGTCCCCGAGCCAAGGGGGGGTCCCTCCCGCCGCCACGCCCCACGCGACCTCTCACAACCCTCTCAGGCCTACGCGCCCAGCTCCTCAAGACCCACTCCCTGCCAGGCCAAGTTCCCTACAAGTCCCCTTCTTCCTTTACTCACCCGCTTCAAACAGCGTTTCCCGCCACAGCCTACGCCGCCGTGACCCCTGACTCCGGCGCGCGCAGGCCCAGAGCCGCCGCGCGCCGAACCGGGCCACGCCCCTCCCGCCCAAGTAGGGCAAGCCACGCCCAACAGTGGGCTGGGCCACGCCCCGCCCTTCCAACTGGGTGTGTGGCCTCGTCCTCTGGCGGATAAATTCCCGACAAACCCCGCCCCCTGGTGACGTATTCAACCCAAAGCCCCGCCCCGCCCTGGTGGCTACGTCACGGCCACGTGCAGGCTGCTTGCGCATCAACCCTGGGGTCCGCCCTCCGGTCCTCGGGCACGCGCGTACAACCTCCTCTCCTCTTGGTCTTCTGCCGGAGGACGACACTTGGAGAGGATCACCTGAACATGTCAGTCCTTCCGCTGGCGGCTTGACGTCTGCCCTTCCCTGCAGAGGCTGGGCGCTCGGGTCCCAGCCTGGTCTGTTCTCCAGGCTCACGGCCAAAGTTTCTCCATCTGTAAACTACACTCAGCATGGGGCGGGCACACCTGTCGGGCGCTGGGACACACTGCTTGGAATGGGGCGATCACTTACAACTACCTCATTTCTGCCGTCCCCTCCCCCGTCCTAAATAAAAACATACCTTTCAGTACCCAGCCCATCCCTCCAAGCAACACCCCTTTCACTCTCAGAGTCATCCATCTGAATCACCTGTGTGTCCCCTCAGGGCCCGGCACAGGGGAAAGAGGAATGAAGAGAACTCCAAGGCCTGTCCTTACTGTGACTTCACCAGGGCCTGTCACCTTACAGACCCCGCAAGTGCCCTTATTCAACTTGGGGTCCCAGGCCCCCGATTCTCATGGTTTAGGTCCCAGCTAGAACATGATCTTTGAGGCTTTGTCTCACTTCCTCCTCCGGTTCCCACAGTCACATGCTGTCCCCAGTCATACCCCCCAACTGCCAGCCCTGATGGGTAGCCACCTCTGAGGGATTTTATTTTGTTCACTGCTTCCAGTGCCTAACATTGAGTTTGGCACGTAAGTGCTTCATACATCTTTGTTGGATAAATGACATCTGCGTCCCCAGAACGGTCGTAAGTGCTCAGGCTACAAGTGACTGCAGCAAATATCTGTTGACTGAGTGAAAGCCCCGGTCCCCTCATCCTCTTCTTGCCTTTCATGAGCAGGATCTAGCTCACCTGGTACAGGGAGGTGACCCAAGGCCGTCAGGGGCCTCCCCTGAACCCCCACAGCACCCAGTCATACCACCCTGAGCCCTCTCACCAGCCAGCACCAGGTCCAGGGGGCCAGTTTCAGTGACGACCCTAGCAGCCCATCCCGTTCATCTCGGACTCAGTCTGGCTCAGGGCAGGTTTCTATTCATATTTTATTTTCCTGTTTTTGTCTTGTTTTTTCTTAAGTTTTTATTAAATAAAAAGAGCAGAGGGAGAGGGGGGCCTGTGGTCTCTCGGCTGTGGGGTAGTGCCATGGGCCCTCCCCTCCCTCTGTTCAAGGTGCACTGCGCAGTGGGCTTGAGGTGTAAGCTGGGCAGGGAGGGCAGCTGGGAGTGCTTGGCGAGGTCAAAGGTTGGGACCTGTGACCCATCCACACCTCCCAGGAAGACTTGGTGGGCAAGAAGCCTCCTAGACCCTGACTGGGGCTTATCCTGAGGGCGAAGGGCTGGCGGGGCCAGGGCCTGTGCTCTAAGCCAGAAGGTGGGACCCCAGGTCTGGCCCCTTCCCACCCAGGAGAAAGAAGGGGTGACCATGTCCGTTCATTGGAGGGTGCAGGGCTGTGGGGCAGAATGGCCAGGCCCCTCACTCATGGACGTCCCAGATCTCAGACAGCAGAGGTGGCAGCTTCTTGTCCTGGAGCCGCAGGGCAAAGACCTGCTCCGAGTGCACAGAGCTCAGCGTGCGCAGGCTCACGAGCTTCATCAGCATGCGAGGGAAGCGCAGCTGGTCCTGCAGGGGACAGGAGGGAGGTGGGCGTTGGCCGGGCCCTGCCCTGTGAGGCTCTGGTCAGCCCTCTCCGGGGTGAGCCAGGAGAGCCAGTGGGGGGAGCGGCTGGCCAGAGCATGGGGACCTGCACCCAGCTCCTTTTGAAGGGCCAGGTGCCTGAAGACAGGCTCTGCTGAGAGGACATCCGTCAGACCTGAGTGCTGCCAGGGAGCAGGGGTCGGGGTTGGACAGAGTCAGGTTCAGACAAAAGCAAGACGCCAGCCCCAGGCTGACCCCAGGAGGGGCTGGGCTCGGGTACCTGCGGCCTCTTGATGCGCGTGTAGGAGAGCAGTGCCTCCACGTAGGGCTGCTGCAGGGCCTCCACACGGCTCGGCTCCTGCACGTTGGGACGGTCGGCAGAGAAGATGTTGATGGCAATGAGGAGGGCGTACTCGGCGTCGTCCAGGCCCAGCCGCCGCATGGCCCGCGAGAACTCAAAGATGGGATTGATGAACTCCACCTGCAAGCCTGGGGGTGGGCGGCCTGCCTGATAAACTCGCCAGCTCAAAACCGGCCCCCACCCGGTCCCTGACAATGCCCGCTATCAGCGGAGTGAGGGAAACGGCAGCCATTATAGTGTTCTCACTTCTGTTCACCTGTGTTCCCACTGCCTGTCGGAGTGCCTGACATGAAGTAGGTGTGCCATAAATCTTGCCTGAGTGAGGGGATGAGTAATGACAGCAAACATTTATTCAACCTTATCTCTGTGCTCTAGCTGCCTGGGTCTCCTTGCGTTCGGTAACACTGTCCCGTTCTTCACAACCTCAGGGCCTTTGCACATGCAGATCCCCAGTGGCCAATGCTACTCCCCACCTCCCTTTTCCTAGGTGATGCCTCTCACCCCTCAGGCCGCAGAAGCCCACCACCCAGGTCACATCCCCAGGCAAGTGCTTTTGGAGGGCAGAGATTAGAGCTGCCCCGTACAGTTGGGTAGGCTGTCTACTGCACAATGGACTGAGATCCAGCCTCCCTTGGGTGAGATCAGGTTGTGGGAGGAGAGAGTGTCTCTTCTTAATTCCTACCAGGATGTCCTACGTGCTAGCAGAGACCCCTGTCTCATCCTGCACTGTGTCCCACCATGCAGTCGGTGCTCAATAAACGTGCTCTTATTTCACTGCAAAACTCACTCAACTCTCACCCCACTTTGGAGACGATGAAACAGAAGCTCAGACAGGACTGAGACAACCCAATGTTTCCCAGGCAGCCGGGCCCGTCAGGGTGCCAGTCCTGCCTCCACCCCCGAGCCTGCCGGGCCATACCCGCTCGGTGAAAGTCGTCCTTGCTGTAGGTAAAGTCCTTCAGGAAAGTGATGCACTCTGTCTCGTGGTTGTAGCGTCTGGCCGTCTCCAGCAACATGATCTGAAGGCAGCAGGGAGAGGGGTGGGCAGAAGCAGGGGCGCAGGGAATCCCTGCCCCCCATTCTCTCAGCACGCCAGCCTACAGTCTGCAGGTTGGACAGCACACTCTCTCTCTCCTCCAGCTTCAGCACACACAGCTCCCTCCACTTGGGACACTCTCCCCAGGTGGTTACGAGGCACAGGGGCAGTATTTTTGCCTGTTTTGTTCTCTGTCATGTGCCCAGCACTTGGAGTATAGCCTGGCACACACTAGTCACTCAAACCTTATTTATTACCAATGTTTTAGTTTAAATGTCAACTCCTCTAAAGAGCCTTTTTGTCACGTTCTCTAAACTGTGTCTCTTCAGCCCAATTCTCAGTTATTCTCAGCCTCAGCCCGTTTCTTTTCTCTCTCTGGCCCTTTGGAGACTCTGATTATCTTGTTTAGTATTTTGACAGGCCCCCGGAGAATATCATCCCCATAAGGGCAAGGTCTGGAGAGGCCTTGCTCATCACTGTGCTACCAGCATCCATCCTCAGGCTCATTCCTGGGGTTCCTTGAGGGCAGAAAGGAAGAGGCTTGCTGAGGGTGGGTGGCCTGGCCATTACCTCAATGGTAGATGCCTTCAGGAGCGCAATCTGGTCCTCACGGCCCAGCTGTAGGAAGCCGGGCACCTGCTTGGCGAAGTCCACAATCTCCTGGACCGAGATGATGGCCAGCTCCGTGAAGTGGGCGAAACGCTGTTGGCGGGCATCGCGGGACTGGGGATCTGCGCCCAGGGGCCAAGGCTAGGACATAGGGGTCCAGGATCACTCTCAGGACTCCTCCCATAAGCCCAAGGCCATGGGGGCACAGTGAGGCAAAGCCTGCACCCCAAAAGACCCTCCTCTCCAAGCCCCTGCCCTCTGGAGCCCCATTCCCTCCCCATCCCAGGCCCATAACCCCCTCACGGCCGAGGAAGGGGCAGTACCGTGACTTTGGGCTGATCAGAGAAGGAGCGTTTGTTGCACTGTAGCTGGGCTGCCACCAACTGCTGGATCATTAGTTCCTGAGCAGCTGTTAACTGGACACCCTCGCCTTCCCCTGAGCCCTGGCCACCCCCGTCAGACCCTCCAGGGGAGGCCCCAGGCCCAGAGGCTGAGCTGCTGCTGACCCCCGGCCCTACGGGTTGCTGCTGCTGCTGTTGCTGTTGCTTCCGAATCTTCTTCTTCCGGATCTGTTCTTCAGAGAGGACGCCTGTTGGGGAGACACAGGCCTCAGCAGAGGCCCGAGAGCTGGGCAAGGCCAGGGTGGAACTGCTCCCTCCCTGACACTCACACTGCTCCCTCATCCCGGCCTCCTTGCACTTGCGCAGCCGGCACTGCTGGCACTTGCGTCGCATGAAGGCGTCCATCTGGCAGGTTCCACCACCACGGCAGGTGTAGCGCCCGGCCCCACCTCGGACCACACTGCGTCGGAAGAAGCCCTTGCAGCCTTCGCAGCTGAGCACATTGTAGTGGAAGCCAGACGCCTTGTCCCCGCACACCCGGCACAGCTCGTGGCCCAGCATCTTTGGAGCCGGGCCCTTCTTTCGCTTGCGCTCTGGCTCCTCTGCTGGGTCTGGGATGACTGGAGTGGGTGGAAAAAAGCCATGAGACAGAGCCACGGAAAGAAACAGCAGCCAGAGAACAGGCCCGTGAGAGATCAGAGACAAGGAGCCAGAGTACAGAGGGTGACCCAGGGAGATAGCAATTCAGAGGGAAAGATGTGTATGTCAGTGAACTCCAAAGAGGAACAGGAGAAAAGAAGTTAACAAGAAACCGGGGCCGCCGGTCCTCATTTCTGATCTTTCTCCCTTCCTGGATCCTCCCCCAGCCCCGCATACCCACTCCCAGCCCATCTCTGGACCCCGTCTCACCCACGCTGCAGGCTGAGCCGGCCCCATCAGTGCCTGGGACATCAGGATCTGGACCCCCAGGCCACGGCTCAGGACGCTCCTCCTTTACAACGGGTTTAGAAGAGGGGGCGCTGGGCTGAGGGGGGACATTTCCTGGGAGAGGGAGTCACAGTGAGTTTCTCCTGACAAGTGTGTGATGGTGCGGTGGACTGAGCTGGGAAGGGCTCACTCACCTGGCAAGGGGGTATCCTGGGAACTTGTGGTGGGGGTGGACATGGTGGGGGTCACGGAGCAGCCTGCAAAATACAATGGGTCTGAGAGTCTGTGGGGCTAGGGAAGTTCAGGTGAGGTCAGCCACAGGTCTTGAAGGGGTCACCTGTTTCTTCCATCTCTCTCAGGCTCCTTCCTTACTGCATATAGACCTCACCCCAAACCCCTGCCAGTCTACAAAGGCTTCCAATTCTAAAAGGGTCCCCCCCCAACTTCTGATCCAAAACAACCTTTTGCATGACCTCAAACCCCGCCCCTCCTTTAAGTTGTGTCTGATCCAGATACCTTCCACAGGCTCTTTCAAGGTACTGCCCCTTCTGCTTCAGTCTGGCTCCACCCTTACTTCCTCCTTTCCACTGTTTCATCCCACCTACTCTTACTACATCCCACCTCTACGCGAAAGCAAACCTATTATAACTCATTTTGACCCCACCTCCTACTATTATGCTCCGCCCCCATCTTCTCCACCTAGGCTCCGACCAATCCCTTCCACGTTCCACTCTGACTCCTCCCACAATGCGCTTCCCCATCACTTTGCTCTGCTCCATCAGCACCTCTCCCCTCCAGGTCCCGCCCCATCTCCTCCCATTATGCCCCGCCTCCACCTCCTCCCACCATGCTCCGCCCCCACACCTCGCTCCAGGTCCCGCCCCTCTCCGAACACCAGTGGGGGGCGGGGCTCATGGCTGCGCGCGAGGGTCTCGTGGGCAGTCTCTCGCGGGGTCTCCTCCCGTTTCCCTGGAAACAGTCGGGGGAGACGCGAGCTATGGAGGGGAGGGAGAAGAAGGAGAGAAGGGGCTCAGCGGAGCAGCGCGGGGAACTCCGAGAGGCTCCGGGCCGGGCTCCTCCCGCGTCTCCTCACACTCGGGTGCACCTGCCTCCGTCCCCTTGCTCTGCTTCTCCTCCTTCTCCTCTGTATCCCCTGGCACGCTGCCGCCGCTCGGGTCCCCTCAAAAGTAACTTCGCCACTTCTTCCGGCAACCCCACTGTGCGTCACTTCCTGAAAGGGGCGGAGATTCAGGGGTGACAGACTTCCGGTCCGCCTAGGACTAACCTAGTCGGCTGCCCCGCACGGAAGTCGTATACCCGCCGGAAGTTTATCATTGGGTGTAGCTCCCTTGGGGGCCTGCAGAAGAATTCCGGACTCATTCGCCCTATCGTGGCCAGATCCAAACTTTCCCTCCTGGCACTATGTGTTTTTATGGGCTCCCAGCAAGATTTATTTGGCATAAGTCTCCCCAGCTATAGTTCCTTTTCGCATTGGGCTGATTGAAAGCACGTTTGTCCTTTTTTGATTGTTAGGAGATTTCTGATTTTGGAGGTGCTCTACTTGTTAGTTTTAAATAAGTTAAATTGCAAACCTAGACCCAGAATAAAAATATTTTAAAAATAACTTGGTAATAGGAAGAATTTCTTTTTAAAGCGTAGCCTTACCAAAAAGATGCAACTAATAGCTTTTAAAAAATACTTTTTAAAAAATGTGTTTAAGTATTTTTTTCCAGGACCCATGAGCTCCAAGTCTTGTAGTTGTTTCAATCTGGTTGTGGAGGACGCAGCTCACAGTGGCCCATGTGGGGATTGAACCGGCAACCTTGTTAAGAGCACTGTGCTCTAACCAAGTGAGCTAACCAGCCACCCCAAGTAAGAGCTTTTAAAGAAAACTCAGAATACTTATATGGGTAGAAGATGGAAATTGTTCCAAAGTCTTGATGATGATAATCAGATTATAGCGAGCATATACACATTGTTTTAAAATGGGAATACAATATATGATCCATGCTTTTTGTAGCTTGTTTTGTCCATTCAGGCATGGCCTTGAAGCTGTGGAATTTCCAGCTGAGGGTGTTACCAATAAAAACGAGTGGTTAACGTGGGCATGGGGGGGATGGCTGAACCAGGGGCTCTGCTACTTTCTCGCTGTGTGATGTTGAGCCAAGCTATTTACCCTCCCCATGCCTCAGTTTCTTCATCTGTAAATTGGGAACAACAATTCATTGCATTGTCATTATAATTAAATGAAGTAAAAACTATGAACTGGGCCAGGCTCAAACAAGGAACCCAACATGTGGAAGCTATGTTTATTCCTGCAGATGTTCAAGTTGTTTTTAACTTTGTTAGAACAGTGCAAAAGGCTGAAATAGACTGAAGATGAATTGCAACAGTTTGGGGGCAAGTCATGTCACTCTCAGCCTCAATTACCTACCTGTAAAATGGGGGAAAATATTTGAATTTCTTATCAAAGGTGCGAAGATTCAGGAAGAGCAGTACCTGGCATATCTAAGCATCCAGTCAGTTTTGTTATCTGAACCTAATTGCAGACCACTGTTCTCATTTATAACTCACCTAATAACCCTATTTTTTAGTAACAGCTTTACTGACATAAAATTCACATACCCATACAATTCACCCATTTTCAATGTACAATTCAATAGGTTTTAGTATATTCATGGAATTGTTGCAACCAACACCACAATTTATAACACTTTTGTCACCACCCCAAAAAAGAAGCCCCATGCCCACTAACAGTCACCCTCACTTATCCCATCATCTGAGTCCTAGGCAACCATTAATCTACTTTCTGTCTGTATGGGTTTGCCTATTCTGGACATTTCCTATAAATGGAATCTTAGACTATATGTCCTTCAGTGTCTGGCTTCTTTCACTTAGCATGATGTTTTCAAGGTTCATCTACATTGTAGGATGTATTAGTACTTCATTTCTGTTGTGGCTGAATGCTATTCTATTGTGTGGATAGACCATATTTTATTAATTCATCAGTTGATGGACATTTGGGTTATTTCTATTCTTGCCTAAAGTGTTGCTATGAACATTCAAACACGAGTTTTTGTGTAGTTATCTGTTTCCATTTCTCTTGGGTATATACCTAGGAGTTGAATTGCTGGGTCATATGGTCACTCCATGTTTAACTTTTTGAGGAATGGCCAGACTGCACACATCATTTTACATTCTCACCAGCAATATGCAAGGATTTCAACTTCTCTACATCCTTACCAACACTTGTTATTATCTGCATTTTTAAAAAATTTATTGGGGTGACAATTGTTAGTAAAATTACATAGATTTCAGGTGTACAATTTTGTATTACATCATCTATAAATCCCATAGTGTGTTCACCACCCAGAGTCAGTTCTCCTTCCATCACCATATATTTGATCCCCCTTACCCTCATCTCCCACCCCCCAATCCCCTTACCCTCTGGTAACCACTAAACTATTGTCTGTGTCTATGAGTTTTTATTTCTAATTTGTTTGTCTTGTCCTTTTGTTGTTTTTGGTTTATATATCACATATCAGTGAAATCATATGGTTCTCTGCTTTTTCTGTCTGACTTATTTCACTGCATTTTTTATTATAGCTATTCTAGTGGGTGCAAAGCGATATTTCATTGTGGTTTTAATTTGCATTCTGATACCCAATTCTATTTCTTTTAATCATAAATAATTTGTAACATGTAATTCTGCTTTTACTATTCTGAAGTGAAATACAGAGATGATACAGCTGAACTATGACCCCAACAACAAAATAGCATCTTACTTCACCAACTGCAATACAAAAGATGAAAAATAGAAGCTAACTTGTAATAAAATCATATGTGCTTCAACATAGGTACATGAAAGACACAATATGGCAGCTAGCTCTTACTTCAAAATATAGAATTACTGTGAATTTGAAAGCTACAGTGCAGTCTGACACAGGACTGTTGTATGAACTCATATGCCTTAGACAGCATGGGTGATGTGATGTTTTCCAAAATTGTGGCAAAGTCTTAATATAAGTTATCAGTAAGATTGGGCAGGAATAATTTAGGCATATTTAAAAAGCAACAAGGAAGTTAGGGTGGCTAGAGTGGAGAGGGGTCAGGGGAGAGTGCTAGATAAGATCATAGAGGGAGCACGGTTAGATAATGAGGTCTTGTGGGCCACACTTGTCCAACACCGGCTAAGCATTCACAAAAAACGGTCCCTTTCCCTTGGTGACACAAATGACTACATTTCCCAGCATCCCTTGCAGCTACATGCCATTCTGGCCAATGGAAGGAGAGCAAAAGCAATAGATCACCGCGAGGGAAAGCAAGGCATCTGGGCTGATTCCAAGGTGTTTGGAACCTCAAGACCGGGGTTCAACTTCCCACTGAGTACACCAGGGCTGTTCCTTCCCCCAACCTCACACCTCAGTTTCCCCCTTCTATAAAATGTGGACAATAATTCCTCTTTTATAAGGTTGCTAGGCAATTAAATAAAATGGTGGACTGAAAAATCTAGTAATCTTTATCCAGTCGTGAGATTGTGCTGAATGAATTTGGAGACCCAAAAAGCAGTCAGGCGTGAGCCTTAGGTTGAGGGCCTTTTAGTCTGATGGTGGAAGTGGACCTGGTCACAAACCACTTTGTGACAAAATAGTGACGATTGGGTCCCATTTGCTGATTGTATTTAGAAGACATCTCCCAGCCTCCTTGGGCAGGTGGCAGTCAGGCAGGAAGCATTTACTTGGCTTCTCTTCCCATGGAGTCAGTATTCTGGTCAGTGGGAACCTCAGGGGCAAAAGCAGGGAGGCTTGAAATGTGTTCCAGGATTTCAGCTCAAGAAACTGGGGAGGTAAAGTTTAAAAGTGAAATATTAACAGGAAAAATTGCTACCCTGGAGAAGGTGCTTAAAAAGTACTTGTTGGATGTCAGGAAATTAAGTTGAACTAAGAGACTGGTTCTTCATGGTTACAAGAAAGCTCACCAAATATTATTGCCAATGGAAAAACGTTGTGCGTAGCGTCAACCATTTTCATAGCGTCTATACTAATTTTTTAAGATTTTCAGGAAGTGTATATTGAAATTTCTGTGAAAAAACAAATGTAACTATTATCAGAATTCATGTAAAACAGGCTGATCAGAAAATATTTTCTCCATACTAAATAGCGGATAATCACAAACCTTTACATTTACATCTGTTAGGACCATGGTTCATAAAGTTTGAATAAGTCATAAACTAGGACTCCGAAAAAGAAACTCATATGGAGAGTCGGGAAAGAACAGATATTGACTGGGAAACTAGGCCCACACCACCACCGTGTGGCCATTTTGGAATTTGCAGGCTGGGTCTGGATGATGCAGAATCCGGTGCGGAGATTCTGAGGAGTCAAGACTGAGGATTCGAACTGTTGAGACAGAGGAGGGGGAGTTGTAGTGAGAGTTACTGTAGAGAAACTGACTCTCCATCTGCTGTGTCAGGAAAATCCCCCAGAGCAATGGGTGCTCACGGTGGGTTATTAAAAGTATTTATTATTTGCTAGATGCCAGGCACTGTCCTAGGTGCTGGAGAGATAGTGGCAAATGAAACACACGAAGACGCCTGCCCTCGAGGAGATTACATTCTAATGGGGAAAGGTAATAATTGCCGGTATACACAGTATCACTGATTCCAACATGCGCGTGGCTTACAACTGATGACATCTTATAGTTAATGAAATGTTAAAAAGTGTTGAGTCTATGAAAAAAATAGATCAGGGTAAAGGAGATTGGAAATTCTGGGGGGAAATAGTTGTCATGTTTTCGATAGGGTGGTCACGGTAGACTTCTCTAAGAAGGTGATATTTAAGCAAAGATTTGAAGGAAGAGAGGGAGAAAGTAAGGTTTTCTGGAGGGAAAACACTCAGGCAGAACAGCCCGTGCAAAGACCCTGAGGCAGGAGCAAGTCTGGAGTGTTTCAGGAACTGCAAGGAGGACAATGTGTCCAGATTGGAGTGAGCAAGGTGGATAGGGAAAAAATGAAGTCAGAGAGGGAATGATGCCAAATCACATGAGCCTTTCAATTCTGTAATGCCATTGGTACCTCTGATTCTTTGATCTACCCATTTTTCTCAATTTCCTTCACCTCCTGTCACGTCCTCTCTTCCTTCTTTAGAAGCATAGATTCTATGGTCAACCATGATAATCGCGTCCTTGCACACATAATGTTAACTCCCTTGCTCTTTCTCCCTCAATCATACTTTCCTGGCAAAACCCCAACCCTGGTTAAAATGAACTCAGCCTTCTCTGTGCCTGCCTGCTCTCACCCAGCAGAGGTTGTGAGTGGACACACTTCAGATGTGTGAGTGCAAAATTTGAGTGGACACTCAGAACCAATCCACAGTTTTCTTCTTCAGTCTAAGAAATCATTTTCTCACTTTCTCTCTCTAAACCTCCTCCAAACCCCTCTTCATTCTCATTTCTTCTTTTGCTGAAAAAAATAAAAGCAATTAGAAAGACACTTCTCTATGCTTACCCCAGGGATACGACTAGCCCACCTGCAGAGGGATACATCCACTGCTGCCCCTCCCATGTTTGGACAATCTGAAGGAGGCCAACCCCTCCACTTACTTCTCTCCCTACTCAAAACTTCCCTCTTGCAGTACTTCCTTCTCTTTCTTGCATCATTATTTGCACAACCTGTGACCCTTTGTTCCCTTAGGATTCCCCTTTACTGAATGCCCTTTACAGTTCCTCACGGTGCTGCTGAGGATGCTTCCTGAAACTTGTGGGTTTTAGACCTGTCCCTCTGCCTGGGCCCTCCCCCCTTGTAACTCCATCCTTGAAGATCCCTTTCCTCCTGCATCCCCCAAGGGACTTTCTTGTTACAGCATCTTAAAAGAAACTGAAGTTCAAGAGTTGGGGCTCCAACCATCTGGAAAGCAGATCCTCCAGCCTTAATGAAGCCTTTGGATATCGGCAGCCTCAGCTGACATCGATCTGCAGCCCCACGAGCCACAAGTGCAGGGCCACGCTGCTTTCAAGTTTCTAACACAGAGAGACCACAAAAAATAACAAGTGATTATTTCTGTGATAAGCCACTCAGTTTTGGGGTGATTTGTTACTAGTACTAGCTGACTAGTACACCCTCCCAAGACTGCTTATCTCTAGGTCTTTCCAATCCTTGTAAATGAGAATAGCATTTACATAGTTGTAATAATGTAAACACTTTTTTTTCTGGCAACTATCTCTATATTTATTTTTTAAGTTTTTTGGTGGTAAAACTTACCTAAATTGCGAGATCTTAAATGTACAGCTCAGTGATTTTTTACTGATATATCCACCCAAATAACCACCACTCAGATTGAGGTACAGAAGTTCTTCAGTGCTCGTGAAGACTCCCTGGTGTCCCCTTCTAGTTAATACCCTACCCAAAGGATGACCACAATTCCAACTTCTGTAACTATAGGTTTGCTTTGCTTGTTCTTGAACTTAGTATGAATGGAATCATACAGTGTTTTAGTCTGTTTGGGCTGCTATAAGAAAATATGACAGGCTGGGCAGCTTATAAATAATAGAAGTTTACTTCTCACGGTTTCAGGAGCTTGGAAGTCCAAGATCAAGACGCTGGCCAATTAGGTGTCTGGTGAGAGCCTGCTTCTTGGTTAATAGATGGCCGTCTGCACTGTGTCTTTACATGGAGGAAAGGGTGAGGGGGTTCTTTGGGGTCAATTTTATAAGGGCACGAATCCCATTCATGAGGGCTCCACCTTCATGATCAATCACCTCTCAAAGGCTCCACCTCCAAATACCATCACACTGGGGAACGGGTTCCAACATATGAATGGGGAGGTGGGCGGAAGGACACAAATATTCAGTCCATAGCAACAGTATATACTCTTTTGTGTCTGTGTGTTCTCCACCTATCCTTATGTCTGTGAGAGTTACTCATGTTATTCTGTGAATTATCAGTTCATTCCTTCTTATTGCTAAGTAGTAATCCATATGAACACACACCATGGTATGTCTATTCTCATGGTAATGGACATACAGGTTGTTTCCAGTTTGGGGTTGTCATGAATGATATGCTATAAGCATCTTTCTGCCTAGCTTGTGGTGACATAAAAACTCATTTCTCTTGGGTGTGCCCAGGAGCAGAATCCCTATGTTCAGCTATAGTTGCTTCTGCCAGCATTTTCCCAAAATCATTATACTTTCATATTCCCACCTGTAATGTATCAGAGTTCCAGTTGCTCCACATCCTCACCAACACTTGTCATTGTCAGTTTTTTTAATGTTAGCCATTCTGGTGAGAGTGTAGTGGTATTGCATTGTGATTTTAATATAGGATTTCCCTGATGAGAAATGATAATAAATGCTGAGTATTGATCTGACCAAAATTATTACATAAGTATACAAAAGAAGAAAGGGGAAGAATGTGTGTAAGAAGTGTGGAAAGAGGAGGAAAGACAGTTAAATCCTCATTTTCTATAGTGGGAAGACAGAGGATAATGTTTGAAATTGATAGATCAAGAAGTAGCAATACAAATGTGTTCCCTAGAGAAATGGAGATAATGCCAAAATTATCAACTAAAAGAAACGCAAGTGGTTGCCTCTTGGGAGGGGAAAAAAATGGGAAAAGGAATGGTACAGGATTGCTTTATCTTGTAGAATTATTTGAGTTTTAAGTCTCAAAGTGTGTTTGTGTGTGTGGTTCTTTGTGTTTGTTTGTATGTATGTATACAAAAGATAAAAGAAATTCCTGAAGGAAGAAAATACAAGTGACAAAAGAAAGAAAGGAAGAAAGAAAGAAAGAAAGAAAGAAAGAAAGAAAGAAAGAAAGAAAGAAAGAAAGAAAGAAAGAAAGGGAGAAAGAAAGAGAAAAAGAAAGAAAAAGAGAGAGAGAGAAAGAAAAATGCTCAACAGCATTAATCAGGGAAATGAACATTTCAACAACAATGAAAAAGTATTTTTCATTTTCACGCATCAAATAACATGGAGCATTGGTGAGGCTGTGGGGAAACGGGTTATTAGTGCCCCTGCTGTTGGAAACTTACATTGTTAAGAGCTCTTTGGGAAGGAATTAAGCAATATGTGTCAAGATCCGCAACTTAGGTCTGGTGGTTGCATTATAGTTCTAGAAAGTGACATGCAGATATTATTGAGCAAGGACACAGAAAAATACATACGTATACTGACATTACCTCAGTGTTGTCTGTAATATTGAAAAGAGGGAACAATTTACACAGGGTGTGGGTTATCCGGTGTTACATTTCTACTCTGGGATACTATGCAGCTGTTTAAAGAGTGAGGTATATGTAAGTATAAGGGGTGAAGGACACTGACGTCTGCAACTTAATTGGGAATCAAGAAAATGAGGTGGATAGAGGAACGGACAGAGCAGTGTGTCTCAAACTTGGCTCTATTGACATTTGGGGTCAGGTAATTCTCTGTTGTGGGGGGATGTCCTGTGCATAGTAGGATGTTTAGCAACTTCCTTAGCTACTACCCACTAGATGCCAGTAGCACCCACCCCCGTTGTGACAGCCAAAAATCCCCTGGAGAGAAAAGAGCTCCTCAGTTGAGGACCACTGGGATAAAGAGACGGAGAGATGGCTAGAAATGTGATAATGCAAATATAGCAAAACGTTATTGTAAAATTTAGGTGGCATATAAGTGTTCATAGTAAAATTCTTTCAATTTTGCAGTATGTTTGAAATATTTCATAACTAAATGAGAAAAAAAGAATGAGGTAAATTTATATGCTCTGATTTTTTTTTATGCTCTGATTTTTAAAGACATGCAAAAACATAATATTAAGTGATAAAAATCACACCAAGGAATTCAAGCGAACCGTTTTATGTGACATTCAAGAACAGGCACAACTAAGCTGTGGTCATGGAAGTCAGGGTATTAGTCAAGGGGACATTGACTGGGGACAGTGACAGAGAACCTTCTAGGGAGCTGGCAATATCCTGTATTTTGATCTGGACGGTAATTACTCAGGTATATGCATATGTCCAAATCCATTAAGTTGATGATGTAAATGCTCAAGTGGTTTTTTTTGTTTGTTTGTTTGATTTTAAGGAGGGCGCAGCTCACCCTTAAATGCTCCAGCCGGCAACCTTGGTGTTATTAGCACCATGCTCTAACCAACTGCGCTAACCGGCCACCCTTAAATGCGCAAGTGTTTAGAGGTGAACAATACGATGTCTGCAACTTATTCTAAATACAGAGAGTGCCAAAAAAAGATATACACATTTTCAGAAAGGAAAACTGTATTAAAATTGTAATACTCAATATATACCGATACCAAAAGATAAATACAAGTCACGTTTGACTTCTGCAATTACAAGAGGTGCTCAGAGAGGTTACCATCAGTGTCCAGACACTTCTGATTACGGCGAACTACTGCTTGAGCAACGTTGACCAAAGTATCCACTGGTATACATTTTTTTTAGCACCCCTGGTGTACATAATAAAAATGGGTTGCTAGATGGATAGTGGGACAAACAACTAGGTAGATGTGTAATGAAAAGAGCCCAGGAAAATATGTTAATTGCAGAATCGAGGTGGTGGGTCACTACATAATTCTTCCATTTTTGATATATGCTTGAAAAATCTTCATAACGTCAGGGAAAATAAAGCCATAGTGCTCTGCACTTAAGATTTGTGCGTTTTACTATATGGAAGTTATATAAATTTTTTTAAAGTCCAAGGTATACGGTTAAGTGGTGAATAAAGTTGCTAATCAATAAATCAAGTCAGCTTTTATTTACTTAAAAAACTGTGCCTGCTGGGGGCGGCCAGATGGCTCAGTTGGTTAGAGCGCGAACTTTTAACAACGAGGTTGCCAGGTGGATTCCCTAATAGGCCAGTGAACTGCGCCCTCCACAGCTGGATTGAAAACAACAGCTTGAGCTTGGAGCTGAGCCGCTGGTGGGCGGCTGGTTGGGTCAGTGGTTAGAGCGCGTTGCTCATAACATCAAGGTCGCTGGTTGAAGTCCCACATGGGCCAGTGAGCTGTGCCCTCCACAACTAGATTGAAAACGACTTGACTTGGAGCTGATGGGTCCTGGAAAAACACACTGCTCCCCAATATTCCCCAATTTAAAAAAAAATGTGCCTGCTTATATTGGTATGTAAATCTAAGCTAGAAAACCAAAAGGACAGAATAGAGTGTCTCAGAAATGCTTGTGGCCCAATGATCAGTGGATTTGTTGAAAAATGCAGTTTCTTGGGCTCCATCTCAGGCCTTTGGAATCAGAATCTCTGAGGGTGGTGCCCAGGAATCTGCATTTTAACTAGGTTTTCTGATGCTTGTTAATGATTGAGAAGCTTAATGGGGACGAGGAGCCGGAAGGGGCAGGTGGACACAGGAACACTGAATTATTTTTATGCTTTTTCGATGGTAGTGGGGCTATGGGCAATTTTTATTTGTGTGTGTGCTTCAGTATTTTCCAAATAAAACACTAAGAGTTGGGTCCTCCTCTCGAGGTCCCACTTAATATGGGACGCAAGGCATTTGTCTGACCCTCTCTCCCTTCCCCCGCCCCTTCACCAACACCCAGACCATCTCTTCGCTTGCTCAAGAAAACCCTTGCGGTGAATGAGTCTCAGAAAAGTGAAGTGAAAGTTACAAGTAAAAGCGACAGTAGTTAAAGGATGGGGGCAGGGGCACAGAAAATCCCCCACCCCCACCACGACCACCGAAGTTGGGAGTGAGGCGCGATAATGACACTTTGCAACCCTCCAAAAATACTACCCCTTCCCCCCCCCCCCCCCCCCCCCCCCCCCCGCCCCGCCACCCCGCCACGGATGTCATCCACCGAGAGACTTCAGGTCCTGGTCACCTCCGAAACCAGGAGGTGGGAGGTGAACAGGGTGGAGTCTCAGGGGAAGAAAACGAAGCTGCAGGACGCCTGGGGCCACACACAGGTCCCCAGAAATGTTTCTGTCACCGCTGCTGTTGCTGCTGCCGCTGCTGATGGTGGAGCCCACCGGGGCCACGCTGATCCGGTACTGGGGACCCCTAAATCTGGGACAGACTCTCCCCTTCTTGCCCTTCAAGTCTGGGGCGCCCCAGCTCAGTGACTCCCAAGCCTGGCGCCCCAGGACTGCTATCTCTTGGGTTCCGGCATCTCCATACTGGGTTCTCACCCCTGAGGGCCCCACTCTGGTATCTCCTAGGACCCCAGCCTTTTTAGTGCAAGATCCTCCAGCCCCAAGACCCTTGACTGGGGACCCCTCGCCCTCCTTTCCGTATGTGTTTTTGGGAGGACCCTGTGGATCCCACCCAGAGCTCTGATGATCTGGTACTGGGGTCTCCAGACATGTGACCCCCCACACACACACATACACAGAGGTTGGAGACCTAGGTCTATAATAGTTAAACTAAGACTCCCCCAGATTCGCATCTTCCAAACTGTTTAGGTCTCAAGAAGTCCAGTTTGGGGAACCACAATGACCCCCCCCGTCTGGCCTCTGTTCTTCCCCCTAATCTCTCCCTTCCTCTCCTCTCCTCTCCACACTCTCTGGAACTCTCCATGGGGGAAAGGGGCACACTCTTCCAGGAAACCTTTTCCCCACTTCACATTCCTGGGGCTCTCAAAGACTGGTGGGGGGAGGGGGGAGGAGCAAAGATGTGAGTGGGAGGCAGGGCTCCAAGCAGTGACTACAGGCTGGTAGGAAAGTGTTACTGCACATGACGTTTGCTAGCCTGGTGTTTGAACAGAATAGATCACGGCCATTTCCCAAGTCAGTGCAAAGAGCAGTGATTTCCTGAGTGATGCCCTGGGACCAACATCTGCAGGGCCAGGGAACTTGTTAGAAATGTACATTCGCAGGCTCCCTCCCAGACCTACTCAATCAGAAACTAAGCCTCCTGAATTTTAACTAGCTCTCTAGGTCAGGGGTTGGCAAACACTCCGTCTTGGGTGAAATCCAGCCTGACACCTGTTTTTGCAACTAAAGTTGAATGGAACAAACCCAGCCGTGTTTATTCATTTACATGTTGTCTATGGCTACTTTCATGCGAGGCTGACAGAGCTGAGAGACAGACCGCCTGAAAAGCCTTTGCAAAAATGTTTGCCATCACCCCTGCTCTAGGTGATCTGCTTCATGCTAAAGTTTCAGAACCACTGACCTCTGTTGCTTTCTCTTTTTTAGTGGTTGAATGGAATCCATTCTATACATGTTCTATAGCAGAGCCAAACTGTACCCATGCAGGACATTAGGTGGTCTTCAGTTTTCAAAATTAGACACATATCTTTGCGTGCTTGTCTCATGATTTCCTGTAGATGAAATTTCAAGAACTGAAATTGAGTTGAGTTAAAAGGTGGGTACAATTTTAAGGCCCATGATACATATTGTTCCCAAAATGTCCTCCAGAAAGTTTCTACAAGTCTACACCCCCTAGCTAATAGTGAGTGTTCATAGTTTTTTGCCAATCTGCAGGGTTTCTCACTCTTGGCATTTGTATTTTGTTGATTACTATTGAGGTGATCATCCTTCCATGTGTTTAGAAGCTGCTTATACTTCTTTCGCAAGTTACTTGCTTATGTCCTTTGCCCATTTTCCTACTGAATGTCAAGAACTGTGAAGTTAGCCTGCCACAGTTTCGAGGCAGTTAGAAGACACAAGACTCCCAGGTCAGAGACAAAAGATAGTTTGCTACTCCCAGCAATTAGCCAGACTATTACCATTTGTGTCATTTTTCTGAACCCTCAGTTCCCACAGGGTGAAATGAAGAGGGCTGCGTGATGGCTACACATGCAGTGAGGTGCATTACGGGAGAGGAACTGTAAGCTTAGGGAACTTGAATCTTTTATAATGGATCATAACCCTGCTTGCCCTTTGGCCCGCGGTGGGGGGACACTATCTCTCAGGGCTGTTCACTAAACGAAATCCTTGACAAGACCATCTGGACAAAGGCAGTCAGTGTCTCTGCAGAAATGCAAGAGACCCATGGAGAATTGTCTCCCGACGCTGTTATTGTCTTATTCTTATTTATCTGTAGAAGCTTTTTGTACATAAGAGATATTAACTCTGACATACAACTAGTAATTTTTTTCCCCTAGCTTTTTTTTTTTTTTTTTTTTTAGGTTTAAAATTTGAGAGTCACACTCATTGATATTCCCCCCATGATTTCTAATCTTGGTATCATGCTTAGAAAAGGCTTCCTCTTCTCAGAGGTATTTAAACACTTCATTTCCTTCCAGTGCTCTTACAATTTTATTTTCACATTAAGTCGTTAATATATCCGGAATGTATTTTAGTGTAGTGAAATTAGGATGTGGTGCTTACATTTCCCCCCAGTGGTGGGAGAAATAGTCTCCAAAATCATGAATTGAAGCATGCAAGGGTTTTGCAAAGGCTGGTTTTATGTTAGGGTCTTTAGAAAACTTTGTGAGTGTCCATTCCCTGGGAATGGCTCCTTTTATGTTCTTTGGAATATCTCTTATTGAAAGGTTTTGGGGAAAGTCTGTTTCGGATGGTTTGCTCTTGTACAGTCTTGGGGAAATTTATCATCATGGTGTTTGGTAGCGTTTCCTGGGAGCTTGTTATTGCAGAGTTTCCGGTAATGACTGTTATTGCACATAGGCCATGAAGATATTTGCTTTGTCATGCCATTCTATTTGGGAAAGTCTGATAGTGTCTCCAGAAGGGTAGCTTCCTAGCTGTCAGTATCTTCCTCCCCACAGGATCCCTCTTCGCCGAGTCTACACTGGACACAGGACCCTGAACCCACTGAGGGCATGGGGGGCCCCACCCCCTGGAGGCAAGCCCACCTTTGTGCCTCTCTCCACTTTCATGAATGTGAGTCACAGCCCCACAGCCTCCACCCTCCTGCCCTCAAGTCAAGCTCTTCATTTACATGCACTCTCCCTCTTTTGTTTTGTTTTTATTTTGCCATCAGGTCCAGTATTACGGGGAAATAGGGCTGGGAACGCCCCCACAAAACTTCTCTGTCGTCTTTGACACTGGCTCCTCCAATCTCTGGGTCCCGTCCAAGAGATGCTACTTCCTCAGTCTGCCCTGCTGTGAGCTCTCATGTGGGAGAATAAGGCTGAATTGGGGGTGGAGGAAGAAGGGAGGCTGGGCCTCAGTTTCCCAAGGGATTTTGAGGCACCCTTCTCTTCTGACATGCCCTCACAGGGGAGACTCGGTTTCCCTAATGACACCTTCCTGACCTTCTGACCTAGGGTTCCACCACCGCTTCAACCCCAAAGTTTCTAGTTCCTTCAAGCCCAATGGGACTAAGTTTGCTATTCAATATGGAACTGGGCGGCTAAGCGGCATCCTGAGTGAGGACAAGCTGACTGTGAGTAACCTTCGGCCCCAGGAAGGCTTGACCCTGGGAGAACCCCAATGTCTAACATAATCTGGCTTAGGGAGGTGCCTGAGGAGGTGGAACTTCCTGGACAAGTGGGTGGGGCTTCTTAAGTGGGGAGGAGGGGCTTATGGGTAAAGAGGCAGGGCTTCCGAAACAGAGGCGGGGTTTCCCCAGCTTGGAGGCAGGCTTCCTAGGTAAAGGGGCGGGCTTAAGCGGGGAGGCAAAGCTTCCTAGGCACTTGGAGTTGTTTCCAGATGTTCCCAGACCTGGCCTTGGTTGGGGAGTTCTCAGGTCCTCCCAGAAGTAACTTGCCCCATTTGAATCTTCCCCTAGATTGGGGGAATCACGGGTGCATCAGTGACTTTCGGGGAGGCTCTGTGGGAGCCCAGCCTGGTCTTCATTTTTGCTCACTTTGATGGGATATTGGGCCTCGGCTTTCCCGTTCTGGCTGTGGAAGAAGTTCGGCCCCCACTGGATGCACTGGTTGACCAGGGTCTACTGGATAAACCTGTCTTCTCCTTCTATCTCAGCAGGTAATTGGGGAGGGTCTACCTTCCTATGAGCCCTAGCTCCAAGGAGGAAGTTCTGCCTGCCTTCAGGAAACCCCAATAAAGGAAGTTCCACCCTCCATTCAGGAAGTCACTGAGCTACTCTCCAGTTAGGAAGTTATCCACCCAACACAGGAAGTTCACCTATCCAATATAAGAAACACCTGAACCCTATTCAGAAGTCCCACTCACTAAGCAACATCTTAAGATATACTAAATTCACCATCAGTTAAAATGCTCCGTGTTTCCAACTCAAACCAGGAAATGCAATGCCCTATCCAATCAAATACTCAATTTAAGAACTCCCTCTTCACATAAAGACAGCCCCAATTCCATTTTAGAACGCACACAAGAAGTCAGGAATTGCCCATTTTAATCCAAGAAGTCCCACTTTCCTTTTAGGAAGCTCAACCTTATGCTCAGAAAGTCCCAGCGCCTTCCAGGAAGTCTCCACCTCCCCTCCCAGGGGCCCATTCCCCACAGACAGAAAATCCTGTGCCTGTTCAGTTATTCTGATGTCTAACCTACGCAGGAAGTCCCACCCCGTTCCCATCCCTCTCAGCCAACTCAGGAAGTCTATTGCCTCTGAATCTCAAGACATGTGATTCCAAATGTCTCCCCACTTCCATACTATCACACCTTCCAGAGCCAATTCAGGAACCCCAGTGCTCCACTTAAAGATCTCCCCCAGGAGAAGTTCTAACTTCCACAGCCAAATCAGGAAGTCCCACCCCCTCTCCAGAAAGTCCTCAAGACCCTAAACTCCTAATCCCGCCAGGAAAGCCTCATTTCTTTACTTCTTGCCTTGCTTCCAGTCCCAACATCTGTGTCCTGCTTGCATCTCACTACTCCATCTAGAACACAGAAACTACCGCACTGGCAGGAAGTCCCTTCCTTGGTCACTCCTGGGCTGGCAGGGGAAATTCTGGTGACACTGACAGCACTCTATCTCTGCAGGGACCCTGAAGCGGTTGATGGAGGAGAGCTGATTCTGGGTGGCTCAGACCCAGCACACTACATCCCACCCCTCACCTACGTGCCAGTCACCGTCCCTGCCTACTGGCAGATCCGCATGGAACGGTGAGGGACCTGGCCTCCTAGGTCTGGGAGGAGTGGGCTGGAGATCGACCTCCAGCGTTTTCTCAGGGGAAGGGAACTGGGGATCTGGACTCTTGGCTCTAATGACCATCCCATTCCACCTCACAGTGTAAAGGTGGGCACAGGGCTGACTCTTTGTGCTCAGGGCTGTGCTGCCATTCTGGACACAGGCACATCTCTCATCACGGGACCCACTGAGGAGATCCAGGCCCTGCAAGCAGCCATTGGGGCATTCCCCCTGCTGCTGGGGGAGGTGAGGACCTGGTGTCTGGTGGGTGTGGGCTGGGCAGACTAATTGGGATTTAATGGTAGACACTGAGCAGGATGCTGGGGCCTGAGGGTGGGAATCAGGTGGCCAGGAGGTATCCCAGGGCACAAGGTACTGTACCTTGTGAGTGACAGGCTGGGGGGGCAAGTGGAAGGAAGCGAGGACACCTCCCAAGTGTCTAGTCTAAATGACTCAGTGGACGGGAGGAGATGATGACGCAGGTTTATTCAGGACTGGATGGGAGTGAGGCTAGGAGACCTGGGGATGTCTGGGGAGGCGTGGGAGAACCTCAGACATCATATTTAGGGACTGTCAGCCCTTAAGACAGTAATCACAGCCATGGAGGAGGGGAGCCCTCCCTGGGAGAGAGGAGGTCCCAGGAAAAGCTTTGGGGAACACCCACATGGACTGAAACTGGAGACAGGGCAGGAACAGCCAGAGGCAGGGAGAAGCACCTGGAGAGTGTAGGCTCACAGAAGCCACACAAGCGTATTTGAAGCATGGAGTGGGGTGCAGTGCAGTGTAAGAGCTGCCCACCCACTTCCACCTCAGGAGGTCCTGCAGTGTCCAGGCAGGGGAGAGGTCCTTCTGGATCTGAATTTCTGCGACTCCATCATTGTGCACTTTGGCACTTGAGAGGGTGGAGAAAACTCAGTTCCTGAGGTTCCAAGTCAAGTGCCTAGGACATATATGTAGCCTTGTAGGAGCCAGGTGGAGCATAGTGGTTATGGGCGTGGGTTACTCAGGTTAGAATCCGGGTCTGCCATTTACTGGCTGTGTTGTCTTGGGCAAGTCACTTAACATTCCTTGGCCTCAAAATAGGGTCACTGACACTCACCTCTTAGATATGTTGTGAAGACTGAAACAATTAATTCACTTAAGATGCTTAGAACAATGCTTTGATGCCTGTTGCTGCTGTTATCTCTCCTGTCAAGTGATACACACTCATTCAACCTTGTTCTCACCATTCCTTTCCTTCCCAACAAGGTCATTAATACTGGTTTTTAAAGAAGATAAACTTCTTGGGCTATGAATAATAGCCTTATATTATTAGGTTGGTGCAAAAGTAATTGTGGTTTTTGCAATTATTTTTAACCTTTTAAACCGCAATTACTTTTGCATCAACGTAATATATTGTTAGTTACTTGGGAGTGGTGGGAGTTGCGGTGAACTGGAGAGCACATGCCTCATTAATCTAAAAAGAGCAGCTCTCAACTACTCAGTTCCAGCCAAGTATTGTCATGTGAGGAAAGCCAGGTTTGTTGGACAAACCTGAAAACATTATTTGAAAGCTCCTGTTTGTAAATAATAATAGCACTATGTGTCAGGCATTCTTCTAAGCTAATTTCTTTCTCACACAACATTCCTATGAGGTATTATCATCTATATTTTCAGATTGGAAACGAAGGCACACAGAGGTTAAGTAACTTTATAAGGTTGCACAGCAGCAAACGCCACAGGATACAACCAGTACCACCATGGTATACAGTTGGTAACTAATTTTTAAAACATTTTAGACACAGTCTAAGACAAATTAAATACACCTGTGGGTGTACAATTAGAGGAAAAGAGGGTTTGTTCAAATGGGAGCCTAGGGTAAGTGGCAACAATTATATAGTGTGAAGGAAGAGCTGGTAAGGCTAGAGAAGGCAGCAGGGCCTGACCACATAGGGCTCTGAATACGTAACTGCCCAGTATGTATGGAACTGGGCAGCCACGGAAGGAATTTGAGCAGAGCAGGAATCCCTCATCTCCACTTGTTCCTCTTCTGCCTCAGTATTTCATCCAGTGCTCGATAATCTCAACGCTTCCCCCAGTCTCCTTCAACCTTGGAGGCGTCTGGTTTAACCTGACGGCCCAGGACTACGTCATCCAGGTAGGTAGCCGTAACAATGACGTCAGAATGACGCGATAAGTTGGGGTTTGAGAGGGTGGAGCTAGGAATGAGACCTCACAAGGACCGAGTAGGAGCGACAGAAACGTTTCTTGTACCCGGGGTAGTGGGCGGGGCGAAGCTTTGGCTCCCAGGGAAGAGGCGGGGTCGGTGGGCGTGACACCCAGTGGCCTGGCATGTCACTTTGCAGATTTCTCGGGGTGGCGTCCGCCTCTGCTTGTCCGGCTTCAGGGCCCTGGATATACCTCCACCCGAAGGGCCCTTCTGGATCCTCGGCGATGTCTTCTTGCGTAGCTATGTGGCGGTCTTCGACCGCGGGAACATAAAAGAAGGTGCCCGAGTGGGGCTGGCGCGCACTCGTTCTCGTGGAGCCGGACACTGAGGTGGTCCACGCAGGCGCAGTTTTCTGATTGACGCCTTGGTTAGACGCCTGCGCACCGGATGGTAACTGAGGCCCCTCTACTCAGTAAAGATTCACTATTTCCATTTAACCTACCTGGGCCGATTTTTTTTTTTAAACGCGTGATTTTTGGAGAAAAATTAATGTCCGGCATCTGGAGTTAAGGAAAGGAAGGAGAAAGGTATCGCTCCTTTTTTTCCAGGGCTCACACTGGTGCGAGGGTCTTATACCACATATCCCATGAACCCCCTCGTCTATATTTCCTCTCATCAAAGACGCCAGGCACTGCGGAGCATCACGGACATTGTAGTTCAGGTCGTGTTTACGGCCTGCCGGGGGCGGGCGCAGCCACAACATGCGTGGGAGGCGACAGGTCGCGACGGCAGCGACAGGTGGCAGTTGGGGGTGGCTGAAATCGTAAAGGGTTTTCCACCTCTTGTTCTAAGGGGAGGGGATACCATTCCCGTAGACTTCATCTGTTCCTCCTCTCTCCTCTTGGGATTCCGGGACCCCTGGGTCCGCCATAAAGGCGGGGCCTGAAGCCCCCGGTTTTGGGGGGAGCTGTGCTGTCCCTCCTCCGACGATGATGTCACTCCCCCCTCCGCAGCCTTTTGCTGCCCAGAGCAGCCGGGGCTGGGTCACCCCTCCCCCTATCGCCAGCCCCGGATTCCCCCATCCCCGCCCCGTCTCGACGTGGGGTGAGTACAGGGGAGGGGGAGAAGGCTCAGGGTCTGGGAGCGGTAAGACAGCCCAAATCCCAATTTTGGAGGCGGGGGACGAGGGAAAGAGATTACAGCGGAGAGATTCCTCTCAATAATGATTTTTGGGGGCCAAGGTATTTGGAGGGTCTCGGGGGATCAAGGATCGTAGGCAGAGTCCCTACACTTTCAGCTTTAGTGTCCGGGAGACTCTCTTTGCTGGATTTGGAACTGCTAGGAATGGAGCGGAGGAACAAGAGCCTAGAATTCAGGAAAGAAAAGACCCCGGGTTGGGGAATGGGGAAGGGAGAGTTAGGAGGGGGCGCGGAGGATGACGAGGTGGGAGTCTGGGACTTTCAGGAATTTTGTGCTTGAGGACCTGGAAAAGGACAGATTGCAAAAGAGGAGGGAAGGGGTAAGGATCTGAAGACGTGGACAGACATTGGCTTCCGCCTCCTGGTGTCTCTTGGCAAAAATCGAGTCTACTTCCCCCAGTTTAAAGGGTTGGGTGTCCTGTAACCCGAGCCCTCATTTGCCTCCAGAGGCCGCCCCCGGTACCCCCCCCCCCCCCCCCGCGCCACAAGGGTGGAGAATTCAAGTTCATAAATCCGCTACATACCTTGGTGGGGCCTGGGAAGAGCCATGAGGGAGTGACGGCATCCAATTTCCTAGGGTCTGATGAAGTCTGGACCATCCTGCTACTACTTCCCTCCAGCCTCCTTCCGCTTCATTGTCTCTAATCCCAGATTTCATCCCTTATTCTCCCCTATCCAGCCCTGCTCACCCTTCCTGCCCCCCCCCCCCAGCTCGCACTTTCTCCTACACCTTCTGACCTCTGCAAAAACGCTCATTTGGTAACTTTATCTCCTGCCTGGATGCTGCTGTCAAAAGCAGAAAAGAATAGTTGGGCTGGGGAGGGGGGGTAAGGGAGGATGGCTGACTTGGGTCCCTACCCTAGCCTCTACTCCCTGCTTCTAGTGTCTATCCAACCCTTGCTCCAGCCTCCATCCACGACTTGCCCAGAGCCTCACTCAACTCAAGCCCAGTCCCTCACCTCAGGATTCACGACTTCTGCCTGGGGGTACACCAGAATTCAGGCAGACAGGAGTTGGAAGCCCGGATGTCTTTTCTCTGCCCTCCTGGGTCCTATCGGGGGCTTGAGGACTGCCCAAGGATACTGGATCAAAGGCAGTGGAAAGGCTGTGGGAAGCCCGGGGCCTGGGGGGTGAGGGAAACTACGTCCCTAGTCCGCAGGACAGGCCCCACTTCTGCAACTCTCTGCAGTGACGCAGCCAGGAGTCCTGGCCAGGATGGGGGATTCAGGGGAGTGATGGGTGATGGTGGGAAGGGGGAGCCTGAGAGAAAGGGACAGAGATCCAGACACAGGGACAGACCGAAGGACAGCGGGACAGAATCTCAAAGAAGTCCGACAGAGACCCAGAAAGAGGGGGACAGAGACTCAGAAGGGGGTGAAAGAGACGGTGTGGGGGGGAAACAAAGACACGTGAAGGAGGCAAAGAGAAAGAGAAAGGGCAGAAAGAGGAAAGGCAGTGACGGGGGAGAGGAGGGAAGAGACAGAGGAGGGGGGAAAGACAGGGAGGGAGGAGACAGACCCAGATGAATGGGCAGAGATCCAGAGAAAGAGGGAACAAAGCCTGGGGGGTGGGGAGTATAGGACAGACACGCAAAGAGGAGGGGCAGAGACCTGGAGGGTACTGAGACCCAGGGAGAGGGGGACAGAGGCCCAGAAAGAGCAGCAAATCAAAAAGGTAGAGACCAAGAGAAAGAGACTGGGGTGGGAGGACCCAGACATGGTCGGGGGGGAAAGATACTGAGGCTTACAAGATGGGGCAAAGACTCAGGAGGGTGACAGATTCGGAGAACAAAGGCACAGCTACCCAGAGGGAGGGTGGAGACTTAGAAAAGGGCCAGTCTTAGAGGAGTCAGGGCAGAGACGGAAGGACAAATATTCAGAGAAAGGGGAAAAAAAGAGACACCAAGAGACAGAGACGGGAGCAGGGGTGGGTAGGAAGGCGATACGAACCAGCCGCCGCACCTGCAGAGGGAGGCAGCGGGCCAGGGACTGAGCAGCGGGAAAAAGACCGCAGCCCCTAACCCGCCCCCTCCGCTCCCACAGGTACCGCCTCCTCCCGCCGCAGCCGCTAGCCCCGCCTTGGCCCCTGCCGCCCGCGTCTCGGCCAGCCTACCGGGCGAGGCAGGAACGCCCCAGGGCAGTCCGCCTAGCTCTGGCCCCGCCCCTCTATTAGCCCTGCCCTACTCTCCATCTCTCCACTCCCACCAAGACTCTGACATCTAGCCCCGCCCTATTTCCTATTGGCCCCGCCTATTGCTTCAGCCTAGACTGTGCTTCCTGGCGCTTTGGTTTTTCTCCTCTGCCTTCCTTAGGGCTCCCTCTTCGCCAGTTTTCAACCCATCCTTTTGTTCTCCTGTCTGCAGTCCGCCCTTATCTAGACCTCGTTCCCTTTCCCTCATCAGTTGGCAGTTCTCGCCACGCCCTCTAAGTCCCCACTGATACTTAGAACTCTCCCCAGGTTCTCTGGTCCCCAGGACTCTTCATTCTAGGTCCCGTCCTCCCCCCGCAGCCCCGTCCAACCTGGTAGCTTTGTACTCTTTGCAGGTCTCACCATTCCCTTAGCACTCCCATCTATCTTCTTTACCCTTTCTTACCCCTGCCCCGCCCCCGCCTAGCTTGGTTGCTTTCAAGTCCTTTAAAACCCAGCTCCTCCCTTAATCTCGCCTTCCCACAGTCCATTCAAGACTTTTCTACCATTCGTAGACCCCACCCACTTTCCTCAGTCCCGCCCCATCCAACCTGACACTTATTTTCCCGGTCCAGCCCCGTCTCATCAGCCTAAGCTTGCAGCCCTGGCCTCGCTCCTTCACTACCTCGCCCCCTCCCGTAATCCTACCCAGACGCTCTCAGGTTTCCAGGATTCGCTCCTCTCAGACCCTTCTCACTGGGTCTCAGTCCCTGTAACCCTTGCTCTGTTCCCTTTCAGTCCAGCCTACTGCCATTACGCGTGAAAGTACTCTCTACTCTCCATTTTCAGTACCCGCCCTCGTTCAGTCCCGCCCTCACTCTCCCAGCCCAATCAAGGCTGTTTCTAACTACTTTTTTCGACCCCGCCTCTTCTTAAGATCCGCCCTGCCCTGTCCGAGCAATGGTAGGAGCCCAACCCCACCATCTCCATCTGTCCTTCCGCATCAGGTTCTACTAGTCTGTTCTTTAGGTCCGGCCCGCATTGTAGCCCCGCCCATCACTCCGCTCCTCACGGCCTTTTTAAATAGCTTGAACTTGTCCGTTTTCTCTGCCCGGCACCCTCTTTTTTTCAGTTTAATCAGATTTCTTTCTCATCTAGCCCCGCCTCCTCCGCTCTCTTGGTGCTGCCAGGCCGACAGACGTTAGCGGTGCGTCCAGCCTCTTTTAACACTTCCCCCCTCTCCTTCCTTCGGAAAGATCCAATCGGTGTGTTTCATCTGCTGCCCCGCCCCGTCCACCTAGGCCGTGTTGAGAGTCCCAGTCCCACTCTCTGCTTCAGCCCCACCCCTATCCTCTAGACCAATCACTTCGATTCCTCCCCACTTCGGCCCCGCCTCCTCATTTATCGTTTCTTCCTACCCAATCACGTCTGCCTCTTCCCCTGAGGTCCCGCCCTCGAGGCCCCGCCCCTCCAGCCCCGCCCCCCGTCCAATGCTGAGCTCAGTCTGCGTCTCGTCCTTCCGCGGGCGCCAGGGGGCCAGCAAGCAGCCGCCGCCGCCGCAGCCGCCTGAGTCCCCTCCGGCGCTGTCTCCGCCGCTGCCACCGCCGCCGCTGCAGCAGCAGCAGCAGCCTGCGCAGCCCGGCTCCGCCGCGTCCCCGGCGGGCCCCCCGGCATCCCGCGGGCCCGGGGACCGGCGCGCCGAGCCATGCCCCGGGCTGCCAGCGGCGGCCATGGGGCGGCACGGCGGCGGCGGTGGCGACAGCGGCAAGATCGTGATCAACGTGGGCGGCGTGCGCCATGAGACGTACCGCTCGACGCTGCGCACCCTGCCGGGGACGCGGCTGGCCGGCCTGACCGAGCCCGAGGCGGCGGCGCGCTTCGATTACGACCCGGGCGCCGACGAGTTCTTCTTCGACCGACACCCGGGCGTCTTCGCCTACGTGCTCAACTACTACCGCACGGGCAAGCTGCACTGCCCGGCCGACGTGTGCGGGCCCCTTTTCGAGGAGGAGCTCGGCTTCTGGGGCATCGACGAGACCGACGTGGAGGCCTGCTGCTGGATGACCTACCGGCAGCACCGCGATGCTGAGGAGGCGCTCGACTCCTTCGAGGCGCCCGACTCCGCGGGCGCCGCCAACGCTGCCAACGCCGCGGGCGCCCACGACGCGGTCCTGGACGACGAGGCAGGCGCAGGAGGCGGAGGCCTGGACGGCGCGGGAGGAGAGCTCAAGCGTCTCTGCTTCCAGGACGCGGGCGGCGGCGCCGGAGGGCCGCCAGGGGGCGCGGGCGGCGCGGGCGGCACGTGGTGGCGCCGCTGGCAGCCCCGCGTGTGGGCGCTGTTCGAGGACCCCTACTCGTCGCGGGCCGCCAGGGTGAGCGCGCTGTCGGAGACCCCATCCCTCTCCCCTCCCCACGCGCTCCCAGACCCCCAGGAGCGCCCCATCCCAACCCTCAGAATCCCATGGCCGCTTCCAGCCTTTCCTGGTCTCTCTCGGCCTCCGAGTCCCATAGAAGCCTTTAACCCTAACCCTGAGTCTCCTGTACTCTTATGAACACGCCCCCTCTCCTGGCCATCCTCAGATCCTCAGAAGACGTTTCCACAACTTTCAGAATCCCCCAAATCCCTCCATACCCCTCTCCGCTTCTCTAGGCCACACTAGACCCTTAGAAACTTCTTCCTGGGCTCCTTTGAAAAACTTCATCCCCGCCTTTTCTGTACCCTTCAAGGACCCTCAGAAGACCTTTCTCCAGCGCTCAGAATCATCCCAACCCCTCTAAATCTCTTCTCACCTCTCTGGGCCACCCTTCAAACCCTCAGAAGTCCCCTATAGGCCTTCATTTTTTTTTGGGGGGGGGGACCAGCCCCAGACCTTCAGAAGACATCCTTTCCTAATCCTCAAAGTGTCCCGGGTCCTGTGAATACTACCCTACCTTTCCGTGTCTCCTGCAGACCCTCCAAAGCCCCCTCACCAGCCCTCAGCCCCTCAGGCTCTCACAACACCTCCCTGATTCACCGTTTGCTGCTGTTCCTGCCCTCTCCCCCCCCAACTTTGAGTCTCCTATTGAGGCTATTAGAAGACTCAGAGGACTCCCTTATCCCAATCTCAGAGCCTCCTGGATCCCCAGAACCTCCAAACCACTTGCTCTGGCTAGGAAACTTCCACCACCCCCTCACTGCTACAATGAGTTTTGGGACATCTTTCCTCCTGGGATCCTCCAGACCCCTCTGTGTTCGTGTCCTTTCCTGCATCCTTCACACCAACTCCCATCCCAAGGACTTTCCCCAGAGAGCTCCAGTCTTCCCCAAAACCTTTCACTCTCCTCTTCATTGTCTCCTAAACTACTGAGCCCCCATAATATGCCTGTTCTCTCCAGAACCTGCCATATGCTCTCCAGAATTACTTCCTCCTCACCATAGATTCTCCCAGTTTCTCCCTTCCCTTATTTAAACTGTATAGCCCACTCCCGTTCTCTGGGACACCTCTCCCCCAGCTTCCCAGCCCCTTTCCTAGTGGATAAATGACTTTCCCTCCTGCTCCAGAACTTCACGTAACCTCAATCCTTGGGACCTCACTCAAGTTATCAGCCCAAAAACTTTCTTCTCAAAATAGTTCCCAGTTCTTTCTATCCTGCCTTGGTATCTTTCTACCCGCTGTCCCCCCCTCCCCCGTTTGCTCCCCCTTTCCCCACACTCAGTCCCAAAGCCCAGGAGGCTTCTCAGCTTCCTCCTCTGCCCAAAGTGAACCAAAGAGCCCACACCCCAGCCTTATCTCCCTCGAAATCCCCAAATTTCCCCAAAGTCCGCTTCATCTCCCCCTTAAAACTTTTCTCAAACATTTGTAACTTCCCAGGCTAAACAGCTACCCTTCCCCCTAGTTCTCCCCTGAGTCTCTTCCTCCTCCTAACTTCCTTCCCATGTTGGAAGAGAGGTGGGCAGTTCAAAATGGGGGGAAATAGAAAGAAGGGGAAAGAGTAGCGACTCCGGGGACCCCTCCTAGCTTCCTGGGGACCCAAACACCCTAAGGAGCCAGTCCAGCCCCCTCCCCCCACAGTGCCGTGTCCTGAGCCAGGAAGGACGTGGAGGAGCCGCAGTGCCGCATTCACGCCGGGGGAGGGAGTGAGGGGGAGGGGGGCCGGAGGCACCGCATAAAGTTTAGTCCTCAGGAAGCGCTGAGTTGACGAGATTTCGGGTTGGGTGGGGGGAGGTGGGGAGGACGAGGTGCAGAAGGGACATGGCCCTGGATGCCCCCTCAGGCCTCGGAGTGGCCCCCTCCCCCCATGGCCTGGGGCGCCCTTCCTTGTGACCCCATTGAAGGGTGCTGTAGTGAGGCTAGAGGTCCCGGACAGCTTCGGGGGTCACTCATTTACTCCACAAATGTTTTTTGAGTATCCACGGTGTGCCAAGCACTTTCCAGCCTCCAAGGGAGATAGCTTGATAGAGTTGGGAGCTGAGGCCAATGCAAAATGAAGGGTCCGGCCGTACCTACCTGCCCCCCTCTCCTTTCCCCGTAATCTCTCCTTTCCTTCTCACAGGGACTTCATGCCCTCCTATCCCTTCTGCTTTTGAACCATTTCGGGGCAAGGGGTAAACCAGTCCTGATGCTGTCTAGCCTCTACAGCTGCGCACTGCGGCGGTGCCCCCCTTCCTTTCTGTGCCCTGGGAGGGAAGGAGTTAATCCAGCTCTCCGCCCGCGGCCTCCCGCTGCGAAGCGGCGGCAGTGCGGCTGCGCACTGCCCGCTCGGTTCCAGCCCTGAAGGGGTTAAGGCAGGTCCTGAATACTGCGGCTGCGCACTGCGGCGGGGGAGCTGTCCGTGGTGCTGGGCGCCGCGTGCCCCGCCCCCCCGGCCCGGCCGGCCCGCCCCCACTGCGGTGCCGCAGCCTGCGCGGCGCGCCTGGCTCTGAGCAGGCGGGGGAGCACCGGGCATGCGCTCTGCAGCGGCCTCTGGCCTCTTAAACCACTGCGGAGAAAGGCAGAGGGGGGCGGGGCAGAGAGGGCCCGCGCTGACCCCAGCGTATCCCAAGGTTCAGGGGTCCTCTCTGCGGTGGACTCTGGCCCGCCTCTCTTCTCTGCACCTCAGATTAAAGTCAAGTCCAGACCCTGTCCCCCACCCCTGTGGAGGCAGGGGAGTTCATAGAGGGACTGTGCTGGCCCCCCGGGCCACTCTGAGGTCTGGGGTCCTCTCTGTAGCCTGACCCCGGCCCCCCTCTCCTCTGCACCACGGGCCCTTCCGCCTCCTATCCATCTGATTAAAACCCACGTCTCCAAGGACTAACCCCACTCTTTCCTTCTCACCTCTAGTATTTGATAAAGCCCACTATCATCTCTAGGGGCCTGATCCATTCCCGTCCTTCTCCAAGAGCTTGACCCCACCCTCTCTCCGTTTCAAGGCTTTCATCAAAACCCTCACCATTGTGCCACAAGACCGGTGATTCCCTCTCCTGAAATTACCCAGGCAAGCTCCCACCCCGAATTCTCTGCACCTCTAACAAGCCCCCACACCTAGTCCTGCCCTGTTCACCCAGGTCCAGGCCCGACTCTTCCTCTTGAGAGCTTTAAACCCCACTCTCCTCATCTCTATCCCTTTCCCTTTTTGCAGACTTGACACTTCACTTCCTTACCCCTTCAGGGCCCTAACACCGCTCCTGCCCTCTGTGGTTCCACCCCTGCTCTGTCCTCTCTGGGCAAGGGCCTCACCCAGCCTTTTGCCTTTTCTGGGGCCTGGAAATTGGCACCAAGGTCCTAAGACCCTGGCCCCTTTCTGAGGCCTCTATACCCCCTAATAAGAGCTCAGACTTTGTACTGAGTTCCAGACACTGGGCCAAGCACTGTTTTTGGAGCCAGGCCTTTTGTCTACTCATCCAGTATAATCCTCACAATAGTCCTATAAAAAACTTGAGATTCGGAAAGCTTAATCAAGCCTTGACCAAGTTAGGCAGGGGAAAAGCTGGATTCAGACCCAAGCTTTCTTACTGTTAGCCATCTCGTGATTCCGCCTCCCTGCCCACCTTCTTCCTTTCGCCTTCCCTCAGCTCCAAGCCCAGCTCCAAACCCTCTGAGACACAGAGGGTGTGTGATCTGAGTCTACCCCCCCGACGACCAGGATCCCATAGCAGAACCCCTGGACCTTGCTGGGGAGCCCGGGGATAGGACACAGGGAACAGGAGGGTGCACAGAGGTCATCTGCGAGACAGAGCATGGCGCCAGAATTTGCTTTTTCCAGGAAAGAAGTTGCCCCTTCAGCTACTGGGGCCAGCTTCTCTCTGGAGCTGAGGGAGAGCTGCCTCTGAGCGCCTACCTTCCCTTTTGTGAGCTTTAGAGGGGAGAGGATGAGAGGGAAGAGTTCAGGGATGGGAAAAGGGCCACTGGGAGGGTCTTGTGGAGATGGCCAGTCGACCAGGGTCACCTTTCACCCTCTCTCTCTGGCTCCGCCCCGCAGTATGTGGCCTTCGCCTCCCTCTTCTTCATCCTCATCTCCATCACCACCTTCTGCCTGGAGACCCACGAGGGCTTTATTCACATCAGCAACAAGACGGTAACGCAGGCCTCCCCGATCCCCGGGGCCCCGCCGGAGAACATCACCAACGTGGAGGTGGAGACGGAGCCCTTCCTGACGTACGTGGAGGGCGTGTGCGTGGTCTGGTTCACCTTCGAGTTCCTCATGCGCATTACCTTCTGCCCTGACAAGGTGGAGTTTCTCAAGAGCAGCCTCAATATCATAGACTGCGTGGCCATCCTGCCCTTCTATCTCGAGGTGGGGCTCTCGGGCCTCAGCTCCAAGGCGGCGAAGGACGTGCTGGGCTTCCTGCGTGTGGTCCGTTTCGTGCGAATCCTGCGCATCTTCAAGCTCACGCGCCACTTCGTGGGGCTGCGTGTGCTGGGTCACACGCTCCGTGCCAGCACCAACGAGTTCCTGCTGCTCATCATCTTCCTGGCCCTGGGCGTGCTCATCTTCGCCACCATGATCTACTACGCCGAGCGCATTGGCGCCGACCCCGACGACATCCTGGGCTCCAACCACACCTACTTCAAGAACATCCCCATCGGCTTCTGGTGGGCTGTGGTCACCATGACGACCCTGGGCTATGGAGACATGTACCCTAAGACGTGGTCGGGGATGCTGGTCGGGGCGCTGTGTGCCCTGGCGGGGGTGCTCACCATCGCCATGCCCGTGCCCGTCATCGTCAACAACTTTGGCATGTACTACTCGCTGGCCATGGCCAAGCAGAAGCTGCCCAAGAAGAAAAACAAACACATCCCCCGGCCCCCGCAGCCCGGCTCACCTAACTACTGCAAGCCGGACCCGCCCCCGCCGCCCCCGCCCCACCCTCACCATGGCAGCGGTGGCATCAGCCCCCCACCACCTATCACCCCGCCCTCCATGGGGGTGACTGTGGCCGGGGCCTACCCGTCGGGGCCCCACACGCACCCCGGGCTGCTCAGGGGGGGAGCGGGGGGGCTGGGAATCATGGGGCTGCCTCCTCTACCGGCCCCTGGGGAGCCTTGCCCATTGGCTCAGGAAGAAGTGATTGAGATCAACAGGGCAGGTGAGGAGGGCACGCTGGGGGAGAGGGGGGCGCAGGTGGGCAGACCCATGGGAGGAGGGGGGCAGGTTTGGAGGTGGGCAGGACAGGGATGCTGAGGACAACAGAGAGGGGAGAGAGAAAAGTGAACAGCAATTGCTGAGGCCAGAGAAGTGGCACAGAAATAGACAGTGACAGATTTTGTGTGAAAGACAGTTTTGGGGAGAGACAGACTTGCAGCCAAGGTATCAGGGAGACCAGGGAGGCAGAGTAATCAGTCAGTGGTGAGAGGGCCTCAGAGAAAGAGAAAGGGGGACTTGGAGGGACACACACAGGCCTAAGGGTCTCACGGGCCTGCCAAAGACAAGAAGCCTAGGGACAGTTGTAGCATGAGTCTCCTGGAGACGACTCTAAGCGAGTCTGAAGGCAACAGTCTGGAACTGAGAGATTGTCACTGAGAAGGGAGAGGGGACAGAGATGGAGGGAGAGGCGGGGGATCGGCAGCAGAAAGTTCAGGTTTGAGTAACAGTGAGACCAAGAGAGGAGACAAGACTTCAAACGAAAAAGCAAGAGTCGGAGAGGCCAAGGGAGAGGCTCTGAGGGTGGAATGGCCACGTGACAGGACAGTGGCTTGGGACTCAGGGCCCAGTCTCTGGCTCTGCAGAGGGGTCTGAGAAAAATGCAGAGAGATATTGCCAAGAGGAAGAGGTGAAGCGAGAGAGATGGAGAAGAGTTGACTGCCCACGTGGCCCCCAGGGGAATCTGTGCCTTAGAGGCAGAGATTGGGGCCTCAGTCTGGGAGGCAGGAGAGGCTGGTGGGCCCCCCCCCATGTCTTAAGTAGGTCAAGAAAGGGAGCTGGGCCGCCCGGGCCCCCATCTTGCTCCCTCAGCCACTGACCCAGTTTCACACCAATTAAAAATAGCTCGAGTCAGAGCCTGGGGGACCCCCACTTCCCCCTCCCTCATCTGTCACCTTCCTAACCCTTTCCTGCTGTGTCCTTTCCAGCACCCAACACCCCTCCCCGAACAACTACCTCCCATTCCCTACCCCCCCCCAGTCATCTACCTGAACCTAACACCCTACCCCAGCCCTGCCCTGCTCAGTTCACTTCATCCAACACCCCTTCCAACGCTGTGTCCCAGCCTCCTTCCTAGCAGCCAGCTTGCTTCCCAGACACCCCTTCCCCAGGTCCTGCCTCCAGATGCCCCACCCCCACCCCAGCCGTGCCCTTCCCAGCGCCCAGCACCAAGCCTGACCACCACTTCCTACCACAACGCCTCCCTCAACCCACCTCCATCCCACCGTCCCCGCCCACCCTTCCCTACCCTGTTGTCTTTCCTAACACTCAACCACCTTCCCCAGGGACCCACTCCCCAGATCCACCAGCCACACCCCTAACATCATGCTCCCAGCTGAGCCCCTCGTGTCACCCCTTCTAACGCCCTGCCCTTCAGTCATCTACTTCCAGCGCCCGAGTGGCCGATGCTCTCCTTTGTTGTCACCCCCCATGAGTTGCCAAACCTCACTCTCTTCTTTGTGCCTGTCTGATCCTGGGGACGCAGATCCCCGCCCCAACGGGGACCCCGCAGCAGCCGCGCTTGCTCATGAGGACTGCCCAGCCATCGACCAGCCTGCCGTGTCCCCCGAAGACAAGAGCCCCATAACCCCTGGGAGCCGGGGCCGCTACAGCCGGGACCGAGCCTGCTTCCTGCTCACCGACTTCGCCCCTTCCCCTGATGGCTCCATCCGGAAAGGTGAGGCCCCTTCCACTGGCCCCCTGGGGCCCTCCCTCTCTTTCTCTCTCTCCCCTCCCCCAGGGGAGGGGGGAGAGGGAGTGGGGGAGGAGGTGCTGGACTTCCCTTCCCCCATCCACTGGCCCCAAATCTCCTCCCTCCCAGACCCCCATCCCCAAGTTTCCTCACCACTGATCCATCACCTGTCTTTATTCCATCTCCATCTCCCCCACCCCACTTCTGATCCTCTGGCCTCTTCCCCCACCCCCAGCCACCGGTGCTCCCCCACTCCCCCCCCCAGACTGGCGTAAGCCAGGCCCCCCAAGCTTCTTGCCCGACCTCAACGCCAACGCTGCGGCCTGGATATCCCCCTAGTGGACGAACCCCCTCCCCCCGGGGTAAGTAGCCCCCATCTTCTGGACCCCCCGCCCTCCTGACTAACCCCTCTGAGAACATGTAGCCACCACTGACCGAGACTCCCACCCTCTCACAGTGAAGAACTCCATCAAATTAACCTCCAGCCCTGACAATGAGCCCACACCCACCTGCCCGGGACTTGCCCTGCCCCTCACTAACCCCCTGGAACTAACCCTAACCATCCCCACCATGTGCCTGACCCCCCTCCCTGCCCTCACGACTGACCCCATCCTCACCCCCATTGACACCTCTCTCCCTGCCTTCCCTTTTGGTTTCTTAAAAACTCAACAAAAGAGGGTACACACCCAGGACACTCTTGGGAGTGAGTGCGAGATGGCATGAGCACTTGTGAATTGGCCGGCTTATAAAGCACCCACTTGTCCCCCACGCAGGGAATTCAACAGTGAACAAAATCGACACTCCCCGCCTTCCCCCCGCCCCCCAGGAGCTTTCAGTTTGGTGGGAGAGGTAGACACTGACAGAAAGTCGCTATTTGAAGTAATATATGCTGTATATTCAGTCATGGAGGTAGCATAGGGTCATGCAGTTAGCGGAACACGCAAAACTCCTGGGGTAGGAAGAAGGCCGTCAGAAGGAGTTGATAACTGATAATTATCCTGAGCGCCAGTGAGGAAGTGATCCCATTAGACAGTGACCAGAGCCACCAGCATAAGCAAAGCCAGGAGCCTGGGGACTGGGAGATAGCCATGAGGCAGGAAAGCGCGGCTGGTCTGAGGGGCTGGGACCTTGTCCAGGGACCTGGGGAGAGGTCAGCCCTGGGCATGGACTGGAGGTCAGGAGGCCTGGTAGGAGGTTGGGACAAGGGGCCAGGGGACAAGGCCTGAGCCACGGTCAGGGCTATGGGAATGGAGAGAAAAGAAGGGGTCAGGAGGGACAGGCCTGGGGACTGGCCCTGGGGAAGTGAGAGGGGTGGAGTGAAAAGGAAGTTGTTAGTTAATGGAGCATTCAGCAAATATAACCAAGCACCTACCACATACCAGGAATGTAATCCTCAAAACCACCTTAGCTAACCCGTAGCTCCATTCATCCATTCATTCATTCGGCAACTAATTCTTGAGGACACTGTTCCAAGCACTGGAAATTTGGCATTGCACAAAGCAAGAACCTGCCATCACAGAGTTTACACTCCAGAGCATGGGTCGGCACACTGCAGCTCGTGGGCCAAATCTGTCAGCTGGCTGTTTTGTACATAAACCTTTATTGGAACCCAGACACTGTCATATTACAACAGTAGAGTGGAATAGTTGCGACAGAGACTGTGTGGCCCACAGAGCCAAAAATATTTACTATTTGGCCCTTTACAGGAAAAGTTTGACACCCCTTGATTGGAGAAGCAGAAAATAAGTAGGAAAAAAATACTCTGGCCACTTCAGATAAGAGGGTCTGCAGAAGACCTTTTTGAGGAGGTGACATGAGATGTGAAGGTAAAAAAGGCCCGCCAGGCAAAAGGAACAGCAAGTGCAAAGGCCCTGAGGTACTGAGGTAGTAGGATGAGCTTGGTTTATTAAAGGAATAGCCACAAGGGAAGTGTGGCTGCAGCCAAGCAGCCAAGGGGAGAGGGGTGCCAGACAGAATCTGTGGGAAATGATCAGAAGGGTGTTTTTGGCCATAGTGAGAGGCTTGATTTGATTTTTAAAGTGATGAGAAGCCGCCTGAAGGAATGTGATCCATCACTTAGTCATTCAACACACATTCGTGGAATCTTCCTTAGAAATACACAGATACATCCTAAATCCTTGCCCACACTCAAAGATGCTACAGGAGGATTTGGGGAGCCTTCAGGGACTCTCTCATCTAAGCCCCTTGTTTCACAGAAGTTCAGGAGGGCCAGGACTGACCCCAGGCCACACAGCAGATGGGGCAAGAACCCAGACTTCTGGGTTCAGACGGAAGCCAGAGGGGACTGTCTGGCTCTTGTTCTAACCCTCCACCTCTCCTTGTTGGAACCACCCCCACGTCATCATTTCCATCTCATTACCAGCCCCCCACCCCCACCCCTGCCTCCATCTCACCCCTCTCCCTGCTTGCTCCCAGTCCTGTTACCACCCTTTGTCCCCCAACCCCAGGTCTGGATGGGCCCCTTGGAATTGAGGGGCAGAGGGAGTGGGGAGGACTTGGAAATGTGGGGGAGGGAGGAGTCTGGGTGGGGTGGGTGTGTGAGGTCTCTGCTTCTCTTGCCTCTGACGCCAAAATCCATTCATTGAACTCAAATAATGGCTGGAGCTGATGGGGCTGACTGAGTCCTGCGTTCCCCCCACCTCCTCCATGGCCCCCCCTCCACTATTGCCACACCCTTCCCTCCTCCCAACACCCTCCTGGCTTGTCCCCCACCCCACCTGCCCCATGACCTCTCCCTTCTCCATCTTTCCTCGCCAACCACCTGAGTCCAACACCTGACACATGTTCCCCCCTCCTCCCCAGCCCTCTCCCTCCTCCCTGCATCCTCCCTCCCACCCCCAGCCACCTCGGAAGCTCCTTCCATATTTGATGTCTCTGGCCGCTGCCCCCATTTCACTGCTCCCCTCCCCCGGAAAACCCCAAAGAGGAAGAAGCGATCCTGGCGTTTCTTTGACCCCCAACAGTGAGGCTGTGTTGGGGGGTTCTCCCTGACCACCCCCACCCCCCATGACTCTGTGTATTTCTGTCCCCAGCTCTTGTCACCGCCTGAGACCTCGAGAGACCCTCGGTCCCCCCTTGCCCTTTCCCCCCAGGTTAGCATTGGGGAATGGCTGGGAAGGGGTGTCCCCAAGACAGTGGGCTTCCAATACCCCCAGGCTCTTTCTCCTGTGGTCAAGACGCCCTCGTCCAGACAGACCCCTTGCCACCGCTTAGAAAAGCCCCAGACACTGGCATGACTCTTAAGACATTGCCAGGCTTTCAGGAAACCACTCGCACGCTCCTCGAGCTTAGACTTCCCATCCGAAGGCTCCCACTGGAAAGCTTCCTGACCCCGTAAAGGTCCCCCGCTACAACCTTCAGGTGAGCCTCGCCCCTCAGACTGCTGTTGGAGCTATTCTCTGGCCCCCCAGGGGCACTGCTGATTTTTGCTCCATCCACTCAGCCCCTGACAGGCCCCGCTTTCCTCCTTTCTCTACATCTAGGTTAGCCCCCCATCGGCAGCCCGGCCAACTCCCTACCAAGTTTTCCTCACGGCTGCTCCCCCTACATGCCTTCCACCCGAGCTCCCTCCCGTGCCCCTGCTGCCACCATCTGCCTTGCTGCCCCCCACCTTTTTGCCTCAGATGAGGGGGTCAATGGGGGGCGGGGCGGGGAGGGGCTGTGTGGGGATAGGGTGGGGGAGGCTCGGTGGGCGCCACCTCGCCTCCTAACCCTGAGTCTCTCCCCCCTCCCCGTGTCTGAACCTTTCTCCTTGATGCGACTGACTGTCCGATTTGTTCACTTCTCTCTCCATCTCCTTGGTCCGCCTCTGTCCATTTCTCTGCCTCTTGCCTTTTGTCGTTTTTGTGTCCTGGTGTCTGACTGTCTCTCTCTGTCTCCCTCACCTCTCTCCTCTCTTCCTCTGTCTCTTGCTTTTCCTGGCCCTGTCTCTTTCTCCATCTCCTATCCCTTGTGTTTGTTTCTCTCCTGCTTCCCTCCTTCTGTCTTGGGGTCTGTCTGTTGGACCTCCCTCTGCACCCCTCCCCCCTGCTTCCTCCCCGTGTTTCTGCCCCCCCTCCCCCAGGTTACGAGAAATCCCGCAGCCTGAGCAGCATCGCGGGCCTCAGCGGGGTGTCCCTGCGCCTCGCGCCCCTTGCCACTCCCCCTGGCTCTCCCAGGGCCACCCGCCGTGCTCCCCCAACCCTGCCCTCCATCCTCTAGCGCTCCCCTCCCCCCCGTGGGGGGACTCGGGGGTGACAGGGAAGAAGGTCAAAGGAGCTGGGGGTGGGGGGTGGGGAAAGGGTTTTTTTAAAAATCAAAGTCATTAATAATATGCAACAGAGACGACGACGCCAGCAGACACCCCCGGGCCCCTCAACCCCACCTGGGCCCCCAGGATGGAGGGGTAGGGTACAAAGCCCTACCCCCCAACTCTCCGCCCACCCCCAAATAAAGCCTTCTCAGGTCTCCATGAGCCATAGGACACCCCCCTCCCATCAACTCGTGTAAATAAGTCCAAATTATGCCAATTACATTTGGGGTACCTTCCCCTACTCTGCATGCCTCCCCCAATCTGGACGGCCCCCCGCACTTCACCTCAGCAATAAGCGCCAGGGGCTGCATGCCACGCGACTGAGGGAAGGGGCACTCTGGGAAGGGGCGGGGACCTCAACGGGGTCAGGCTGGCCTTTAAGCCACAGGAAGGTCTCCTAGCCACCTACCCTTCACTCCAGGAGGGCAACCCATCACGCATTGATTTAAAATAATAATAATAATAATTAGCGGTAATGTGGGGGAAGAAGGAACAGTCACCCAAGCCAAAAACCCGAGCTGAGCTCAGATGGTAGGAGTGGGGGCGACTGCGACAGCTGCTCCCTCAGCTTTTAGGAGGATCCCTTAGGTGAATTGCACCCTTCCACCCCTCCCCCATCTGCTCGCCTCTGTTCTTGCTGCATGGACTCAGACCTCCCATCCCAGAACTGGGATGGTCTGACCCTAGCACACAAAATTCCCAGCACCCCCCCACCCAGATTCCCAGGACATGAGACCTGCACCCAGAATTTCCGACACTGACCGTGGCACCCCGCGTTCTCCAAATCTCCACACGCTCCAGGGACTTAACCTCTGTACACAGATGCCGCCTCTCAAGCCCCACCCTCACCACTCCCTAGAGTGCATCCCAGCACCTCTCAATCCTCCAAGACTTGACCCAGCCCTGCAGCTCACTTTTAGCCTTTGGGATGCTCCAAATCCTTCCCAAACATGGACACTTCCTGGACACCCCAAATCCTCAGGCCTCAACTCCCCAGACATCCCCAAATCTCTGACATCAGACATCCACCTCAGGTTCTCCTGCCGCTAGAATTTCCAAGATGGGCTCAACCTGTCTGTAATTCCAGGGAACCAGACCTTCCCAGGGCACCCCCTTTCTTATGCCCAACCCTGACCCCCCAAAGAGCCCCTTCCCTTAAATGGTGCCCAAAAGGTACCGTCTTCATGGACACCAGTGTTTCCCAGGGGGTCGTATTGTGCCCCTGGTGATGTGATGAGATTGTAGGCAGTCCAAGGACACTTATTTTTAAAGTTTTGTCTTTCACGGCACTTGGCACCTAAGCCGGTAAGTCCACATCCTGCTGCTTGGCCAGGACACCCTTTATTTAGGTTAGAAGTGTCTCCCGTCTCCATTTAAAGTAGAGGCTGGGGCCGAATAAAGGGACACTGGGAAACAATGACCTAAGCACCTGGGCTGGGTCTTCAGCCCGCCTTTCCCCGGCTCCAAGCCCCGCCGCGCTTGCGGGTGGGAAATCACTTTCATACCCCAGCCTGGCTCAAGGGTGCGCTACCTCCCCCAAGCCCGGAGACCACACCGGTCCCAGAATCCTTAGAGGACCCCCCTTTTGGAGCTGGGGGTCCACAGAACTAGCAACTTTCCTCCCTCTGCTCCCACAGCCTCAGGAACGCCCCACCCCCACCCAAGGGCTGGGGGGGGTGTCGCCGAGCACGATTCTTGATGCAACGATTCCTATGCAAGGGGCATTTTGAGTCCCCCCCATCCTTCCCTCGGACCCTAAACCCTGGCGAATCAGGGGTGAGGGATGGGGTGGGTTCTGTGGGGGCGGGGTGGGGTGGGGCAAAGGGCTAGGGGCTCCAGACACCAGGGTATGGGGGTGGGGATCGATTATATTGCCAAAGGGTTTAACTTATTTAAAAACACACACACACACACACACACACCCCAGGTTCCCCTGACCCTCACGGAAGCCGAATGGTGCAGGGAAAGGGGGTGAGGATCTTTTCCAAAGGGTACAGACTTCTTCCCAACGTCTCCGCCCTGCTCGCCAGTCTGCCACATGTACCCAGCTTTTTAGTTCAGCTTTAAAAAATAACCACAATCATTATAAGCCTCTACAAAACGTGATTCTCATCCCCCAAATCAACAAAAGTGTGGGAATTCCAGGATGGAGAGAGAGGGAGCTCTAGGGACGACGTTCAAGTCCGGCTTCCCTCCCTCCACTCCCCCAGCCGCCCGGGTGCCCGCAACTACACGCATGCGCTGCATGACGCGCTCCCCACTCGCATGTCGTGCCCCCCGGCGTTCCCGGACGCATGGACACCGGGGCAGGGGGCGGGGCGATAGGGGAGGAATGAATGGTGGGGGTCTTCCTGAGCTCAGCGGCTCCCCCTCCCCAACACACATACACAGCAATAAGTTTCTCTCACTCAAATGTGGGCGGGGCGGGCCTGGCCTGTCGACGTGGGGGGTGGGGGGTGGCAAGGGGGCGCTCTCAGGGATGGGGGCGGGTGTCCGGAGTCAGTGTGGGGAGGGGAGGTCTGCAAATCGTCCAACTCTGGTGCTAACGGCGGGTCTTCTCAGCCCACCCCCAGGGCAGGGAGGGAGGGGTCGACACCGTCCCTCCCCCAAGCCTCCCCCACGCCCATCCTGGGTGCATGAACTGCCCAATGCAGAAGCTGCCGCATGTCACCCCCCCTCCCCAAAGAAACAGTGTCATGCCCCTTTCCCACCCACCCTCTCATTCCCCACCAAAATTAAAGTTTCCTTTTCATTTAAAAGTTGCCTCCTGTTTGTCTGCTGGGAAGGTCTCCCAATTGAGGCAGGAGAGCTTTGGGGGTAAAGTGGCAAGAGGGGTTGGATTAAAGTGGCAAGGGTATGAACATCCCCTTGATTTGGGGTGAGTGCCTGTCTACACCCCTCGCTGGAAAGTCTGAGGGCAGCTGGGTGATGTGAACTCCTAGGTTAGGGTGACTAGTCCCCAGGGAAGGAGTGGACCTGGGTCCCCAGTGTGCACTGGGGCTGAGGGCTGCACGCCCTGTATCCCTGACTCTGAAGCCAGTCTGTGTGGGTTCAACTTCTTAGTAGCTGTGTGTCCTTGGGCAAGTCTCTCAACCTCTCTGGGCTTGTTCCCATCTCCAGAAGGGTGGGAGGGGGTGATCTAGTCATTCAGCAAATATATGAATGCCAAGGAGGTGCTAGGCACTGTCCTAGGTGCTGGAAAGCAATGCGATCCCTGCCTCTTGTGGCTGTGCTGAGTTGAGACAAACTTCCTGTGTGTAACACAGCTAAAACAAATGGTCGTGACTCAACAAATGGCTCCACAGTCACTACTTTCATTGTTTTGCTAAGACTTGAGGGTCAGCCAGAGTGCTGCACCCCTTCTGCCACTCACTGACTGGGAGGTTTGGAGCCAGGGACAGCACAGCTCTGAGCCTCAGTCTCTTCATCTGAGTAATGAGGGAATACCTTGGAGGGTATTCCATGTACCCTGGCCAACTAATCAGAATCAGACCACCCTACTGCACCCCAGCAAGCAGAAGGAGCCAATGCCCATCTGGGCCCACCAGAGACCCCCCTGCAGGAACACACACCGCTTCATCGGGTCCTTTCGAAGCTGGAGTTTATTTCTGCCAGAGCTGGAGGCTGGGAGGGTCAAGAAGATTCCTCCAGCCGGCACGGGATACCAACTGAATTGTGATCACACAAGAGCAACCAGAAGGGAGGGCAGAGTGTGGGAGAGGAAAAGGGCACCCTCATCCCGCCCCTCTGTAAGAATCAAAGGCTAGTGGAGGCCTGGGAGGGGGAAGGGGGTGGTGGAAAGAGAGGAGGCAGGAGGAGGAGAGGCCAGTGGGAGCCCTGGCTGAGGAGGGCAGGGGAGCATGCTCCCTTCCTAATAAAGACCATTAACAATTGAAAGAAGGATGGGAGCTGGATGGGACCACAGTGTGCCAACTACATCCGAATTTCCTTCCCAGCGAGAGCCCCTGTCCTTGCTCCCCTGCTCCTCTGTGTTCCGGGGTTCACTGGAGGTCTCGGGGGTCCCTCCAGGTGGGGTTGATATGTGCTGTGGTGCCAGCAGGTGGCGCCATTTCCAAAGTGCACGAAGCCACAGGGTGGGTTCATGGTACTAGCACCCACCGGGGCCAGGAAGGGAGGGACTGGTGGCTGGGGACGGGGAGGGGTCACAGGGGCTGGGCTTCGGGGGGCCCATCAGGCTCAGGGGGCTGCGGCCCAGACCCTGGCTCTGCCTCTTCGGCCTCTTCGTCTGATGCCATGCCTTCCTCCAGTCGGAAGACCTGGCGCACGGTGCGGGTGGTGAGGGTGAGGGGTCCACGTCTGCGGGGAGAAGGACAGACCAGGAGACAGAGATTAAATGAGGGGAGCAGAGAGAAGAGTGAGACATAGGGAGATGTGGAGAGATAATAAAATTGGGGAGGGGGGAAGAGACAGGGAGAAATAGACAAAAGGGCAGAGGGCCAGTGTGAGGGCAGAGAGACATGGAGGGGCAGAGGGATAGAGAGAAACTGGGGGACAGAGAAGTGGAGAGACAGAGAGAGAGAGGGACAGAGAGAGATAAGAAGACAGAGGGACAGAGAGAGCTGGGGAATGGGTTGATGGAGGATCCATCATATGCATGGGGTGGCCATACCGGAGCCGGTTCCTCAGTGTGGTCACCTCACGGTTCATGGACTCAGCAGACTCTGTGACATCTTCCAGCTCACGCTGCAGCCTCCGGCGACCCGCCTGAGCTCTGGATGCCTCTTCCTCGGCCTCCTCCAGCTGCCGCTTCAGCTGCTTCACTCGAAGGTTCCCCTTCTCCAGCTTGCAGGGAGCAGGGAGGTTGGGTCATGTCTCTGGGTACTGTCCTTATCCCTCATTCTTATCACTTAACCTTCCCCCCACCCCATTCTTCTCTCTAGCCATACTGGTATTCTTTTTGCTCTGAACTCACCATTCTTATTTCCGTACCCCAAGGCCTTTCCACTTGCTGTTCCCTTTGCCTGGCTCTTCCCCACCCTTCTGGTCTCAATTAAATGCCACCCCCTCAGGGGTCTCTCTGACCCGCCCCCCCCACGATCTAAAGAGGAGTCCCCAATCCTCCATGTCTCCTTCGCTCTTCATTCCCTTTTTTCTTCATAGTCCTTGTCACAATTTGTAATTATCTTTGCTTGTTAATAAGTTCATTATGTCTTTCTTTTCCTATGCTGCAAATGTGAGCTCTGTGAGGGCACGGACCTTCCCTGTCTCATCACAGCCATATCTCCAATGCCTAGCATAATGCCTGGAACATGGTGAGTGCACATTCATTGTTTATGAAATGAATGGTGAAAAAAAACACAGCTGAGCTTTTAAGGGCACAGTGATGCTATCTAGAGCCAGGTTAACCTGGGATTCATCCAGGCTCTGTCTCTACTAACTACTGTGTTTCCCCGAAAATAAGACCTAACCAGACAATCAGCTCTAATGCATCTTTTGGAGCAAAAATTAATATGAGACCCGGTCTTATGTTAGATAAGACCAGGTCTTCTATTATAGTAAAATAAGACAAGGTCTTATATTGATTTTTGCTCCAAAAGACGCATTAGAGCTGATTGTCCAGTTAGGTCTTATTTTCGAGGAAACATGGTATGACTTTGGTGCAAATTATTATACATCCTCTTTTAAAGGTTGCATTTCTTCACTTGTGAAATGGGGCTGGCAACAGAATGCAAGTATGTATTTTTTTAAAAAGGAAGTAGCACAGAGATTGGGACACAGTAACTGTTCAATAAATAATTAAGGGCACAGAGGCTGCAGCCAGAGTGCTACAGTTTGAACTCTGGTTCCTTCTCTTATTAGCTAAATAATTTTGAGCAAGATGCTTTACCTTTCTGTGTCTCAGCTTTCTCAACTGAATGCGAGGGAGAAATAACAGTACACTCCCATACCGTTCTGATGAGAATTAAATGTACTATACATTATGTCTTAAGCGGAGTGCCTGGCACACTAAAAGCATTCAATAAACACTGTGTGTGCTGTTATTTTAGCCCCGGCCTAGCCTCTGGGTAGGGTGTAACTTCTTCCCTCTCCTTGGCAGTCTTAACTCCTAGAAAGCTCAGTTTGCCTAGATTTCAGAATTTATGCATGGCAAAGTCAGATTCCAGCTCTCTGTGGATGGTACCAAGCCCCAGGATGGTATCTACACGCAGTTCCAGTCCCACACCTGCATGCTGCCTCTTGTGATGGGAACTCACCGCCTCCAGAGACCACATGCGCTATTTCTCCAGCAGTGATCCAACCCTCCACTGATGTCCCCAGGGACATCAGCTACTCACCTGGTCCCTGAGCTGGTCAGCCACCCTCCGCTCCTCCTCCACCTGGAGCACCACATCTTTAAGCCGTTTCTCAGCCCGACGCACCAGCTTGCCGGAGAGGATGCGCTCCCTGAAGAGAAGCATGAAGGGGAGAATCAGGACAGGTGCTCCCTGGGGTTCTGTCCTCTTGGACTTGTCCAGTGGCTGCCATCCTGTTCTTGAACTGGCCTCTTCCCTCTTTCCCACCCCTAATGACTCCCACAATCTACTTAGGCCAGACACTGGCACCCAGGCTCCGCCACTTCAGGGGACCTACGTCCTTGGCTTCTACTAAGATACTCCTAAAAATGTCTCCATGTCTCCACCAGTTTCCATATCCCACTAGATCCCTCACACTCAACTGTATTTCCTCTAATCCTCCTCTCAGGGACCCACTGCCTGCCAGTCACCAGACCACCAGACCACTGGGCACTGTGCTCACTCCTTTTCTCTCCTTTGCCACCCACAGCTTGTCAGTACCCAAACCCTGTCCCATGGCCCCCTGAACACTGTCCTGTCCCCTCCTTTCTATCCTCACCACCCTAGCTCCCAGCTCAGGCCTCTTCCTCTCCCACCTGACCTTCCCTCCACCTGGTCTGGAATTTTCTTTCTTCCTCTGTCTTTTTCTTCTCAATTTCCTACTCTGGCTCTATGTGTCTGTGGAACACTCTCGAAGCCCAAAGCTCCATCCTCTTTGCTATTTTCTTAACACACCTTCCCTGGACAAACTCATCTGTGCCCAGGTTTCCACAACAATGAACAAGTTGGTGTATGCTAAATCTGTCTCCTGAGCTCCAGCCTCCAGCCTCCAGCCTTGGCCATCAATAGATTCTGCACACCCCTCACGTTCCCCACTGGGCTCAGTGCCTTCTCCCAGACCTGCTCCTCCTCCCAATTCCGTGTGATCAACTTAGATCTGCAGGCCAGACACCTGGAGCTATCCTCACCTCCTCTCTCCTGTCAAGTCCTTTCCCTCCTGGCTCAAAGTTCCTCATCCCCAAGGCCCCTGCTCGTCCACCCTCTCCTGCAAAGACCATCACACCTAGGGTGAAGTCCATGTAATGAGGGCCCTAGAGATGGGCAGTGCTCAGCAGCCACAAGGGACATGGCAGCCCCAAATGTGCTGAGAGGCAGGCATGGGTCTGGTGGAAGTGGGAGGATAGTGAGCCATGGAGAGGGATGCAGTGGGGACACTACCTTAGCTACTGATCAGCTGGCCACTTCTGGCTCTCAGGAGGACTTTGAGCAAGTCACTAACATCCTCTGAACCTCAGTTTCTTTGTATAATGGGGGAGGGGGAACTCAGACGGTATATCCATCACCCTCTGGAAAGCCTCCCCAGAGACTTCAAACTACATTTCTCATGAGGCCCTGGGCCCTTGGGAAGCCCCATGGACAAGAACAACTTCTCCCATGAACCTCTGGGGCCAGTTCCTTCGGCCTGTGCCTCTCACTCTTAGCATGTTCCCCAATGAATTCAACAACTTTCCCCAACCCCCAACATTTCCCCAGTTACCAGGCTTTAACCCCAAACATTGTCCTCTTCCCCCTACACCTCCAACAGCCCACTAGCCCCCAGCTCTATCCCTTCTGCTCCTGACTTTCTCCTTTTCATCCCCTCCTGTCCATTCTCATGGCCCGAGCCCCAGCCCCAGCCCAGGGCTCATCTTCTTCCACCTGGACTATAATCCAGCCTTCTCCCTGACCTCCCAGCTCCCAGTGTTTCTCCTCGAGTCTGTTCTCAACTTGGTCCCAAGGAGCTTTTCCTATACCTAGCACTGGCCCTGTCCCACCCAAGCTCACAGCCTTCTGTGGCTCCCCATCACCCCGAGGACAGAGTTCCTCAGCCTGGCATTCAACGCTCTTGCTCCCCAATCCCTCTCCTAAGTCGCAGACTCCTAGGACCAATCACAACTCCTGCAAATGCCCTGATGTCTCCCATATGTTCCTCCGAGGCTGCTGCTCTGCTTGGGACCCTGTGTTCTGGAAATCTTGTCACTCCTCAGGCTCAGCTCAAATGTCTCCTCCTTCAGGAAACCTTCCAAAACCATGCCATCTCGGGCTGATCCAGCTTCTCCTTCAACTGTGGTCCCCAACCCTACTAGTTCATAGGATCTCCCCTTTGTTGTCATGTCCAGCTCATAAGTCTTTCTCCTTGTTAGGTTAGCGGACAGGCCTGGGTCTGAAAGGAGGGATATACAGAAACTCAGTGATAAAGATAACTCCTGAGTCTACCTCAGGTGAGGAATCTCACTTGACCATGACTTTCATTCAGGCAAGGACTCACTATGTCTTATAGTTCATCATTTCCCCAGTGTCCAGGCATGGGAAGGTAAGCAGTACACTCTTAATACATGTTTGTTGAATAAAAGCAAAAGGGAACCTTATATACCTTTTGGTATAAAACAACACTCTTCTCCACCAGGTGATGGTAGAGATGCTGAATTACAGGTCAGGCACCCAAGATTTATAGCCCATCTTTGCCTCAGTTTTCTGTATATGAAAGAGGGATAAGCCGGCCTGGTGGCTCAGGCGGTTGGAGCTCCGTGCTCCTAACTCCAAAGGCTGCCAGTTCAATTCCCACATGGGCCAGTGGGCTCTCAACCACAAGGTTGCCAGTTCAACTCCTCGAGTCCTGCAAGGGATGGTGGGCTCCATCCCCTGCAACTAAGATTGAACAAGGCACCTTGAGCTGAGCTGCCACTGAGCTCCCGGATGGCTCAGTTAGTTGAAGTGCATCCTCTCAACTACAAGGTTACCGATTCGACTCCGGCAAGGGATGGCAACTGGACCTGGAGCTGAGCTGCGCCCTCCACAACTAAGACTGAAAGGACAACTTGACTTGGAAAAAAGTCCTGGAAGTACACACTGTTCCCCAATAAAGTCCTGTTCCCCTTCCCCAATAAAATCTTAAAAAAAAAAAAAAAAAGAGGGATAGTAACGGCCCTTCTCTCACAAGGATTGTGATTCACACATGTACATACAAGTAGTTCAGTATCTGAGATATAATAAGTTATTATTAAACAGTTACTAAATAGTAACTATTAAAAAGTTATAAATAGTATGGAGCAGGAGAAAAATCTATTGTATTGGAAGAGTGATATTTATTAGGCTTAGTAGTAAGTATTCTGCTAGTTTTGTTAGCACAGTGGAAATGTTGGGAGGTGTTCCTGGTTGTTTCAAAGACTGGAGATGGAAATGCTCTCAGTCCCACACTGCTGCTACTTCCTGGCTTTGAACATGGATGTATGGGTGTGATGTTTGGTACAAGTGCAGACATTTTGTGACCAAGAGGGAAAGACCAAGGGAACTACACAGATATTAACCCAGAACCCTGCCATCCTTCAGCTGTCCAGCTCTGGACTTCTTATCATGTGAGAAAAATAAATCCTTTGTGATGTATTAATGACAGAACTGGCCTCAATTCTCACCCCTTCCTGTATCCACACCCTTTACAATATGACTTTGCAGCTGCTCCCATCAAGAGGCAGAGTCCACCTCTCCATTCCCTTAAATCTGAGCTGGCCACATGCCTTGCTTTAGTGACAGGATATGGTAGAAGTGACATTGTACCAGTTCTAAGTGTAGGCTCTAAGAAGCCTTTAACACTTTCTCTCACTCTTGGAACCTTGACTCTGCCATGTGAACAATCCTGGGTCAGCCTGGAGCAGGGACAAGTTAGCCTACTTGTCCCAGGCGAGACCTTAGACATCTGAGAGCCCAGCCAAGATTAGCAAACCCATGTAGCTGACCTTCAGGTGAGCAATGATTGATGAGTGAGGCCCACTAAGCTCAGATCAGCAGAACCTACCAGCCAGTCCAAAGACTCATGAGCAATAACAAAGAGTTATTGTTTTAAACCACTAAATTTTAGGATGGTTTGTTATGCAGCTGTAGCTAACTGCTACATCACAGTTTAAATATACTCTTAGTAGAGTGCAGGTACTTGCAGACCAAAGCATCTTAAATGATATAGTAAATCAGCAACCATTAATATTATGCCTTTGGGATGTTCCTAAACCAGGTGTTTGTAACACAGCTCCCCTTCATCTCATAGACCAGAATGTGAAGGTCACCTCCAGCCATACCCTCCTCGCACCTACCTGCTCTCCTGCTCCAGCTGCTCCTCAGCCTGGGCCAGCTTAGACTCAAGAGCAGCAATGGTCATCTTCTGGCGGGCCCGGGCCCCTGCGTCCTCCTCACCCAGGCGCCCCCGGAGCTCCTGGACCTGCCGCTCCAGCTGCTGCCGCCCACTCTCAGCCTTGGCTGAGAAACTGCGCTCGGCTGACAACTCTGTGGTCAGTGATTCCACCTGTAGCAGTGAGAAAGGCAGGATATTATGGTGGAGTCTCAGAGGGAAGGTGGTAGGTAAATCCAGGCACCTCCCAAATTAAGTGAGTTGATGATTGTTAAGTGCATAGCACAAAGCCTGATACATAATAAGTACTCAACAAATGTGAGTGTGCATTTTTTCCTAATTGGCTTATCTGCCAACAGCAGTACCAATCCTGGGTTTTAACCTTTTGGGTAGATTTCTGCTACTTTAATAAGCCCACAAGACTATCACAAACTTGTTTAAATGCTATAAATTCTACCTCTGATTGTGAATGAGTCTATTTCAAAGGTTATCACACTTCTGTTTACACCAGGATCATTTTGGGAGCTTGTGAAGAACATGCAAACTGCAGGGTCCCACCCTCCAGAGATTCTGATACAACAAGTCTGGAGTGGGGTCCAGGAATCCACATTTTTCACAAACATCTCAGGTGGTTCTGATATGAGTGATATGTAGGATCATTCTGAGACATGCCAGCTCAATAAACAGTAGCTACTACATTGAGAATGTGTAAACACACCCCTAATAATAGCTCCCATTTATTTATTCAGCTCGTATTCTGAGCGAGGCCCTGTGCTGGGGACACGGAAATGAGTCAGAATCAGTCTGATTCATACTTTATTTCATTTCACCCTCACAGGAACTCATCAATGTGGTGATTAGCACTTGCTCTTTTTTTTTTTTACTGTGAAAACCTATTACTCTTTTCTTCAAATAAGTTTTTATTTTTCAATTACAGTTGACATACAATATTATATTAGTTTCAGGTGTACAACATAGTGATTACACATTTATAGAACTAGACTTATCAGCGTGATCACTTTGTAAGTTATATAAATGTCTAAGCATTTGCTCTTTTAAAAAAAAATATGTTCTATTGGAAAATAAAAAACTGAAAGTAAAAAACTGGATCATATATATGGCTTCATGGGTTAGTGAAAGGTAAACCCCACTCTCACCCCCACCCAGGTCAGGAAAGATAAAGTGGCCACTCCACAAGCCCTTTCACGTACCCATCCTAAGAGCAACCCTTCCGTCCCCTAAAACAACACATTATCCTGACTTTTAGGGTAATCACTTCCTTACCCCTCTTTCGAGTTTTATTACTCAAAGATTCATCCCTAGATTCTATAGTTGAATCCTGCTCATTTAAAAAATTATACGTATGTCTTTTAAGTCTCTTTTAACCTACAGTTCTCTCCTCCAACCCTTTTATTTCCTTAAACTTTATCTGTTGAAGACTCTGAGGCATTTAACCTGCAGAATTTCTATAAGTCTGGATTTTCCTGATTACACACTCATGGTCTAATTCAGCAGGTTTCTCTGTTTCTCCTGTTTCCTTCACATTGGCAGTTGGGTCAAGACACTTAACTCTTTCTCTTTAGAGTTTTAAAGGTAATGAACTGATTCTCTATCATCCTCTGAAGGTGACTATGCTGAGGTGAATAGTTTCCCTCCAAAAATTCATGCCCATCCAGACCTTATTTGGTAATAGACTTTGGAGACGCGATTCGTTAAATTAACACTGGGTCAGAATGGATTAGCGTGTGCCCTAAATCCAGTATGGCTGGTGTCCTTATAAGAAGAGGAGAGGAGACACTGACACAGAGAGAAGACACAGAGAGGACTGTGAAGACAGAGGCAGAGATCGGCTGTATCTACAAGCCAAGGAATGCCAAGGCTTGCGGGTGAATATCAGGAGCTGGGAGAGAGGCATGGAATAGATTCTCCCTCAGAAGGACCAACCCTGACACACCTTGAAATTGGACTTCTGGCCTCCAGAACTGAGAGAGAAAGTCCCTATTGTTTTAAGCCACCCAGGTTGTGTAATTTTTTTTACAGCAGCCCTAGGAAACTAATAGTGATTCATTAGTATTTTTAAAAATATTGTGAACTCATGGATTTAAACAGATTTGGTGGATTTAAAGCAATTGCGATTATTATCCTTGTTGAAGCTTGAATGGCTCCATTTGGGGCCAGCAGGAGCCTCTCTAGATTGACTTCTAAGTGCTTTGGACATAACCAAGCTACCTGTCTCGATAACTGGTATGTATGGACTGAATGTTTGTGTCCCTCCAAAATTCATCTGTTGAAACCCTGACCCCTAATATGATAGTATCTGTGAGATGGAACCTTTGGGAGGTAATTAGGTCCCTACATCACCGACATGAGGTCATGAGGTTGCGGCCGGCATGACAGCATTAGTGCCCGTATGAGAAAACACCGGAGAGCTTACCCTCTCCCCGCCTCCACCATGCACACGCAGCAAGACGGGGGCCACCTACACACCAAGAGAAGAGGCCTTGGAAGAAAACCTACTTCACTGGCACCCTCATCTTGGACTTCCAAGCCTCCAAACTGTGAGAAATAAATTTCTGTTGTTTGAGCCGCCCAGTCTGTGGTACTTTTGTTGTGGCAACCTGATCAGAATGAAGCATGACATTCCAGGCTACTCGCATTCATTTCTTGCTTCAGATCTGGGACCAGCAGTTTCTAAAGAAGCTCCAGTTTCTTTTAAAGTGGGAAATGGTGTTTCTAGACCACACCTTGGGCCCTAGGGATGCTCACTGCTACTGGATTGGTTATTGTTTCTAGGGCTTTTGGGTGGACAGAGATGGGATGGAGCTATATAAAATACCCCATACGTCCAAGAGTGAATATATCCAAGTCAAATTCAGGACTACAGGGATTTGTTTTGTTTTGTTTTTAACTTAGATTCTTCTCTATGACATCTATATCTAGGTCCTTACATGCTGAGGATCCTGAGATTATGGACACGGGTTATGATAGATTTAGAATATACCATCTTTAATCATTTACTTTATCCCACATCACAATGTTTCAGAAACACAATGATAATACTACCACTACCCATATAATTACTGAATGCAGTAATAATTTTTTTGCCTGTTTGCCCAGTCTTTCCATTTAACAAATCGTTGTACTGCACATAACTGAGCATCTAGCCATTGTCTTTTTAACTCACTCCTTCTCAGCCTTCACTTGCTCTTAGCTACGAGCAAACTGTATGCGCATTACTCTGTCACGCTGATGTCTCTCTAGTGATTCTGATCATTTGAACCTGGGTCTCTAGGGCAGTAGGTCTCAGAACCACCTGGAGGGCTTGTTTAAACACAGATGGCCAGGCCCTACCCCCAGCATTCCTCCTTTACTTGGGCTTGGCTGGGGCCCAGGAACTTGCATTTCCAACAAGCTTGCAGGTTTTGCTGATCCTACTGGTCTTGGGGCCACACTTTGAGAACCACTGGTTTTGCAGATTCCTCAGGAAGAGCTCATGGGAATAGTCCCCGAGTGATAGTCCCCATGCTGATAACTTGTTTGTGTCCTTTACGCGTGAAAGTAAGTCTTGCTTGGTACAAAATCATTGGCTCACATTTGCTTTCTTTGAGTACCTTAAATATGTCTCCATTTTCTTCCAACATAAAGTCATATTGTCAAAAATCTGATGATAATGTAATTTTCTTTTCCTTATATATCACGTGCTCATTTTTTCCCTGGATGGCTAATGGATCTCCTCACCCCCTTTTAAGTCCAATAGTTTTACTATAATCTCTTGGTATCAGTTTTTTAATGGGTCAATGTCCCTAAGTACACAGTGTGCTCTTCTAATATGTAGCTTCAAACTTTTTTTGTTTCAGGAAAGTTTTCTTGCATTATGTATGGTTTTTGGTTATTTGCTCTGTTCCCTTGCTTTGGTTTTCTTCTTTGGGGACACCTAGTCTTCATATGTTGGGTCTTCTTAACCTGTCTTCAATATTTGCTATTTTCTTGTAAATCCCTTTTTACGTTTTATCTTGACTTTTAAAAAGGTTCTCCTTTCACCAATAGCCAAGGACGCAGGTTGGGTTAAGTCACATCATTCTTTATGTGGTTGTAGTATCCTATGCTCCCTCCATTAGCACATGTATGGGCTTATTCATTTCATTTACAATGAGCGCCCAGTACTGTTTTAGGTATAGGATAGAGCAGTGAACAAAACTAAGACAGAGGTCCTACTCTCAAGGTGCTTACACTCTGTTGGAGAGGTGGACAATAGACAAACAAGTAAATATATAATATAATATCAGGCAGTGGTAAGTGATATGAAAGAGATTAAAGCAGAGAGAATGAAGAGAAATCCTCGGAGGGAGGGTGGCTGTTTCACATAGGGTTGTCAGGGAAGTTTTGAGGGAGTAGACGTGTGATGGTCTGGCAGAAGAGCTTTCTAGGAGGAGGGAACAGTAAGTGCAAAGGTCCTGAGGTAGGAATAAACTTGGCATCATCGAGGAATAGTAAGGAGCCTGGTGTAGCCGGAGCAGAGTGAATTAGAGGGAAAAGGGTTAGAGATGAGGTCTGAATTAGCCAAGGACCAGAGTGTGGGGTATTGTAGGTGATTGGGATTTCACTCTGAGTGTGAGCTGTATCATCCTGGAGTATGACTGCCTCTCTTACTGGCCTATGGGCTCTACAAGGGCTGAGCCGGGGTCTTACTCTTTGAGTCCCCAGCAGTATTGGGACATGGCCCAGGAGAGGCCTCAAAATGTGTCTTTAAAAATTAACGAAATAGGGGCAGTTGGTTGGCTCAGTTGGTTAGAGCGCAGTGCTCATAAAACCAACGTCACCGGTTCGATTCCCACATGGGCCAGTGAGCTGCACACTCTACAACTAGAGTGAAAACAATGGCTTGACTTGCAGCTGATGGGTCCTGGAAAAACACACTGTTCCCCAATATTCCCCAATAAAATTTTTTTTAAAAATTAATGAAATAATGGAAACATAGGTCTCTCTTTGGAAATCTCATACCTCTGTTGTTTGCCTGGCAAACTCTTAACTTTCAAACTCTGAACTTCCTATAAGACCTCTTAAGGAACCACCTCCAGCAGGAAGTCTTCCCTAATAGCCCTCAGCCTCCAAGCTAGGTCAGTAGTCCCATCTAAGTTCTCATAGTGTCTTGCGCTTCTTCCATTTTCATTTGTATCTATGTATTGGGATAGTCCATCTCCTCCATCAGACTAGGATGTCCTTAGGGGCAGAAACCTGAAATGATCCATCTCCAGGTCCCCAGAATCACCCAATAGGATCTGGACTTCTGGAATACTCAGAAAATATTTATAAATAAATATACAAATGAAAATATGTTTGTCTCCATCTGCCTAGCCCCTACTTATGCTTTAAAACCCCAGCCAAACGTCTTTTCTTCCAAATTCCAAATGCCTTCTTGTGACTTTTGCAGATAATTCTCATTCTCTCTCTCTCTCTCTCTCTCTCTCTCTCGGGCCCAGGATACTTCTATTATCACACATGCCACCTTATATATAATGTGACAGTGTAGTTCCATGTCATGTCTGTTTCCCTACAAAATTCTGCAGGACAGAGGCCCCACATAAGTTCATCTCTGGATTCAGCCCTTGAGAAACCTCAGAAATGCAAGTGCCTCCCTTCTGTGAGAACTCCTATTCATCCTGCAAAACCCAACTCAAACATTCCCTTTTCCTACGTCTGTTGAATAAGAGGACTGAAGGTTATGGTCCCAGGTCAGTGGGGATCTGGGCTGACGGGGTGACTGGATTGTGCTCACCTGCAGTAGGAGCTTACGGTAGCGGTCATTGAGCAGTTCTGCATTACTCTGCTCTTCCTCTAGCTCCTCTTCCATTTGCCCCAGGCGCCCCTCCAGCTGACGCTTCTCCTCCAGAATGGCTGTCCTAGGGAGAACCCGACCACGGGGACGTGAGAGGGCAGGATGGCCGGAGGAGGAGGCCCTGCTCCACATAACCATGTGCCACTCACTTGCTAAGGCTGCTGTTGGCCACTTCGTCGGCCATCTCGTCTCGTTCCTGCTGGGCCTGCCGCCTGGCGCGGTCTGAGGCAGCCAGTTCCTGCAAGGACAGAGGGGGTGGTCAGTAGAGGCTATGGGAGGCCGTCTGGGCATCGGTCTCCTTGCCTCTCACACTTCAAGTCTCTTGGCCATTGTTTTCTTTTCACTGCAGATGAACATGCCAGTCCCTGGGTAACCTTGGCATGAACTTCGATCTACAGGCAGATGTTTCCTAAACCCGTCTCGGGAGTCCCTGCCCCGAGGCTCCTCATGCTCAGCACCTCTACACTGAGCGCAAGCATTTCCTCCCAAGCCGCTCCTCCTCCAGGTTTCCCCAGTCACCAGGCCAGACCCTCAGGTCTCTCCTCGCCTCCCTTGCCCCTGTACTACCCACAGCCCTGCCCATCCTGCCCCTTCACTCTCTCTGCCTTGTTCCCTCCTCTGTGTCCCCCTAGCCCTGGCTCAGGACTGGTCCTCTCTCCCGAGCCTACCTGCTTCCAGTTTCCGCCACTCCAGTCCATCCTCCATAAGGCCCGAAGCAGACCCTGCCCCTCTCTTGCTCAGAACCCTCCCAGGGCTCCCTAACGCCCCCTGGCCCAGTGTGATTGCCCTCCTACACTCCCAGCCTCCCATCCCAGGCAGACACCCATCCTGCTTCACCTCCTGCAGCCGCAGCACCTCCGCCTCCAGTCCCTTAAGGCGCTTGTCACTCTCCCGGTTCTGGGCGAAGATCTCCTCCCGGGAGTTGCGTGACTCCTCCACCTCCCGCCACAGCTCCTTCATCTGGGCCTGGGCAGAATGGAGCGAGTGGGCGGGCTCAGCCTGGTCGTGACTCATGGGGAACTCCCTACCCTTGCAGAAGCACTGCGGGGGCTTCTTGGCTCCCCCAGAGCCCTGCAGACCTGGGTTCCCCACCAGCCCCCAGCAGAACTGACTGCCCCGCCCCTAACTGAACTGACCTTGGGCCAGCCCCTCCCCCGTCTGGGTCTCAGCTGCTTCCTTTTTAAAAGAGAAACACCTTAAAATTCAAGTAAGCCTAAAATGGGTATAGTATTTGGACTCTGCAGCAAACTTACATTGGGCCAGGCCTGTTATATACACATACTGACTCTTTAAATCCTCACAACTGCAGTTGGGGATACTATTTTCCTACAACCCCCCTTTACAGATGGAGAAACTGAGGCACAGAGTTTTGCAACATGGCCAGGGTGGTAAGTGGCAGAGCCAGGATGTGAACCCAGGCCATTGGGCCTCAGTTTACTCTTCTAGCCACTTTGCTACTAGGCCACACTACTTCTGAGAGAGTATAAAGATCCCAGTATAAGGGTTTTCTCCTCAGTGGTGCTTAAAATAAAGAAAAATAAAACACAAACTAAATGTCCACCGCCATTTAAAAGACCCCACTCCGTATCTTTACAATGGAGCAGTGTGTCACTGTTAATAGCCATAGTGAGGACAGCAGGGGCTTGAGAGCAGTAGGACAATTATCATGACTGCTGTTAGTATTATTTGCTAAATAATAATAATAGCTTTTCAGGGTAGGGTTTTCTCTCAGGGATGACATGGTTGGCAATTTTTACTTTCTGGGAGGGATCTTTCTATACCAGCGCTGCCCAAGAGAAATATATTGTGAGGACAAATGCTTTTCTAGTAGCCATATTAAAAAGGTAAAAAGAAACAGGTGACATTAGTTTGAACACTATATTCTATTTAGCCTAATCTATCTAAAATTATTTCCACTTATAATCAATATAAAAAATATTGAGATCATTTATAGTTTTTTGTACTAAGTCTTCAGAATCCAGTATGTAATTAGGATTTTGGACCTACCACCTGATAAGATACCAAAAGCCACGCGGTGCCGGAACCCACTGTATCGGACAGCCCGGTTCTATACTTACCAAAAAAAAAAAAAAATAGACTTGATTTTTCAGAGCCGTTTTAGGTTCACAGCAATAGAGGCCAGAAGGTACAGAGGTTTCCCATATAGCGCCTGCCCCCCCCCAGCATAGCCTCCCCTATCACCCACAACCCCCACCAGAGTGGGACATTAGTTTACAATCGATGGACCTATCTTGCTCTATCATTATCATCAAAACATACATATGGACACACACATACGTATTTTTACACAACCAGTCTCCTCACCCTCATCACCGCTTCACTGAGCTCAGCGTTTCCCTTCGAACCTGCTCCTCCTCCAGCTTCCCTTAGTCACTGGGCCAGAGCCCCAGGGGGAAAAAACCCCTAAACTATTTCTATTTCAAAAATTAAATAAAATGAGGGAATTGAACTTAAAAATTAAGCATTTTAAATAAAGGCAATAAAAAACATAAAAGAACCAAGTGAGCCGTTGGGACATGGATGTTTATAAGGGTGGTTCCTAGTCCGGACGTGCTGGTCTTCAGGTGGAGGGAGGGGTCCAAGCTGATGTCTGGCCTCGATCTGAGATGCGGGCTCCTCCCCGGGCTTCAGCCCCGCCCCCTATCCGGTTTAAGCTCCGCCCCTCACCTGCATCTTGCGAAGCTGCTTCACCGCCTCTTCCTTGCCCTGCCCTGCGGCAGAGGTCTGGGCCTTCAGCTCCTCCAGCTCGGCCTCCAGCTTCTTGCGGGCAGCTACCGCCAGAGCACGCTGCTTGCGTTCCTCATCCCGCTCCACCTCTGCATCCCGCAGCTGAAGGTTGTGGGAGGAGGCCGGGAGAGGCGGGCTCAGGGCACAGGAGGCCCAGGTTCCCTCTACATGCCAGTGACATAGATGTGCAACCTCCAGCTCCTGCCCCTGCCTCTCCACCCCAAATCCTCCTCTCCGTTCCGGTGCCCCAGCCTCCACTCTACTCCCACCTCCCTCCTCCAACCCATTTCCAGCGGGTTCCAGAGGGTCTCTGTATACTCAGAGCTGACCCTGCTCCTCCCCGTGCTCAGCAATCACGTAGTAGAGGGCCTCACCCTCAGCAGACCACAGGACTGAATCCGTAATGAATGAACGGTGCATAGAAGGAGAGCACGATGATACACGAGAAGGCGGGTGAAAGAGTCAATGAATGAGGTTGTGGAGGAAGGGGGTGTGGACCAGCTGGTCAGTGAGTGCATGGGTAGCTAGGGAGTGCACTGGGCTAGGGTTTGGGGAGTGGTTGGGATGCGGAGAGGTGGTTGCTTGGTAGGTTACGTGGATGGAGAAACTGGACTCACAGTTCGTTGTGTAGAAGTGTTTGTTGGTGGTTGAGCGGTGGGTGGATGAATGGTTTGGTGGATGGAGAGTGTCTGGGTATGTCAGTGGGGAATGTTGGATCTGTGTGGAGGTTTATGGGTTAGGTGGAGAATGGGTTGGGGAACAGGGGGCTGGTGGACTAGCAGACAGCACTTGGGTAGAAACACTGGGGAGCAGGTGGGTGGGTGAGACTTCAAGCCCCTTTTGCTGCCCGTAAGCCCCAGGGCACAGCCAGCTGGATGGGGACCCTGCAGCCTCCCGCTTGGCCTGCTGGTACCTGCTTGGCCAACTGCCTCCGTCTCTCCTCACCAGCCTCGTCTCGGCCCTGTAGGTCACGCTCGTGCTGCGTCTTGAGAGCCTGCACAGTCACTTCCAGGCGCAGCTTGGTGTCCTCGGCTGCTGTCAGCTCATCCTCCAGTTCTGTCATCTGTGTTCGAAGGTCACTGGCTGCCTGTTCTGCCACCCGGCGGGCTCGTTCCAGCTCATGTACCTGGTGGGGAGGGAGAGTGAGCACTGGACACTGAGGGGAGGCCAGGGTCCTAGATCTATCCTAGGGTAGAGTGAGGGGACCCCAAGTCTATGTGCCCATCCTAGTTCGTTCATTCATTCACTTATTTGAAACTTCCTGGGCACCTACTTACTATGTCTCATTCTGAATCATCCTAAAACATACTTTATTAATAACCTACGCATGACAATTCTATAGCTGAAGCTCTTGAAAATCTAATTCAAGTGTTTGTTAGATCAGCTGACTCTCACTCGTGGTGAATAATGTCCTTAGGAGTTTTGTGATTTTGGATTGTGAGTTCACTTCCCTGGGACTTCATCTTTGGGAATCCAGTGTGGAAAGGGGTTGAAGACATGCAACTTCAGAGCTGTCAGTGTTGGTTTCTGCCAGACTCCCCAAGATATCACCAACCCACTATGCCCTTCTACTTTTTTCTCAGCCTGGGAGTTTCCCAGACCTTTCAGGGAGGTGTAAATTAAAACCCCAAATGCCCTGTGAAAGGAAATCTGGGCTTATGAATTCTCAGAGACCCCCCTCGCACCTCTCCTTAATTATCACCTTCTCCGAGAAGCGTTTCTTGACCTGTCAGGGCCTCCCTGTTACCCGTGCTCTAGGCACTGAGCCCTCTTCGACTCAGCCTTAGTCACAAGGGTCATTTAACATGTGCTGAACAGTCCCCCACATTGGACTGTGAGCTCCACAGGGACTATGTCTGCGTATGACCACGGCCGATGACACTCACGGAAATGCTGGTCACTCATAAGTGTCTACTTTTAGCCCTTGGAAGGGGCCACTTGGTCTCCTTTACTATCTGGCACCTGCCACTCAATTTTGTTTACTTGCAGGAATCAAACTTTCTCCCATCAACATACCATTTCCCACAAAGGCCTTTGGAGTCACTATAAATAACTTGACAGTTTTCCCAAAGAAAAGGCCTTAGTAGTTTCAGTATGAGTTGGATTTTGGCTCCAGTATGCCTGGGGGTGCAGGCCAAGGGTACGTCATGAGGTTAGGGGTTCTCTTCAGGTCTGGCTAAATGCTCCAGGGGATCAATACCAAAGTGTGTGAAGAAAATAAAGCCGTCATCTGTCACGCCCACAGGAGTGCACCGTCTAACAATCAGGAAGGATGTTGGCAGTGCGTCTGTCCAAGGACGCAGCTAAACACGTATTCTGTCAACGCCTCCCGTCGTTAGTCAGGGTGACTCGTGTCCCTGGGCCGGTCCTGGCTGGTGCCCCGCACATGCGTTTATTAAGTGAATAAAGGTAGGGTGCAGTGGAGGGTGTAGTGGACCTTTCCGAAGGCTGGGACACTGGCTGGGTGGGCAGGCCTGGGAACAGGCCTGGGGTAACCCTCCCAGGCCCTGGGGGGGAGACAGAGGCCTGATGGGGTTGGGGGTGGCAAGGTGGGGTCTCCTCACCTTGTGTGTGTGTGTGTGTGTGTGTGTGTGTGTGTGTGTGTATGTTTGTAATTGTGTGGTATGTGTGTATGAATGTGGTGTGTGTGTGGCATGTATGTGTGCGTGCACATACTCATCTTTGGGGAGTGGTTCTCAGCCTGTGTGTTGTGGTAAATTCTCTTCATGTTCTCTCTCTCTCTGAGTATGCAGACACACATGTGATGAGTGATTCTTATGCTCTATGTGTACATGTGAACATGTGTGTTTAACAGAAGATGCTTCTTACATTCCATAAACATGCATGTGAACATGTCTGTTTTGTGAGCAGCTTTCATGTTCTGTGTATGAACATGTGTGTCTGATGGAAGATTTTTCTCACACTCGGTGTATGTGAACCCGTATTTGGTTAGCAGCCCTGCTCCTGTTCTGTGCTTGTGCATGAACACGTGACTTGGATAGCTAGTTCTCTTCGTGCTCTGTGTGAGACAGCAACACACATGTGTGTATGTCTCTCTCCCAGCACCAAGTGTGCAGGCAGTTGTCACACGGGTGTCTCGGAGAGTGGGGGCTTCACTCACGCTCTTGCCAACGTCATCTTTGCTGCTCAGCAGTTCCTCCAGCTCTGCCCGCAGGGCCCGGTTCTGCCGCTCCAGCTCCTCACGTGCTTCCTGTTCCTCCTCCAGTGCCCGTGTCAGCGCCAGGGCCCGAGCCTCACGCTCCCGGCCCTCTGCCTCGACCCGCTCACGCTCCTCCACTGCCCGCAGCACGACTGCCTTTTCCTCGGCCAGGAGCTTCCGGGTGGAAGGAGATGGGGTGGGGGAAATAGATTAGCTGAAAGGAGTGTACAAGGGAGTGGGGAAGAGGGAGCAGCCAAGCCAAGAACAGAGACAGACAGACAGACAGAGGCAGACACAAGAGGGAGGTAGAGGGATTAAAGTCGCAACCATGTCCCAAACCAGCTTAATTTTTGAATGGATCAAAACTGATCAGTCTCTCACTCTAGATACCCAACAGAGGCAAGGTGTTTCTTCTTCTTGAGGTAGTGGTAGAAAATAACATATACCTATATTTTTAAAATGTACTTCAACCTTGACTGTATTTTTTAAGATACAGTAATTGAAAACAATAAAACTCACAAGACATGCAAAAAAAGGAAGAGAGCAGCACTCAGTCAAGAGAAAAATCAATCTATGAAAACAGGTCCACAGAAGACCAAGATATTATCATACCAGGACTATGAGAAGTAAGTTTCAAAACAAGATGGATACAATGGGTGAAGAGACAGGGTTATTCCAGGAGGGATTTGAAACTGTAATACAGAACCAAATAGAAATGTCAGAACTGGAAAATATGACATCTGAAATAAAAAAGTTATTGGATGAAACTGAGAGCAGATTGGACAAGAAGAGTCAGTAAAATTGAAAACAGATCCATACAAATGATCTAAGTAGAGCAAAGAAAGAAAAAAAAAACATTGTAAAACATGTAACAAAGCTTTAATAACCCATGAGACAGCATCAGGCAGTTAAACATACATGTGTCAAGAGTCCCAGAGGAACTGGGAGAAAACCCAATGGGATCTATATAAAAACCTACTAGTACTAATAAGTGAGTTTAGCTAGATTGTAGGATTCAAGATTAATATAAAAAAATTGATTGCACTTCTATATCCTAGCAGTCAGATGTTGAAATAAAAACAATAGCATTTAAAATAGCATCAAAAATATGAAATGCTTAGAAATAAATCTGACAAAGATGTAAAGATGTACACTAAAAACTACAAAACATTCCTGAGATAAATTACAGAAGATCTAAATAAATGGACATATATACCATGTTCCGGGGCCATAAAACTCACTATCATTAAGATGTCAATTCTTGGGGGGTGGGAGAGGAGGGTAAGGGGGATCAAATATATGGTGATGGAAGGAGAACTGACTCTGGGTGGTGAACACACAATGGGATTTATAGATGATGTAATACAGAATTGCACACCTGAAATCTATGTAATTTTACTAACAATTGTCACCCCAATAAATTAAAAAAAAAGAAAGAAAAAAAAAATGTCAATTCTTCCCAAATTGATCTACAGATTCAATGCAATCCAAAATCAGAAGGATTTTTTTGATGCAGAAATTGACAAATTGATTCTAAAATACATATGAAAATGCAAAGGAACTAGAAGAAGCAAAACAACCTAGGAAAAAGGAGGAAAAAATTGGAGAACTTACATTACCTAATTTTCAATATGTATGCAAAAGCAGGTCAGTGGAGTCTTTTCAACAAATAGTGTTTGAACAATTAATATCCCTGTAAATAAGTCTCACTTAATGTTATTGACAGGTGACTTTAAGCAAAATGACATGTAACAAAACCAATTTTATCATAGGCTAATTGATATAAACAAGAATTAAGTTCCTACACCATCTCATCAACATTATAATGAAACAACTGAACGAAATGACATTATTTGAGGACCTGCTGTACATAAAAAATTAACTTGGAGCCATGAGAGCACCATCTAAAAAGTTAACTCAAAGTGGATCATAGATTTCAATATAAAACCTGAAACTAGAAAACTTCTAGGAAAAAACAGAGGAGGAAACCTTACACAACACCAAAAGCATAACCTATAAAATAACTAATTAATAAATTGGACTTCATCAAAATTAAAAACTTCTGCTCTTTGAAAAACTATATTAAAAGAGTGAAAAGACAAGACATGGACTGAATGAAAATATTTTCAAAACTATAGATCTGATAAAGAAATTGTATTCAGAATATGGAAAGAACTTTCAAAATTCAATAAGAAAAGAAATGACTCAAATTTTTTTTTTTAAAGAAAAGGGCAAAAGATTTGAACAGACACTTCACCAAAGATGTATGGATGGCAAATACGCACATGAGAAGATGTTCAACATCATAGTTCATTAGGGATATGTGAATTAAAACCACTACAACCTATTAAGAACACTAAGGTTTTATTCATAATAGGCAAAAACTAGAAACAACTCAAATGTTCATCAATAGGTTAATGGATATATAAAATGTGGTTTTCCTATACAGGAATAATACTGAACAGTAAAAAACAGAATAGATTATTGATACATGCAAAAACATGGATGTATCTCAAAATAATTATTCTGAGTGAAAGAAGCCAATAAAAAGAGATTTACATAAAAAAACATATAAAATTCTAGGAAATACAAAAAAAAAATTAAGCTCTATGATGAGGAAGTCCTAGTCACAGCAATCAGACAAGAAAAGGAAATAAAAGGCATCCAAATTGGAAAGGAAGAAATAAAAAATGTCATTATTTGCAGATGACATGATACTGTATATAGAGAACCCTAAAGAGTCCACCAAAAAAACCCTGTTAGAACTGATAAATGAGTTCAGTAAAGTAGCAGGATACAAAATTAATATTCAGAAATCAGTTGCATTTTTATACACCAATAACATACTAGCAGAAAGAGAAATTAAGAAAACAATTCCATTTACAGTTGCATCAAAAAAATACCTAGGAATAAATTTAACCAAGGAGGTAAAAGACTTATACTCAGAAAATTATAAGATGTTGAATAAAGAAATTGTAGATACAAATAAATGGAAACATGTATCATGGGTAGGAAGAATTACATCATTAAAATGTCCATACTACCCAAAGCAATCAATAGATTTAATGCAATCCATACCAAAATGTCAATGGCATTTTTCACAGAACTATAACAAATAATTTTAAAATTTATATGGAACCACAAAAGACCTTGAATAGCCAATGTAACCTTGAGAAAGAAGAACAAAGTTGGAAGTATCATGCTACCTGATATCAAACTATACTACAAGGCCACAGTAATCAAAATAGCATGGTACTGGCGTAAACACAGACACATAGATCAATGGAACAGAATACAGAGCACAGAAATAAACCCACACCTATATGGTCAGTTAATCTATGACAAAGGAGGCAAGAATATACAATAGGGGTAAAGATAGTCAATTCAATAAGTGGTGCTGGGAAAACTGGATAGACGCATGCAAAAAAATGAAATTAGTCCACCTTCTCACACCATATACAAGAATAAACTCAAAACAGATTAAAGACTTAAATGTAAGACCCTGAAACCATAAAATTCCTAGAAGAAAACATAGGCATTAAACTCTCTGACATTGCTCTTAGTAACATTTTTTTCTGATATAGCTCCTCGGGCAAAGGAAATAAAAAGAAAAAATAAACAAATGGGACTACATCAAACTAAAAAGTTTTTGTTCAGCAAAGGAAACCATCAACAAAATGCAAAGACAACCTATTGATTGGGAAAAGATATTCTCTAATGATACCGCCGATAGGGGGTTAATATCCAAAATTTATAAAGAACTCATACAACTTAACATGCATACTCACAAAAAAACCCAATCCAATTAAAAATTGGCAGAGGATCGGAATAGATATTTCTCCAAAGAGGACATACAGATGGCCAACAGACATATGAAAAGATGCTGAATGTGATCAATCATCAGAGAAATACAAATTAAAGCCACAATAAGATACCACCTCACACCTTTCAGAATGGCTACCATCAATAAATCAACAATGAGTGTTGGCAATGATGTGGAGAAAAGGGAACCTTCGTCATTGTTGGTGGGATTGCAAATTGACGCAGCCCTATGGAAAACAGTATGGAGATTCCTCAAAAAATTAAAAGCAAAAGTACCTTATGACCCAGTTATTCCACTTCTGGGTATTTATCTGAAGAAACCCAAAACAATAATTCAAAAAGACATATGCTCTGCTATGTTACTGTAGCATTACTTATAATAGCCAAGATATGGAAGCAACCTAAGTGCCCATCAATAGACAACTGGATAAAGAAGATGTGGTATATACGTACAATGAAATATTATTCGACCATAAAAAAGAATGAATTCTTACCATTTGTGACAACATGAATGGACCTAATGGGTACTAAGCTAAGTGAAATAAGTCAGATAGAGAAAGACAAATACCATATGATTTCACTTATATGTGGAATCTAAAGAACAAAATAAATGAACAAACAAAACAGAAACAGACTCATAGATACAGAGAACTGATGGTTGGCAGAGGGAGATGATTGGGGGACTGGGTAAAAAGGTGAAAGTATTAAGAAGTATAAATTGGTAACTACAAAATAGTGACAGGGACGTAAAGTATAGCATAGGGAATACAATCATTAATATTGTAATAACTATGTATGGTTGCAGATGGGTACTAGGCTTATAGGGGGGATCACTTCATAAATTATATAAATGTCTAACCACTATGCTGTACACCTGAAACTAATATAAAATAATATTGAATGTCAACTGTAATTGACAAGTAAAAAAAAAATCTATGAGTCTCAATGATCTATGGGACAGCATTAAGCAGTCAAACATAAATGTATTTGGAGTCCAAGAAGAAGGGGAAAGAGAGAAAATAAAGAAGAAAAATATTTGAAGAAATAATGGCTGAAAATTTCTATGTCTGATCAAAAACACCAACCCACAGCTGTAGGAAGTTTGGCAATCCCAAAGCAGGATACATACAAACCCCTACAGCTGCATATATTATAGTCAAACTGCTAAAAACTAAAGATAAAAAAAATTAAACCAGCTAGAAAAACACATTACATGACTCACAGGGACACAATGATTTCAATGACTGCTAACTTTTCATCTGAAACAACGGAGGCCAGAGATAATGGAATGATCTGTTCCAAGAGCTGAAAGAATAAAACCGTTGTTGACCTAGAATTCTATACCCAGTGAAAACATCTTTCAAAAGTGAAAGCAAATAATGATGCCTCCATTTTCTAGATGAGGAAAACGAGGCACAGAGAGGGTTGAGCAATTTTCCCAAGCCACACAGCCAGAAAGGGGCTAAGCTGGGATTCGAACCTCAGGGTTGCCTGATCTTAATGTTCTGGGGTTCTGTGATTTTTATTAGGTTTGTGCAAAAGTAATTGCGGTTTTTGCAATTATTTTTAACCTTTTAAACTGCAATACTTTTGCACCAACCTAATATTTCATCCTTTGATTGCCAGCTGTTTAATATTATCCCCATTTCTTAGATGGGCACACTGAGGCTGAAATGGGAAAAGCGGATTGCCTGAGGCACACAGTGAGGCAGCAGGAGAAGTGAGACGTGTTATTTCATTTAATCCTCGTCAGTATCCTCTGGTGAACCTTCAGGACACGTTTGGGAGTAAAATGGGGTTATACTTATTCTGGGACAAGAGTCATAAGCCAGGATGGATGAGCATCTTATTTTATACTCAGAGGGAAGAAACATCTCGCCCTAAGGTCCCCCGCAAGTTCATAGTGGAGCTGTAACATCACACATTACTGATGGTTCACAATGACTGTGGGAAGTAAGGATTAGCCTCCTGATGTCCCATCGGGGTAACCCAAGGTGACCCACCTGGTCGAACTTGCGCTGCTTCTTCTCCAGCGTGCTCACAAGCTGCCGCTGCTGCTCCAGGTCCATGGTGGCATCGTCTAGCTCCTGTTGCAGCCGCCGGCGGCCCCTCTCCAGCCGCTCCACAATCTCCGTTTTTTCTGTCAGGCGCTGGGTCAGGGCCTCAGCCTCGCGGGCTGCCCGGCGCCGTGCTTCTTCCCCTGCCTCCAGTGCCCCTGCCTCCTCCTCCTGGCGCCGCCGCCACTCTGAGAGCTGGGGGGGGGGAAGACAGGGGGTGGGTGGCAGTCATGTCTGTGACCAAGGTGTGAGTTGACAGCACCCTTTTCTCAGATGTGACTGAGGCCTAAAGAGGGAAATGACTCACTCCACGGGGCTTCTCTCCTTTGGAGTAGGATTGAGGTTGTGAGTTCTATGAACCCCAGCTCCTCCAGGAGATCAAAATTATTCTCACCGGGACCCAGAAGACGATTCAGACTTGGGCTCTGCCCTGGAGAACCTTCAGTCTGATGGGGAAGACTGAGTGTCACAGCCAGGGTGATGGAGGCTAAGGTGTGGGCGTCATGGGAGTTCAGAGAAGAGGTTCAGAATCTGTTTAGAACATTCAAGGGAGACTTCCTAGAGGAGGAGGCATTTGCGATGGATCTTACAGTATGTGTAGGAGTTTGCCAGTTGAAGAAGATATTTGCAGGCATGCATTCAACACTCACTCACTCAACAGGTACTTTTCAAGGCCTCCCACACATCAGGTTCTATGTTTGCCTATGTTGGGGACCAGATCTAACTCTGATAGGGTTCCACTTTAAAGGAGGCTCCCCATTTGGTGTGTATGTGGGAACTCATGGGCAGAGAGTGTTCCAGTCCAGGGTGATTAGAGTGGGGACAGGGGAGAAAGAAGTGCTGTGGGAGCTCCTAAGGGGTGGTCAGGGATGTCCCACAGCAGGAGAGGCTGATGCTAAGTCCTGAAGAATGAAAAGTATTTCCCAATGGAGTGGGGAAAAAGAGGTGAGAGATGAACACAGCTAAAGACAAAGGAAGGACCAGAGAATACAGGGCCTCTGACACTTGGGTAAGAGGCATGGAGTCTGTCCAGAGGATGCTGGGGAGCCATGCAAGGGCTGTGAGCAAGAGAAGGGCAGGGTCACCATTAGGGGTAGAAAGACCACATGGAGGGTGAGCTGGAAGGAGAGAGACTGGAGGCAGGGCAGCTGAGATGAAGGTCCAGGTGGCAGAGGATGAGGCCTGAGCAGGGCTGGGACTGTGTGGATGGAAAGTAGGCAATGAAACAGGGAGGTGGGGGCAGGAGGGACGGGGCTCTGCACTGACAGGCCCTGGGGGCTGAGGGAGAGTCAGAGGTGAGACTGGTACCCAGGAATCTGGCCTATGACTAGTTGGGCAATGGGGTCATCCTTGAGCCGGGAAACCTGGGAGGAGCAGGTTGGGGGATTAAGTGTCCCCTTGAGATCTCCCTCCAGGACTTCTCACCTGGACCTGGGCCGTCTGCAGCTCACGCCCTGCCCGCTCCCTGGCGGCTGCCTCCTCCTCCAGCTGCTCCCGTAGCCCTGCCACCTCAGCCTCCAAGGCTCGCACCCGGGACCCTAAGGCCAACTTTGCCCTGGTCTCCTCCTGCAGCAGCTCCTGTAGATAGAGGGGAGAATGCATGTTAGGCGTGGGCAGAGGGGTGGAAGGTGCGGCGATGGGGGCTTGGTGCTGACGTGGGCTGCAGTTACCTGGCTGTCGTGCAGCTGGGCCTCCGTGCTGCTCAGCTCTTTGCTCAGCCTGATGGCTCTGGACTCGGCCTCGCTCAGTGCCCCAGACATGTTCTCAAGTTCAGCCTGGGGGGAAGGGGTACCTTCTAATGGCGGCTTCCACCCAGCAGACCCTATCGGTTCCTCTACCTCCCATCTCTACCACACGTGGCTGGTGGGAATGTAAAATGGTGCAGCTGCTATGGAAAACAGTCTGGCAGGACCTCAAATGGTTAAACATAGAGTTACCACATTGCCTAGCAATTCTGCTCCTGGGTATATACCCAAGAGAAGAGAAATACATGTGTATGCAAAAAACGTGTACAGGAGTGTTCCTAGCAGCAAGATTCACGTCAGCAGAAAAGGAGAAACACTCAAATGTCCATCAGCTGATGAATGGGTAAACAAAATGTGCCTAGGAAATATTCTAAGCACTTTACAACTATCGGTTCACTAGATTCACCCACCATCCTTATGAGGTAGTTATTATTCCCAGTTTACATAAAGGAAAGCTGAGGCACGGAGACATAAGGAAATGTGCCTAAGATCAAAGCTACACGTGATGGACGACACGAGATTTGAGCCCAGGTAGAATGGCTCTAGAGCTGTGCTGTCCACTATGGTAGCCCCCACATTGTGGCTATTTAAATTTAAACTAAAATCAAACAAAGTAAAAATCCAGTTCCTCAATTGTACTTGTCACATTTCGAGTGCTCACTAGCCAAGTAGATAGTACTACAACAGAACTTTCACAACGCTAAAGAAACTTCTACTGGATAGTGCTGTCTAGAGCTCCTGCTATCGGCCACCAAACTCTACTTTTGGTGTCACTTTTGTTTTTGTAATATGTAAAGTGCTTACTTACTCCAGTGACCACTACATAGCATGGTTCCATTTGGGGCAGACCTTAGCTATTCCCCCAAATCCATGCTCCCCTGGTCCCACTGTGACAGGCTATTTACTAGACCATGGCTGCCAGCTAGAAACTACATTTCCTATCCTCCCTTGCAGCTAGCTGTAGTCATGTGATTATGTTATGGCCAATGGATTGCAAGCAAAGTGATATATGCAAATTCTGTCCCTTGCTAAACTGAGGCACAGATGTGCCTATAATCCGGATTGCACTCTGAAAATGAAGTTGCGCAGCAACAAGATGAAGAAATCTGGGTCTTGAGTGACCTCATGGAACAAAGTGTCTGACCAGCCTCGACTACTTAAGTCTGTTTCTTGAGAGGGAAAGGCAGGTAGGTGTCTTTTATTTAAGCTGATTAATTCTGGGTCTATTTGCTACAGGAGCCTAACATTTACCCTGGGTAAATTAAAAATTGTAATGGTGTTTTCCCCTGGAAGGGGTTGGAGAATTAAAAGTCATTCTTCCCTCCATTCTTTTTTGCTTGTTTGTATTCTCAATAATGAACAGATATTAGTCATTTCATTAAGACATAATACAATTAAATTAAAAAACCCACTGTTCTCCTAATAGTCACAGAATGATATTGTCCAGGCATTCACACCAGGCGTTTCTAATCAGACCATAGATCATTGAAGGCCAAAAGAGAAAAGAATGGAGGGTGAGGGCTGTCGCAGGGTTAAGAGCTACAGGGTCAGGCAGGCCTGGGTTTGGGTTTTGGCTCTCAGTGACCTTAAATAATCAACTTCACCTCCCTGGGCCTCAGTTTCCTCATGTGTAAAGCGGGAACAATCTTAGCACTTTCCTTAAAGGAGAGAGTCAGGAAGATTTAGTGAAATATATAGGATGCTTTTCATACATAATAACCGCTCACCAAACACCATGTTTGCTCGAAAATAAGACCTAGCCAGACAATCAGCTCTAATGCGTCTTTTGGAGCAAAAATTAATATGACCCGGTCTTATAATATAAGACCCGGTCTTATGTAACATAATCTTATATTATATAAGACCGGATCTTATATTAATTTTTGCATTAGAGCTGATTGTCCGGCTAGGTCTTATTTTCGGGGAAACGCAGTACTAGCTATTCATGCCTGATTATACTGGATAAGTTGGGAGGGGCAATGGGGTTGATGTGGACCAAACAGAAACCCAGAGAAGACAGGTACCTCACCCAAGGTCACGCAGCAGAGATCACTACTGCCCTGGCCACCCCACTCACCTGGGCTCGCTGCAGCTTCTCGGCAACCTCTGCTCGTGCCCGCTCCCCATCACCAGCCCGGCCCTGCACCTCCTGCAGCTGTGACTCCAGGCGGCGCCTCCGCTGCTCACCCTCCTGACGCGTCGTCTGCAGGTTACTCAGCTCCACCCGTAGCTCAGACACCTCTGTCTCCAGAGCCAACCGGGTCTTCTCCCATACACTTTTGCCCTGGCAGGGGAGAGACAAACAAAGATTTATGATTCCCTCCACCAACTAGGCCTGGCACACTCCTGTCTCAGGGCTTTTGCACTGTCTATTCCCCCTGGAATTCCTCACCATTCCTTAAATACTCAGGTACTTTACTGCCTCAGGGCCTTTGTACTCTGTTCCTTCTGTCTGGAATACACCTCGCCCTGACGCCAAGATGGTTCACTCCTCACCTCCCTCAGTTTTTCACTCAGATGTCACCTTTTCACAGAATCCTCCATGGCCTCCAGTTAAAATCACAAACCCCCCACTTAGCACTCTGATCCCCCTTTCCTGACCGTTTTCCCATAGCATTACTACCCAATATCTATTATGAATGTGTATTATATTGTTTACTCTCTGCCTCTCCCATTAAAACATGAGCCCCACAGGGAAGGGAGCATGGGTGGTTGTGTGGCCTGCTGGGTCCCCAGTATCATCCCTGGAACATAGTATGCACTGAACATGCTGAGTGAAAGGTGGAATGAGGACATGAACACGCGAGGAAAGAACCCCAGACAGGTGGGCTGGCCTAGAACCAGCCAGAGGTACCTCCTCCAACCCAGCATCCTGCCCCGCCGCCATGGCCCCCCAAACCCCCACTCCTGCCCCGACCCACCCTCCGGGCCTGCTCCAGCTGCTCCGCCAGCTCTCCCAGCGCTTGGCCGTGGCGCTGCCTCAGCTCCTGCACTGCCGCCTCATGAACGCGCGTCTCTTCCTCCAGAGCCTTCTTCAACTCTGTCACCTCCTGTTCCCTCTTGGACCTTTGTTGGAGGAGGGGGGCAGGAAATAAAATTCCAGAACAGAGGAAGGTAGGGGCTTTGGGGGAGCCCTCTTACAGCTGTTGTGCTGGCTTATTTTTTCTCTCCAAGGATGGGGACCTCACTCTATATTCCCCCAAGGGATCTGGACGGCGATGCTGTGTGAGGAGTGTGGCTTTGAGGCTAAACTCCTGCTCATCTTTCAAAACCCTATTCAAAAGGCCCCTTCCCAAGGACGCCTTCCTGGATTCTCTCATAGATGTGGTGTAGGGGTCTTCTCTTACCATGTTACGTTACTCCATGAAAGAATGCTGTGTTCTGGATTGGGTCTGTTTTTTGTCCAGATCTGCCTCCTCTAGACCAGGAGTTTCTGGGGGCAATGCCTGGGTCTGACTCATCTCTGTCCCCAGCTGGCCTGGGCCATACCCAGAGCTGGTGCTCAATAAACAACTGAGTGACTAAACCTCTGTGCAGATGGAGAGCTCGCACCCAAGTCCTTCTCCTCCTCCACCCACCCTGCATATGCCCGGGCTGTGCCAGCTGCCGGGCAGTCTGGCCTCACCGGAGCTCCTGCTGCGCGTTGGTGGAGTCCAGAGTGTCCTCCAGCTCGCCCCGCAGCGCCTCCAGCTCCTCGCTCAGGTCCCGGCGCTGCTTCTCCGCCTTGGCCCTGGCCACACGCTCGGCCTCCAGGTCCTCCTGGGCCTCCGACAGCCCTGCTTGTGCCTCCCGCAGGGACTTGAGCAGCTGGGCCCGGGCTCCGCCCTCCTCCTCCACCCTGGGGGTGGACAACGACCATGGAGTTGGTACATAGGCAGGCAGGGGGCAGGGACGACTTCTGGGGGTGGACAGGCCAGACGTGGACTCTGAGGGGGCCAGACCCAGTTTCAAACTCCAGCGCTGCCCCTGGGTATGTGCCTCCAGTACTCAGAGCCTGTTTTCTTAGCTGCAAAGTGGGAATGACACTAACAGTAATCACAGGGACACTTCTTAAGCTCCTGCCACGTGCAAACCCTTGACTTTATCATCTCACTTAATGCTCCAAATGAGGAAAATTAGGTACAGAGCGAGGAAAGTACTTGCTCTGGCCACACGGTCAGTGAGTGGCAGAGCTGACCTCAGAGTCCCGCCTTATCACCCCTACGGGACATGGCCTCATGCAAAGAGAAGCTGGACTGACTGGGGATTAAGTCCTCAGGGAGCTGCGCAGACCAGGGTTTGTAGCCCCTGCTGGGTCACCTGCCCTGGCAAGTGACAACCTCTCTGAAAAGCAGGTCTGTGAGAGGACATAACACCCCACTTCACAGGGCTGCCGTGAGGATGGCAATAAAAATAATGACTGTAAAAGGCTACATGCTGTATGATTCCTTTTACATGAAATATCAAGAATAGTTAGGTCCTGTGTGGACAGAAAGCAGACTGGTGATGCTAGGGGCTGGGGGGAAGGAGAAATGCAGTGACTGCTTAATGGGGACCCGGCTTCCTTCTGGGGGGATGAAAACGTTCTGGAACTAGATGGAGGTGGTAGTTGCACAACATTGTGACTGTACCAAATGCCACTGAATTGTACACTTTAAAATGATTAATCTTATGTTCTATGAATTTCATCTCAATGTAAAAAAAAATAACAAGAACAGATAAATAAAATAATAACAAGTAGTAACAGACACACCCAGCCTTTACCTAGGGCTTAGGGTGCGCCAAGCATTTTATGAGGACTCTCTTATTTAATCCCCACACTAATCCTAGGAGTGACTTCTAAAGTCACCCCATTTTACAGATGAAGAAGCTGAGGCTAGAGAGGTGATATCAGTTGGGTGAGGTCACGTAGCCAGAAAGGGAAGGAGCCAGGATTTGAACTCGAGGGTTCTTACACACACACACACACACACACACACACACACACACACACACCATGTAGCAAAGATTCTAAGAGGCACATTTTTTCTATAATCAAGAGCATGAAGCACAATGGGTAAAAAGCATCTGAAACACCCAGCAGCGTGTCTGGCACAGTAACTGTGAACGGCTGTGATTATAACGATCATGATTCCTCAGCTGGCCAGACCACTTATCAAATCACAGCCTATGTGGTGTTGGGAGGCTGAGCGGGGCGGGGGTGGGGGAAAGGGGGGGGAAATCACATTTTCTTGCCCCAATTCTGCACCCGGAACTATGCAAGTTACTAGACACCAGGGCTTTGTTTCACTTTTCCCTTAACCAGGTGGGCTGAGACCTCTCGCTAGGGCCATTTTACACAAGGGGACACTGAGGCTCAGAAGGGGTGTGTGGCACATGTGTGGGTGGTGAGGGGCTCGGCTGGGCTTGGCACCCAGGAGGGTCTCGCTGGCGTGCCCCCACACTGGCAGGCCACATAGCCCTGCACATACCCCATGCTGCATACCCCACCAAGCCCCGCCCTGCACCTGGCCATCGCAGCCTGCAGCTCCTCCTCCTTGCGGCCCAGCTGGGCCCGCAGCTCCTCCACCCGCTGCTGCTGCTCCACCATCTGCTCCTGCAGCTCCGAGCTCTCCCCGTCCAGGCGCCGTTTCAGCTTCTCCAGCTCCTGGCGGCCCTTCTCCTCCTTCCGTAGGCGGTCTGGAGGGGGGCGAGGGGGCCATGTGCGAGGGCTCCACACCCACAGGCCTGGCAGCTCCCACGGAGACCCACAGCCCCAGCACAGGCAGGGTGCCAGGCTCAGCATCTCCATCTATGCCTCCTCTCATTCCAGCTTCCCCACCTTGGGGAGCACCCGTGTCCCCCAGACACCGTCCTCTCCTCCTCGCCTCCAATGAGAGCCCCTGCTCCTGCTCGCTGACTGTCTCTGCCCTGTCCTCTCCTCCCCGTCTCCCCAGCCTCCTCCTGCAATCACTCCATTCTGCTTCTGATTCTGAGTCTATAGTAAGGGACAGAGAGACAGAAAAAGTGCCTGAAAAAGTGAGTGGGGCAGTCAGAGAGAGAGAGAGAGAGAGAGAGAGGAGACCCAAGACACCAAAGAGAGAGCAATAAGATGGGATTGAGAGAGACAGAAACTACGCAAGAGCTGGGAGGACACCCACTCTGTCCCAAGCCTTCTCTCCTGCCCCCATTTAGCAGATATGACCACTGAGGCCCTGTGGCACTGGAGGCTCCCCGAGAAGATGCCTCCCCATGGCTCCCTACTGGGGGCGGGCGCTCACCCTCCATGTCTACAATCGTGGCCTCGTATTTCAATCGGAGCTTATTGAGGCTCTTGACCTTTTCCTCCTCCTCGGCGGCCTGGGATGAGAACTCGGCCAGACGCTCCTCCAGTAGCCTCCGTTCCTGAGGGTGGTGAGAGAAGGGGGGGCCATCAGGAGCAGCACCCCCACCCGACCCTCGTCTTTGGTCTCATTCTCATTTGCCTTTCTGCTCATCTCCATCCTTCCCTGACCCTCCTGCTCCCAAGGCCTCCATGCCTTCCCATTCTCTAGGGTCTATACACCCACCCCAACTCACCAGCACATCTGTCAACTGCCGTGTAGACTCCAATTACTGGGAGTGCACCCCATTCATTGACCACCTTCCCACAGAGGGACCCTGAGAGTGATTCTAATCATTTGCTCTCCCAAACAACACTGCAGCCAACATTCTTGGACATCTTCTGCATTCGTGTGTGCGGTCTGGACCCTTGCTACTGCCCAAACTATGGTTCATGGACAAGCAGCATCAAATCAAACAGAAGCTTGTTAGAGCTGCGTCAGATTCTGCGTCTTAACAAGCTCCGCATATGATTCCCGAGCACATGGGAGTTTGAGAAGCACCGGCTTGGAGCAGTACTTTTCACACCATGAGCAGTTTTGGAAATCCCATGTGGGTCGGCATGACCCTCAAAACAAAGGAAATAGAACAGAGTAGAATAGAATAGGTATTGTACCATAGGAATGTTCCAGAAAACTCCTGTGTATTCTTGAACTCTCAACTCAGGGCACTGATCCTCCGGGAAGCCTAAGTTCACCTTGCCCACCCCTGGAACAGATCAGGCCACCCTCTCCACAATTTTCTGTTCTTTTCTGACACAGTTTATAATTAAGTCACAAAATGTGATTATGTCTACTTCCTGTGGTAACCCTTTCTCCCACCTGTGAGGGCATGAATGGTTCTCTAGCTAGTTCAATACCACATCGCCTGCGCCTAGCCCACACTTAGCTGTGGCAGGTTAAAGATGGTGGCAGATTCTACGCTGGGTCCCCATCCAGGGATGGAGTCTAATTCCCCACCCCTTGGAGCTCTGACTGCTTTAAGCTCAGTGGTCTGCAATCCATAGCTTGCAGGCCAAATCTGGCCCACTGCCTGTCTGTATAAATAAAGTTTTATTGGGACACAGCCATGCCCATTCGGTTATGTACAGTCTGTGGCTGCTCTCATGCTACAATGGCAGAACTGAGTGGTTGTTACAGAAATCGAGTGGTCCACAAATATTTATTTGCTATCTGGCCTTTTAAAGAAAATATTTGCCAAAATCTGATCTACAGAATTCAGTGGAAGTGACACTGTGTCAGTTCTAGGCTTAAGCCTTTAAGAGGCCTGAATACTTCTCTTCCCTTTCTCGGAGCCCTGAGCTGCCATGCCAGAAATCCAGGCTCTCCTGTGGGGAGAGAGGCCACATGGAGGAGCAACGAGACAGCAGACATCCAGCCCCCACCACCGTGCGATGGTGACTGCCAGAGAGAGCCACGGGCAGGACAGAGGAGGACCTGTGCTGCTGACCCACAGAACGATCGGTCAGCAGCACATGGCTTTGGGGTGTCTGGTGATACAGCAATAAGTAATGCCACACAGTAGTTGCTCAATAAATGCCTGCTTGAGTGACAGTGTGACAAAGGGAGGCAAGGGGAGAGAAAGGGTTCAAGGGAAACAAACACAGCTAAAACTGAGAGTGACAAAGAGCCCAGAGGTGGAGATCGCTGGGGGCAGATGCAGAGAGGGACCCACACACCCACCAATGCGCCCACTCCTCTGCCCTTGGGGGCTCACAGGCCGTCACCGACCTTGCTCAGCTTCGCATTCTGATCTTCCAAGAGCAGCAGATCTTCCTCAAATTTCTTCAGCTTTGCCTCTGTCGTCACCTTCTCCAGTTGCAGCTTCTGCCGAGCCCCCTCCTCAGCCTCGAGGTGGGTCTCCAGCTCCTGGAGTCGGGAAGCGGGGTGGGTGGTGAGGACCCAGGGGCTGGGAGCTGGGGTACAGGAGACAGTGTACAGACTCCCGGGGCTTCTGACTCAGACAGACCCACACTTTGGGTGAGGCTGGGAAGGATCAAACCCTTTCTCGTCTTCTTGTTTAATTCATTAGCTCAACAAGCATTTATTGAGTGCCTAGTGTATGCCTTGACATCTGGTAAAATTGGAAGAACCTAAAATGGCCTAACCACAAGCCTTCCGACCCACTCTGCTCCCATGGATAAGGTCCCCTAGCCAAGGGACCAGGCACAGTGCCTGCTTACACCTGTGTAGTGGACGTCAGTTGCCTGCCAGCCCTCAGAATTTAAGCAAACAAACCGATCACACCTTCCTGCAGGAACCAGGGGTCACCTCACCCTCTTGTTGCTACAAAGCTGCCTCCCACAGCCACAGCTTGTTCACGCTCTTTCCTGAGGGCACCGCTGTGTGGCTCTCTGTGGTGTGGTGTCTGCCTCCCTCAGGCTGTGAGTTTTTGTGACTAATAAACTGCTGTCTAGCTCATTTGTCCAGAGTTGGGTGTGGTGTGTTAGGCCATCGCCAGGACCGAAGGGCAGCAATCCTCCCTCACCAACGGGGTAAAGAGGAGGTGATTAAAGCACACCTGAGCTCCTGACATGTGGTCAGGGTGACTGAGCAACTGCATTTTCCATTTAATTTTTTTATTTTAAATTTAAAAACAGACAATCACTGGAATACTTTTAAGTATGTTTGGAATAACTTGGGTATGTAAATGTACTTTTTCAGCTGAAGACGCTATGAAACATAAATGCAGATGAAGTACTGCCAAAGACAATTTAGCATCTGAGTTGAGATGTGCCACAAGTGTGAAGTACACACTGGATTTTGAGGGGCAGCCATGGTGGGGAGGGGGCAGCTGGCCTGTGAATGAAGCAGCTCAGAGGCAGATGGAGCCAGAAGAAGGATAGCGGCAGAGACCAGAGGATATCACTTCAGCACCTGGATCCAGCCATGCCTGAAGTTCATGCATGCTGGAGTTCCCCATGATTTGAACCAAAAAAAGTATCCTTTTTGCTTAAGCCACTTTGAGCTGAGTTTTCTGCAGATTCATGGTCCAAAGACACATGGTTTGCAGAAGCAAAGGTGGGTGGGGTAGACAGAAGGGTAGGGGGAGGTGGCCTGTGGGCACTTGGAGACCAGACCTGTATGTGCTGCTGCAGCCTCTTCTTCTCACTTTGCAGCTGGCGGCTGCACTCCTCCTCCTCACCCACGCGGGCCTCCAGCTCTGCTACTACCAGCTCCAGCTCCTGCTTGCGGGCTGCCAGCCGCCCTCGGGTCTCCTCGGCCTCAGCACACAGCTCTGCCTCTGCTCGCAGTTGCTCTGCCAGGCGGGTGCGCTCCTCTTCCAGCTAGGGATGGGGTAGGAGGTCAGTGGTCAGCAGGCAGTGCTCCCAGGATGGCTTTCAGCGGAGCACCAGGTCCCTCCTGTCCTGATTTGCTCTGCTCTGACATACAGCTCCTGAAGCCATTCCTACCCCAGGTCCCCACCGCAGGATGACTCCACATCCTTCTCGTCACGGAGTCAGACCCCTGGGTGCCATCCTCTCCCTCACCTCCTCACAGCCCATCAGTCCCAGCCCCTCCGGTCCCTCCTGCCCCTGACTCTCTCCGCTCTGTCCCCTCCTCTGTCCCCCCAACCCCAACAGGTCAGGCCCCATCCTCTCCCAGCGGATTCTCTCCCCAGCCTCTTTCCCAGACTCCAGCCTCTGCCTCTTCCAGTGCATCATCCAGACAGCCCGAGAGAGGCCTTTCACTCATCTCACATCTCATTTCACACTCCTATGCCTAACAATTTACTCAACGGAAATAGTTCAGAAAAAGTGAACAGACAAATGCTCAAGGGGTTTGCTTCAGCATTATTTTAAGACGCCAGAAATACAGGAAACAATCAATCAATAGTCCACGCCTGTGAACCACAGCCCTGCCACATGGCAGAGCTCCTGGAGCCCAGCCAGCTGGGCATCCAGGTTTGGCAGAATCAGCCCCCCACCCAATACCCTGGCTCCATCCCCAGGGCCCTGCCTCCTGTACATCACGGCTCAGCCACACCACATAATTTTGTATCCTATTGGGCCCCAGCAGGCCTTGGCTCTGCCCTACCCTACCCCTTCTCCCCACAGCCCTGCCCTGCGCACATCTGGCTCAGCTGGAATCCCCGCCCCCCTCAACTTGGCTCCGCCCACAGCCACACCCCACCCACGGCCCCACTTCTTACCTGTGTCAAGCGGGTCCGGAGCTCGCCTGCCTCGCGGGCACTCTGCTGCTGTAGCTCCTGCACTTTCTGCAGCTCCTGAGCCCGCGCCTGCAGCACCTCATCCTGCCGCGTCACCTGCAGCAGTGGCTTCACCTAGGGGGAGGTCAAGGTAACGGAATCGATGGGAGGCTGGATGGCCCAGGAGCTAAGAGCGCACACTCTGAGCAGGGTGGGATTCCTGGGTTCCAAGGCCAGCTCCTCCACTGGCTAGCTGCGAGACTCAGACAAGCACATTATGTCCTCATCTCTAGGATGGGGATGATAACAGCCCCTACTGCACAAGGTTTTCAGAATGAGTTCACACTTGGAAAGAACAGTCAGGGGTACGTGGCAAGCAGCCCTAAATGTGTTCCTTTCTGGCTAAATAAGCCCGTGCATACAAGAGACACTGGCTGCTGCTATTCTATACCACACTGTTTCTCAAAGTTCTTAGTCCCGGGTCTATGGTGAGATAGACCATATCTATCTCACTTTACGTGGTGCGATTCAGGTGGGATTAACCGGCACCACACATACATCAATAACCAAAGTGGAAGTTTCACAAAACCACCACCCCTTGCTAAGTGGGATACACTCGGATAATTTGTTCTGTTGCTTTCTATTCAGCTCTTAGCTCTACTTGATTCGTCTCCATGCAAGTCTTTTTCTATTCTATTATTTTCTTTTCTGCCCTAATTCATAGCATTTATCACAGCTATAACTTTATATTTATTGGAGGGATTCATTCATTGTTACCTGTCCACACCCCCTGCTCTCCAGCCCCTGACCTAGGGTAGGCAAACTTTTTCTTAAAGGGCCAGCTAGGAAACATTTGAGGCTTTGCAGGCCATCCTGTCTCTATTTTAACGACTCCACTCAGCTGCTATAATGCAAAAGCAGCCACAGGCAATATAGTAACCAGTGGGCATTTACAAAAACGGGCATCTTGCACTGGGTTTGCGGACCCCTGCCCTAGACCATGGGCTCCATGGGCACAGCTCTGCCTGTTTTTATTCACCATCTTATCACGATCCCCTAAAAAGTTACTGGAACATAGTAGGTACTCAGTTAACACTGGCTGAGGGCATATAGGCTGACAGCTTAGACACTGTATTCAGAATTACACTGAACAGTGGTGCTTTTACCTCCAAATCTCCACCCTCCTTCCTCCTGTCCAGTTCCCCATTGGGGGAACACCCTGTCCCGAAGCTCACAGAGTGCCTGAAGACCTGGCTCTGCCCCTCTGTTTCGGGTGGGCATATGACACCAACCTGGCTCATCTGATGTGTAAGGACTGGTCTGGGACGGTCACATGATTCCAACAAGCCATGAGAATGAAACCTGGGACTCTGAGCTCTGAGATAAGAAAGCCCCTGCTGGCCTAGCTGAGGAAGTGGGGCTCGATCTGCTGGTGGTTCCCATGGGGGAAAGTGTGCAGGTGACCATCACAGAAGAAAGCCAAATGGGAGACACAGAATGTTGACTAACAGACATCACTGTTTGGGCCCTTGTGCAATAAAGGGTTAACTCAGTAGGCCTGAGTTGTCCAAAACCCACTCACTTCAAAGGAAGGACCGGTCAGCTCTTGCCCAGCTCCTGGAAGATAATCTCTAAACCCTTGGAATACCCTTCCTGATAAGCATGACTTTGTTCATCTGGGAGGCTTCTGCCACGTGGTATCAACTGGACCTCTGGAGGGCTGGAGACTGAGTGACTAAGGTCAAACACGCGGGCGGTCAACCATGCCTATGTGACTGTCCCCAATAAAAACTCTGGACACTGAGGCTCGGGTGAACTTCCCCAGTAGGCAATATTGTTTCTGGAAGATTATGTGCTGTCTATCTGACTTCACTGGGAGAGACAACAGGAAGCACCTGTTCTCCCCTGGATTCTGCCCTGTGCACCAATCATTATTGCTGATTTTAATCTCTGTCCTTTCACTGTAATAAACTATAACTATGAGTACAATAGCTTTTCTGAGATCCAGGGAATCATTGAATCTGAGGGAGTCCTCGGGACTCCCAACTCAGCCCTGGATCCAGCTGCACCTGAAGCTATCCTGCATCTTTTACTCATGTTGGTTTGAGTCAGATTTTTTTGTCACTTGCTATCTAAAGAATCCTGGCTAAAAAAGGTCAGGCTGTTTGGTCCCATTTTACAGACGCAGAAAACTGAGACCCAAACAAAGGAAGTCACTTGTTCAAGCAGACCTGCCCCCAAGGTCCTGTCTCCTCGCTGTTCAGGGCACCTCATCTCCCCAAGTGCCCTCACCTTGATGAAGAGACGCCACCACTGCCAGTGTCTCAGCTTGAGGTAAGCTGCACAGTTCCGCTGCATGACCCTCAGTGCACTCTGCTGCTGCTGCCGCTTCTGGAAGGCCCTGAGTGGGGAAACAGGCGTGTGGGAGGGTGGGTGCTCAGCCCCTCCAGGCCCAGCCCCCTTAGCAACAGAGTGACGCTCCCGTCAACTAACCAACCATTATTAAATGCCTACTGTGTGCATCATTGTAGTATTGGTAAATCTTCTTGTGTACAGTTCATCACTCCTCTTGCCCTCGACTCTCTCTGCCCCGTACCCTCCCCGCTGGCCCCCAAGTCCTAGTTCAGGCCTCATCTTCGCCCCCCTAGACCCTCACCCTAGCTTCCTCCCCAGCCTCTCAGACTTTAGTCCATCCCCAATGTGCCTCCAGAGGGATCTTTCTACACCTACCCCTCCCCTGCTCCCAGCCCTTCTGTGGCTGGTCCTGGACCCTCAGCCTGGACAAGGTCCTGGACCCTCAGCCTGGTGTCTGGGAGTCCCTTTTCCTCTGATCCTTCCTCTGGGCCAGTTCCAAGGGAAAAGGAGACACTCCTACAAACTTCCCACATTCCAGAGGTGAGCCAGGTTCTCACATCACCTGGCCTTCACACAAGCTGTTGCCCTGCCTGGAACACCGTTCCCATCCTCCTTTGCTCACCTGGTCATCAAGTGTAACCTGGGGGCATCCTGGTCTGCAGGGCCTTCCGCTGCACTTGTATGACCCCCCTCAAAGCACATCTTGCCCCAGACTGTGACACTTTGTGCTGGTATCTGTCTCCCCTTTCAGACTCGAGTCCCTCAGGGACTGGCCAGTAGGATGACGACCTTGACCTGCATTACCTGGGGCTTCTCTGTGTCAGCACTGAAAATCACACTTCCTGGGAAACCTCCAGTCCCAGGCAAAGCAGGATGCTTGGTCACCCTATGGCGGAGTCTAGTGTTTCTCTGTGTCCTTAGCATTGCTCAGCAATGGGCCTGCCCACAGGGGCCTCAGGGACTGCAGAACAAGAAGCCTGGGCACCAAGCGACTCTATCCCTTTGTCTCTCAGCCATTCTACCATCTTGGAGGCCCTGCTATGTGGAGCTATCTGGTCAACCCCTGCCTGTCCCAGCCCTAGCCAATGGGACTCCAGAAGTGTGGTGCCCCACCTGCGAGCCAGGTATCCTCGGGCAGCTGCCTGGAAGGACACAATGATGTCTGTGACCTTCAGGTCCCGCTCTTCTTCCAGCTGGGCCAGGACCCCCGCCCGGAAGAAGATCTTGCTCTGCCCCACACGGTAGAGGTTGGGGTCCAGTTCCAGGGCCTGGATCTGTGAGGGGTGGGGGGAATGGGTGAGGACGAGGAGGGGCAATGACAGGGCAGGTCCCAGCACCCCTCCTGCATTCCCGGGACCAGGCGCGCGCGCGCACACACACACACACACACACACACACACACTCACCATCTTCTCACAGGCCTGCTTCCCATCCATAAAGCCCTTGGGGATGGCGTTGGGTGTCAGGATTTCATACCTACAGTGGGCGGGGAGGGGTGGGGATGAGAGTTACAGCAAACCGTCACCCTGGCTGGCACGGTGCCCAGAGTGACAAATGGCGATAACAATGATGATAATAACAAGAACAGTAAGAAAAATGAACATTCGATCATTTACTGAGTGCCACACACTGGGCTAGAAGCGTTAATATCACCACCAATGACACTGACAATAAAAGCGCCCCCTCCCTGGACACTTACCACGTGCTGACTATGAGTGTTTTATACATCACCACCGTATTTCATCGAGATATAAAACAGCAGTGGGTCTCAGGATGAAAATGTGAGAAAAACCCACACAGAAAAAGCAGCTGCAGTTTTTGAATACTTCTTATGTGTCAGGCCTTGAGTTAAGCACTTTAAATCAGTTTCGTTCAAATTTCTGAGCGCCACTCAGAGTAAAAATAATACATTTTATACGTGTCTGTCCTCAGAGCCTTTCCCCTGCTGGATCTTGACATTTCATATAAAATAAAAGTGTGTTATATATACAATATACTACACATACATGTCAAATATAATATACATTGTTTTATGATTGGTGATCAAGAAATGTGTGAGTCTAACCAAGAAAGTAAATATCATAAGGAGGGAGTGATGAAGATAACGTGCCCAGAGGCAGCCAAGGAGCATGATTTATTATATCAGTGCAGATCTGTGCATCTGAAGTGCAACTAGAAACAAATAGATGGTAAATGAAAGACCAGAATGCATCTACTCTGTAGTCACGTGCCTAGGAAAGTATTTATACGTATGAACAATGAACTGAGTAACAGAAACTTAGATAAGTAATGATGGTAAATTGACGTGTGTTTTTGTTTTTTAAGTTTGTTCTTTTTTTTGATGAGAGTTCTTTTTTTTTTGTCCTGTCAATCAAATTTCTGAGCGAAAATACAAGAATAAAAGACCTCATTTAGTCCAAGGAAAAAAAAAAAGAAATGTGTGAGTGTGTGTGTGTGTGTGTGTGTGTGTGTGTGATTCTCAATCACCAGGGATCTTGTTAAAATGCAGATCTTAGTTCAATAAGACTCGGTCGGGCCTGAAAATTTGCGTCTCTAACAAGCTGCCAGGAGATGCTGGTGCGGGGATCACACTTTGAGTAGCAAACTACAGATCTGCACTGACCAATACGGCAGCTACTGGCCGGCCACATGTGACTACTGAAATGCAGCCTGGGCAATTGAGTAACTGGATTTTTAATTGTATTTAATTTACACTACGTGAAATTTCAATTTAAAAACTGAAGCAGTTTAAAAAATTTTTCTGTTAAACACAACTTTGCTGTTTTGATAGGACTACATACATTTCACTTTGACTGCTGGAAATTTAGTGTCCGAACTGAGATGTGCTATGGATCAGACATACCGCATTTCGAAGACTTGGTAGGGAAAAAAGTATGCACGATATCTCATTATCTATTTTTATACTGACTACATGTTAATATTATCTAATAGCTGGGGTGTACTGGGTTAAATAAAATGTCAAGATTAATTCTGCCTGTTTCTTTTTACTTTAAAAAATATGACTACTAGAAAATTTGAAATTGTATATTTCTAATTGTTCTATTTCTGGACAGTGCTGCTAAATGCAGCTTGTATGAGGTATAGTTTCTATTGTAATACTTACCATATTATTGCTTCTTGTATGTTGATATTTTTTGTTTTATCGTATTCCACTGCATTTTTAAAGCAATGCCGATTGCAGCAGAGAACTCTACGCCCTTTCTCTCAGGGAGCACACCGAGTAGGTATTGCTCTCCTACATCACAGAGGAGAAAACTAAGGCCCAGCAAACCTAAGGAACTTGCCTGGAGTCCCCTGGCTCAGAAATAGCAGTGGGGGACTTGGGACACAAGTATGGTGGCTTCCAGATCCAAGCCCCACCCCATCCCACACGCAGCTCACCTCTGCCGGAATTCCTGGAAAAGAATCCGGTTTGGGAAGCCCTGACGACAAATACGGATGCCCTCCAGGACGCCGTTACAGCGCAGCTGGTCCAGCACCAGCCTGGGCTCCAGCTTCCCGGCCTGCAGAGAGAGGGTCGTACACGAGGGGTCAGCGGTGGCCACTGGGGGAGGGGGCGCCACTCATTGGATCCGGGGGGGTACCACTCATTGGAGGACTGCAGCCAAGGGACCCCAGGGGGAATGGCCATTTTGGCCCGTCGAAAAATGATTGGCAATTTCATACGGTTCAACCTAATTTACTGAGCACCTACTACGTGTCAGGCAGAAATCCCTGCCCTGAGGGAGCTCACAGTCCACTGGGAAAGATTGACAATAAATGTGGTCAAGAAATCATTAATAAACAAAAGAAGTAAATAACAATAGATGCTAAGGAGGACAGAAGGGAGGAAGGCTAGGGAAGCTGAATTAGCATATAGGAGAGTTGGCCAAGGTGTTGTGTGAACAAAGCCCATAAATCATTATTTTTGGTAAAAATGATAAAAATGGTAAAAATCTAAGCAGTACAAAAATTTAAATGATACATTCCAAAAGAGAACTTTTGCCTTGCTCCAGCCCCTAGAATAGTCAACACAATTCCCCAGTTTCTTATGGAACCTTCTAGATTAGTTATTCTCGGCTCAGGCAACACACTGGCACTCCCTGGGAAACTTCAAACAAACCAAAAATCCAATGCTCTGGCCCTAGCCCAAGGCAGAATCTGAATCTCTGGAGGGTAGGAATTAAAACATGCAAACCACAAGTCTGGATTTTTTTCTAGGGCCATCTAGGCTTTTCTAATATTTATGCATTCATTAAACATTTATTGAATATTCACTATATGCCATGCATTGTTCTAGGTATTGGGGACTCAGCTGTGAACAAAGAGATAAAAGTCCCTGCCCTCAGGTTTATTCATGTTCTGGCAAAAAGGAGTTTCTGTTTACCTATAACTATATATATCCTGTATTCCTTGGCAATAAGGCTTCAATATTGTGGGAGGGAGTGATCCCTCCCCCTCTGCTCTCAGTCCATAAGTGTATAGAACTGATATTACCATGGCTCCATGCATGGTCATGTGACCCAGGCCTGGCCAATCAGAGTGACTGGTCCAGGGGTGGGCACAAGAGCCATCCTGGCCAATGAGAGCCAGCCCTGGGACTTCTGCTAGACCCACGAGGCAAGAGGTCCTCTCTTTCCCCTAGGGTTGCTGAACAAGAAGAATGAAAGCCTGGAGCCGCTGCAGTCTGCCTTGCCACTCCCAGGAGGAAGAGAGAGATTTCTTCAGATAGAAGGCAACACATAGAAAAGCAGATCCAAGAAAAGGAAAAAGATTCCTGACACCACCATTTGAACACCTGGATTCAGCTATAACTGAACCCAATAGTGGAATTTTCAATTATGTGAACCTACACATTCTCACTTTTGCTTAAGCCAAAGTTGACACTCTCACAATCAAAAGAGCCCCAGAGAAATAGCTGAAAATAGCTGAAAATTGGAAATAATAAATAGGAAGTTCTCACAAGAACATTTTGTTTTCTTCCTTCCTTCTTTCCTTCCTCCATCCCACTCTTCGAAAAAACATTTGGCAGGCTCAAGAAGGGAGATGCCCAGCAAAGTTAGGAGGTTGACTACATAAAAGGGGACTCAGAAAACAAGTAAATATGTACTGTATTATAGGACCCAGGTTTCTCCTTGTTGCAAAAAAAAAAAAAAAAGTTACAAACTTGTAAAGGGGAAACAGTTACAATGAACTCTGTGACATTGGGCTAGACTTGACATACTGGTATGAACTCATGCCTTTCAATATAGAAAGCTAGTTCTAAGAATAAATATAAAAGTAAATGTGTATATACATATATGTGTGTACATGTGTATACCTATGTATATGCATGTATATACATCTGTGCATATATACATAGCTGTTTACTGAGAGGTCCTGGGAGTGACACCCTAATACCATCGAGTGCACCTAGCACCCAGATCTTAGACTCTAAGTATCATTCTCCACTAAAAAGGACCAAGGCTTCTTAGAGAAATGGCTGTCCAGGCGTGCCATATTTCATCAAATATAAGCTACCATCAATTGTAAGACACACTGTTATTTTATATACCACCAAGAAAGAAAAAGCACTGTCAATTAAAGTGACAAGCCATTGATTATAAGCCACATCCCAATTTCAGAGATGCTAAAGTGTCAGAAATAAAAGTGCCTTAGATTTGATAAAATATGGTGTTTGCAGACAAGAGAAAGGATACACACACAGAGATCCACCCACCCAATAACCACAGCTACTTTCTGAGGACAGTGTAAGCCTCAAGCACCTAATTTTGTGGTCTCATTTTCCACTCACGTTGACCCTTCTCTACAGAGCCTGTTCTCTGATTTTCCCAACAAAAAAAACTTTCAGTGCTCTGGGAGGCCAGGCATGGTCTCTCCACACCTACGTGACAGCTCCAGCTCCAACAGCCTTCTTTCTATGTCTTGGACCTTCCATGCTCTGACCTACCACAGGACCTTTGCATGAGCTGTTCTGCTCAGCATAACACTTATCCTTCAGAGCTCAGTTGACACTTCCTCCAGGGAGCCTTCTGTGACTTCACTGACCAGATCAAACTTTATGTGACACTTACCACCCCTACAAATTCCATTGGACATTCATTGTGAGTACTTAGTTGCATGTCTGTGTTCCTCATTAGACTGTGACAATAGGGGTTGGCTGTACTTCTCTCTCTAATGTATCCCTAGTACCTGGCACTTAGTAGGTGCTCAATAAAATTTAAGTCCCCATAAATGAATGAACTTTCCTAACAGGGCCTTGAGTCTGGGAGGGGAAGTAACTCACTCAAAGTCACACAGCCAGTCAGAGGTGAGCCTGGGACCAGATGTGGCTCCAGCCAAGTCCAGCAGCCAGGCCTTTACCCAATCCCCGGCCGGGTCACTTAATCTCTTGGCTGCCAAATCTAGCAGCCAGAGCTGCCCCAATCCCCGGGCTGGGTCACTTACCCTCTTCTCATGGTTGGGTACAATACAGCGGACGAAGCTGGGGTTGGTGTTGCTGAGTGTGGCCATGAGGCGGCTCAGAGACTCCTTGTAGAGCTGTCCCACAGTCCGGAACATGCCCCGGCGGGGGCGGCCACCTGGTGGGCCGTCCCCAAGGCTGCTCACCTGCTCCAGACCCACGATGCCCTCCACTGTGTGAAGAGGAAATCAGATGTAGGGAAAGAATGGGATCCGGGTTTGGGGGGGGCTGGGTTGGCCAAAGGTCAAGGGTCTTATCATTTATAGGATCTGACAGTTTACATATGAAATAACTCACACTGACTGCTAAGGTAGGTATTACCAGCCCCATTGGACTGACAGGCAAACTGAGGCTCAGAAAGGTAGAAGACTGTGCCCAAGGCCACACAGCTTAGAAACTGCAGATCTAGGATTTGAACCCAGGCAGTGGGAGTCCTCTTGAACCCTGTCCTCTGACACCTCTTCTCCTCAAGAATATGATCTCCATTTCCCTTATCGACAAATGACAATGACAACAGCAAATGTTTATTTAGCACATATTCTCTGCCAGCCACTGCTCAAAGCACTTTACATACACTGGCTTATTTATGGGCCTGTAAGAATTGCTCCATTTTGGAGGCCCGATGGCTCAGCTGGTTAAAGTGCGAGCTCTGAACAACAGGGTTGCGGGTTTGATTCCCACATGGGCCGGTGAGCTGCGCCCTCCACAACCTAGATTGAAGACAACGAGCTGCCGCTGAGCTGCCGGTGGGGCGGCCGGATGGCGCGGTTGGTTAGAGTGCGAGCTCTCAACAAGGTTGCCAGTTCAATTCCCGCATTGGGATGGTGGGCAGTGCCCCCTGCAACTAAGATTAAAAACGGCGACTGGACTTGGAGCTGAGCTGCGCTCTCCACATCTGATGGACAACAACTTGGAGTTGATGGTCCCTGAAGAAACACACCATTCCCCAATAGTCCCCAATGAAATTTTTTAAAAAAAAGAATTGCCCCATTTTACAGATGAGGAAACAGAGGCACAGAGAGGGGAAAGGGCAATCACAAACACAGCACAATTGCGTTTTTAGGAACCTGAAACAGAGTCACATTAAAAATGTAATAAAGCCTGGCTTTTACATTAAATATTTGAAATAATCTGCCTCCATATTGAGCATTTTTCTAGAAAGGCCGGATTTCATGGTAACTCTGTTTCTCTATTGTCATTTGATGGTGTCACTTCGCTAGTGAGGAACACTCATTCCTTTGTCTCAAATTCAATGATCGAATCATGCCTTGTTTCTCAGGATCCTGCAGCTGGCCCAAAATCTGATGTCCTGCTGTCTCCAATGATGACGGTCATCAGAGGCGAAACAGATATATGGCATTTTCCTCCCCAGGTTCAGCTCTCCCTCCCACCGCCACACTTCCAGTTATCATCAAAATGATAATTATCACTGATTAAGTTCTTATAGCACAGGTAAAAGCTAAGACTCTGGGATCCGATGTCCTGCGTTCAAATCCCTGCTCTGCCACTTACTGGCTGTGTGACCTTGCGCTGGTCACTTAACCTCTCTGTGCTTCAATTTCCTCATCTGTGTAATGGGGCAATATACTAACACCTGCCTCATTGGGTTGCTCAGAGGATTCTATGTATTAATAATCGTAAAAAGGCTTTGCACAGTGCACAGAACATAGTAAACAATCAGTAAATTTCAGCTGATACTATCGCAGTTGTTTGTACTTTTACATGCAGTTTAGTTAGAAGAAGGCATTCAGTCTGGAAACTGCTAAGGGAGCTGACAAGGAGGAAGAAGAAGCCTGAGAAACCTCCTTATGGAGAGGAGAGGGGACAAAACCAGGTTCAAAACCAGGTTCCCAGTCCGACAGACCCACCCTCCTTGTCCAGCAAATCTCACCCATCGATGCAGAGCAACACCCACCCCCTGACGGAGAAATGGCAGAGCTGTGCCTCCCTGAAGATCCTGGGGGTGGCGGTGGGAAGGAGCCAAGGAAAGAGAACTGCTGGAAGCCCCCATTTTCTGGGGGATGAGGAAAGATGGAGGGAAATGCAAAGGAAGTAGCATGAGAAGAGAGGAAGGAAAGAAGGTGGCAGGAAGAAAAAGAGAGAGGGTTATTAGTCAACAGCACAGGGCAAAGCAGGAGGGAAAACCTGAGTGCTGGCCATAAACCTTTAAAGCCAAGGAGACGGGCCTGTTCACCTTTGTGTCTATCCACTGAGGGCATCAATGTTGGCTGAAAGGACAAATGTCCTCTGTGAGAACTCAGTGCCAGGGGGAAAAGCTCTCTCCCTAGAGGTTGGCTCTGTATGTTTCATTAGGTATCCATTTTTGCCCTGGCTGCCAGGAAGCTCGAGGACTAACTCAATGCTTTCACCCTGCTTGTGTTTGCTTCTCTGAGGAGAACTTGTCTCATTTGCCTTTTCCCCTGGGCTGCCAGGATGCTGGGCATCCAACTCTGAGTTCAGGGCAACTGTAATAGAAACTGATGAAAAAATGGCCCCCGTTTCCCAACCCTCACTGTGACTTGCATCTCCTCGAATCTGAGCTGGCCTAGGACTGCTTTGTTCAGGAGAACTGTGGAAAAGTAACCCTGCCAGGTTCCAGTCTAGGTCTCAAGAGGCTTTGCTGCTTCCACTTTCTCTCTTGGAATCCTTTGAGATCCAGGAATATATGGGTTGGGGCATATGGGGGATCACAGGGGACCAATGTGTATCCATGAATGAGGCACAGATTTTAAAGAAGTTGGGAAGGGGAAGATTTTCAGCCTGAAGGAGACGATTCTCACAGCAGAATCTGGTTTTGCTGCTGAACATCAAATGCTACTTTCCAATCCTTCTCATGTAAAGTATATGAGACACAAATATCAAATTTCTCTTTCTAAAATCAGCTCACAAGATCAAGGTACCCCATACCCTTTTTGCTTTGTGAGTTCGTTTTGGCAACCACTCATCTTGTTTATTTTGTTCCCTCATCTAATTATATGGGCTAGCACTTCTACAACTATGCTTTTCACTTCAATAAAAGATTAAGGCAAACTGACAGAATCAAGAAAGCTGAAATCAGGAAAAATCAAGATGCTAGCCCTGCCAGTCGCATTAAACCGTCTCTCAAACCTCCTCTAAGGATGAGGGGGATGGCAACAGACAAGGCTTGGGAAAATGTAGGGCCCTACCACAAAGACATTTGGCTTTTCTGCCCATGTCTCTGGAAGTGTCATTTCGAAAAGACTGATGGCTAAATTCAGTCTTTTTGGAGCAAGAAAACGCTCTAAAACTATATCTAGATCTGTTGCTCCTTTCTCCTTCCCGGGGTTCCTGAAGGGAACCCTGTGAAAAAGCAAAGAAAGCAAAGCCCAAACATTGACCAATCTGTAAAATACCACTCTTCTGCATTTTCTTGTTATTAATTCTTTTTCAGTCAAATCTCTTGATTTTTCAAGGGATCAATGCCATCTACAAATAATAAGTTATCTCTTTCTTTACCATATTCACATACTTATTTATTTTTCTGGTCTGATTGCATAGGCCAGTATCACCAAAACAGTGTTTCACAGCAGTGTTGACAGTGGGTATCCTTGTCTTGTTTCTGATTAAGGAGGAGTGTTATATCATTGAATATGATGCTTGCTTGAGATATCAATCAATCAATCAATCAATCACTAAGTAGGAACATTATTGTGAGACTGACCTGCCTACATCAGTTCTGCCTCTGAGCAGACAACTCAGGTTCAGAACTCAGCTTCTGAAACACAGTTGCTCATACTGTGGTTTCGGAGAAGGGATGCCCAGAGCTCCAGGGACAGGGACAGGGGAAGCTGATTCTCACCATCTTTCCAGATCTCTGCAGTTAGCCGGTCCGTGCTCTGGTGCAGGAGGGCTGCAACGTTGTCATTCAGAGGGTCCATGTTTTTCATCAGCCATTCATTGGCCTTGTAGTCAACCTGAATGAAGTCAGATATTGAGGTTGATGAACTTGCAGGTTCATTAGCACTCCAGATATCCCAACGAGCCTCCCAGAAGCTCTGAGATGCCCAGCTCTCGGGCTCACCACAGAAGAGAACATTGGTGCCACCTTGTGTCCATATTCTGAACTGCACCCTCCACCAGCATGGTCCTCTCCCTTACTTCCCTGCCCACCTCTACCATCTCATCTACCAGCACTTCCTTATCCATTCTACTCCAGTCACACTGGCCTCCGCACTGTTCCTCAAACGTGCCAGCGCATTTCCACCTCAGCGGTTTCCCCCCTGCAGTCCCCACTGCCTGGGATTCCCTCGCTGTGGATTTTCCCATGGCTGGCTCCTTTGAAGTATTCAGGGCTTTGCTTTGAGGCTCCCAGGGTCACAGTTATGACCACTACAACTACCTCTACATGTTCCCTCCACCAGACAAGGGCTGCCGGAGGCCAGGACCCAGGTCTGACTCAGCCCAGCACAGGGCTGGGCTCCCGAGAGATCTTAGAAAATGTATGGGAAAGGCACAGAATGCTAGACACAGACACATGGGGCTTCTGCCTCCCAGCATTTGTGTATGCTGTTCCCTCTGCCTGGAGAGCCCTTCACCCATCCTTTCTGGCTACCTGTTACTCATCATTTAGACCAGGGATCAACAAACTACCGTGTTTCCCCGAAAATAAGACCTAGCTGGACAATCAGCTCTAATGAGTCTTTTGGAGCAAAAATTTATATAAGCCGTGGTCTTTTTTTACTATAAGACTGGGTCTTATCTAACATAATATAATATAAGACCAGGTCTTATATTAATTTTTTCTCCAGAAGACGCATTAGAGCTGAATGTCCGGCTAGGTCTTATTTTAGGGGAAACAAAGTACAGCCTACTTCTTTTTGTATGTGAAGATTTATTGGACTACAACCTTCATTTATATATTCATTTATGTATTATCTGTGGCTTCCTTCCTGTGTGGTTGTGACAGAGACTGGCCCACAAAGCTGAAACTATTTACAGCAAGTGTTTGGTGATCCTTGGTTTAGATTTCAGACCCAGCATCATTCTCCTCTGTGAAAACTTCCCATGGCATTCCTCCTCTGGGCTTTGACACTGCCCTTAGCTGTCCCCATGAAAGCACCTATCATCCTTATATCCTAATAGTCTTTATTTGTGTCCCTTCCAGATAAGGACCTTTGTGAGAACAGAAACCATGTCTGACTTGGAGCCTTAGCTTTACTCAACAAAGGGCTGAGCACACAAAAAGCATATGTTTGCCAAGTGAGTGGATAAAATGCACATAATTCTCCACCTGGTGAACTCCTATCCATCCCTCAAAACCCACCACAAATACCCTCTCCTTGTGGAACCTTTGCTGATTTCATCAGCAAGGTGGAGTCCTTGCTCCACCTTGGACTTTCCTGGTCCCTGCCCTGGCAGTGTCTTGTCCCAGTGGACACCTGGTGGCCCCTGCTTTCCCTCTGTACCCTCCCTATACTTGTAGCCAAGTGGACCCCACTCCCGCCCACGTGCCCCAAGGCTGGTCCCCAACCCTACCTTGCCCGCATAGTGTAGGACGCTGAAGTCGGCCTGATCTCGCAGGTGCCTCGGCCGCTGGAACTTGGGGTGACCACCCTGCTCCTGGGCCACCTTCTCTACGAAGGACTTGTCTGTGGCCTTTGGGAACCAGCACTCCTCGTCCAGCAGGGCCAGGAGCCCGGGGGGGTTGGCCTGGCCATTGACAGGAAGGGGAGACTAAGTCAGATCACCAAATATTGGACACTTCGGTTGCAGCTAATTTTTAGTTCTCGTAAGTGACACTTGGACTTACAACCAAATGTGAGTGAGAACAATAGTTACAGTTACAGCTGTCAGTTACCCTTTGATTCAAGCCAGGCCCTGTGGCAGGCACATTTCAGGTTGTATTATCTAGCGGTCACACGAACCGATGTCATTTTGTGCATTTTCCTGATGGGGAGGCCTGCGGCCAGCAGGGTGAGGAGCTGGACCACGGCCATGGCCGGTAATGGAGGTGGGTATGGCGGTGGGGGGGGAGGTGCCACGGGCTCACCGGCCGCTCGATGAGGTCGATGCAGGGCTGCAGGTCAAGGCCGAAGTCGAGGAAGGTCCAGGGAATGCCCTCGCGCTGGTACTCCTCCTGCTCCAGCACGAACATGGTGTGGTTGAAGAGCTGCTGCAGCTTCTCGTTGGTGTAGTTGATGCACAGCTGCTCGAAGGAGTTCAGCTGTAGAGGATGAGGGGATGCGTAAGAGAGGGGACAGGACCCAGAGAGAGAATATGGGGGCCCGGGGGGATGGGGGCAAGAACACAGAGACAGAGGACAGGGACCCAGAGAGAGGGGACGGGGACCCAGAGAGGCGGGACAGGGACCCAGAGAGAGGGGACGGGGACCCAGAAGGAGGGATGGGGATCCAGAGAGGGGGGACAGGGACCCAGAGAGGGGGGACAGGGACCCAGAGAGAGGGGACGGGGACCCAGAAGGAGGGATGGGGATCCAGAGAGGGGGGACAGGGATCCAGTGAGGGGGGACAGGGACCCAGAGAGAGGGGACGGGGACCCAGAAAGGGGGGATGGGAACCCAGAGAGGTGGGATGGGAACCCAGCAAGGGGGGATGGGAACCAGAGCAAGAGGAACAGGGCCGGAGTGATGGCCCCTCCTGGCCCTCTGGCGGCACAAAGTACAGACCTGGAAGATTTCAAAGCCGGCGATATCCAGGATGCCCAGGAAGGAGGCGCCCTGGCGGGGGCTGCGGTCCAAAGCACGATTGAGGCGCAGAACCAGCCAGCGGAAGAGGCGCTCGTAGGTGGCCTTGGCCAGGGCCTCCAGCGCGAAGTCAGCCTACGGGGCAGGGCACACAGTGAGGGCTGGGCCTGCACATCAGTGGCCTCAGTCCACCCCCCGGGCGGCAAGAAAACACTGCGTGGGGACCGGGCCCCTCAAGAATGATGCAATGAACAACAAACAGCCAACCATTATTGAAACCCTACTGTGTGCCAGGCACTGTGTGAAGTGCTCAGGGCCTATTAGTTCATTAATCCTTCCCACCCCTTGAACCCCTTTCAACAGTGTAACAGTTAAGAGGGTGGTCTCTGGAGCCTGGCAACCTGGGTTTGAATCCTGGCTCTGCCATGTAGTGGCTGTGTGACTTCAGACATGTGAATAAACCTCTCTGTGCCCATTTCTTTATCTGTAAAATGGATCCTAACAATAGTACCTCAGGTAAGAGTGGAGCCTAGGTCAGCGTGACCCCCAATGTTTAGTCCTTATCTCCCCCACTGTGTCTTCTTCGTCCTAGTACCTCAAGTCCAGCCTGGGGCCAAACAGAGGCCTCCGCCCAAAACCTGGATTCTCAAAACCTCTAGCTTGTGTCAATTTCTCTCCACTCCCACTGCTGCCACCCTGGTCTGAGCCGCATTGTCATTTGCCTGGACTATTGCAGCAGCCTACTCATGATTCCCCGCTTCCACCTGTGCTCCCTGGACCCAATTCTTCACACAGTAGACAATGGGTCTTTACAAAAGACAAACTGAATCAAGTTGTTCCCTGGCTTAAACCCTTGCTGACCTGCTGCACTCTGAATAAAACTCACCTCCTTACTGTGGTCCCTAAGATCCTGCGTGATCTGTCCCTTCCCAACCTCTCTGACTGCAGCTTCAACCACCCTCTTCCCCACTCTCTAGTCTCAATGACCTCCTTAACATTCCCAACTTGCCAAGCTTGCTCCAGCCCCAGGGCCTTTACATGGGCTGTACCCTCTGCCTTTAACCGTCTAGGTTCAACTCGAACATTACTCCCTCAGAGAGGAACTTCCTGACCGCCCTAAGCCCCCTCTTCAGAGAAGACATCGCCACCTACAAGCATCCTGTTTATTTATCTTCTTTTATTATCTGTTTCCCTACTACAGCCTGAGCTCCCTGAGGGCATGACTTTGTTTCCAATACTGTTTTTATTCCCAGCACTTAGACCAGACTCGGTAACCCAGCAGACATTCAGCAAAAGTTTGTTGAATGAGCAAGGAAAAACGGCATGAGCTGCTTAAAGACCCAGGACCGTGGCACCCAGCTCGCCTTGTGCCCTCCCATCACCAGCACCACTCACCTGTTCCTTGGTCTGCGCTTTCTGCACATAGTCTCGGCCAACTTTGATGCGGGGGGTGAGCAGGGCGCGGGAGAAATCTGTCACCCCCAGACCCAGGAGGCGGCAGAGTTTCTGGGCAGCTGAGGGTGAGAGGTACCAAGATCAGATCAGCACTGGGAAGTGGCCATGGCAGCGCCCCCTCCCGTTGGTGGAACAGCCTTTCTCACTAGAGTTATCACAGGTCTTAAATGTGTGCATGTTCTTTGGCACAACCATTCTCTTCTGGGAACCTAAGTGGCCAAAAATAATCCTGGATGGGAGCAAAGATGGGACTGTGAGGTTGTTCATCACAATATTGTTTACACTGGAGAAAAACAGGAAACAACCTGAATGCCCAACAGTTGGGGATTGGTTAGGGGAGTGGAGTTCATCCATTTGAATAGCTGTTCTACCATCACTAAAAATTACATTGGAAACTCATTACACAGTAAACAAGATGTGTACATTTCATGATAGGTACATTTCATTTTGAATCAAAGAAAGAATTGTAAACAAAGATTGGGCGCCAGTTAAAGACATTAAGGCAGAAGTGTGTATGTGTGACCTGCACCCATGTCTGCAACTTTAAAATGCACAAGAAAATAAGGTGGATGAATGATGGATGGAAAGAAATCTAATAAAGCAAAGTGTAGTAAAATGCTAATGGTAGAATCTAAGTGGTGGATAGTTGGGGGTTTCTTATAAAATTCTTTCAACTTTTCTATAAGTTTCATAATTTCCTAATAAAATGTTGGGGGGAAAGTAACTGGAATAAGAGTTCATTGAGGTGGCCAAACCCAAAACAAATACTGAAAAATTAATTAATTGTTCTTCTATATTGTGGAAAAGAGGGAGAAAGGAAAAACAAATAAGACATCATTTACAATGACAAAAGTAAACAGTCTAGAATGAAAATGAGGTCAGCGAATGAAACCCTTTGGCAAATGTAGAAACATAACACATTACTAAATAAGTCCTTTCAACTTTTCTATATGTTTAAAAATTTTTTACAAGAAAACAGTGGGGAAAAATTACGTTGGGAACTATTTAATGAAACAGAACAAAATATGTAATACACTAAAAGGAAAACACTTGGGTTACAAAACATTATGTAATATACATTCTATTTTTGTAGGAAAAAACACTGCATAGAAAAATGCCTGGGTGCCAAAATGTTAACAGATATTTTTGCCAAAAATGGGGGTGGGGCTGTGCAGGCAAGTGTGTTTCTTGTTTCTCCTCTGAATTAAAATGAGAATTAATAAATGTTTTCAAGCATTTATCACTACCATAATGGGAAAACAGTTACTACAAATACTCAGCTCCAGCAGAAACAAAAAAGAAAAAGAAAAATACGTGGCAGGAAATACACCAAAATGTCAACAGTGATTATTTCTGGGAGGTGAGGTCATGAGGATTTAAGTCCCCCCCCTTTTTTTGGTGCAATTGCAGTTTCTAATTCTTCTACAGTAACCTTGCATTATATGGGAAGAATTTAAGCAACAACATAAGAAGGTTGAATAAAATGCACATAATGTGCAAGGCAGTACTACGCTGCGAGGAACAGGATGGTTTTATAGGGTTCTAACCCTTTGCCCTTTGCCAGCTGGTGCAGCCCGTAGACTGCTTCTCTGATTAATGTTTGCAAATGCAGAAAAAATGAAATACACAGGATTTCAAAGGAGACTGATTATAATAACATACAGTTCTCCCCACAGATCCCAGAAGAAGAAACCCTAGTACAGTTCTAGCTTATAACCTTGAAAAGTTACCCCCCAATGCATTATGGGGGAAAGGCAGGTTTCCAAACAAGAGTTTATAAATTCTTGTCCGAATCTTGCAAATCAAATGAGAAAGTGAGTGTGCCCGCATGAGTGAATAGAGCCCCAACGCCCCAGGTGATAGCTCTGACCCACGCCCCTTCCTTCCTATTTTCTGTGTTGTACTGCTTTTGAAAATGAGCCAATAGCATTTCATAATCAAGACAGAAAGTGCTTCCCATTTCAAGGAGAAAGGGGTGTGAAGCATGATTTCATTTCTGTGACAATTATTTCCACATGGATACAGACACAGAACAAAGCCCAGAGAGAAATACCCCAGAATGTTAGCAGCAATTATCTCTCAGGAGTATGATTATAGGTAATTTCCCTGCCTTTATACTTTTCTGTCTTGCTAGAATTTCCCCATCCAGCTTGTATTATTTTATAATAATAAAGAAGCAGAGCTATTTCCATTTTGGTAAAAGAGGAATATCAACTATAATTCTGCTTTTGAAAGGCAGAAAAGTAAATATATGTAGAGCACAGAGGCCAGGAGGTGATCTACCCCATGCTGATGGCAGTTCTCTCAGGGAGGCGGGGCTGACGGGGGGGGGGGGGGGGGGATCCTGCTGCATCCCCCCTCGCTCCCTCCCCCGCCTTGGCATGCTGGTGTTGTTCAAACTTTCATCAGAGATTATATTTTTATAATCAGGAAAAACGTAGATAGAAGATGTTATTTTGCTAAAGACTCAGGCAAGGGCAGGAAATCAGAGTGCTCCTGGGTTGGAGGCAGGCCCAGCAGCGCAGGGGCCTGCTCTACATGTGGGACAAGGGATGCAGGGTCCGGTGGGTGGGCAGCAGGCCAGGGGGCGGTACCTGTGTTGTCAGGCATGGAGGCTTGATCATTGTTCCGTTCTCTCTTCAGGACGATGTTGCCAAAATGGAGAACTGCCGAGACTGTCCGCAGCATGGCTAAGGGGTGGCAGAGAGAAAGATCACGTATGGCTCCGGACCCGTGCGTGGTCTTAACTAGCACCGTAGAAATCTAGCTGCAAATCCCTCTGCCAAATTACACTACGACCCTCAGCTTAAAATCCACCTGTGACCCTGGGCTGGCCTGAAAACATATGAATGGATAACTGATTCCTGTATCTCGTGTTTGAGGTTCGCTTTATCACCATTCAGTGTTGCTCACATTGTCCGTTTTATAAAGTGATGCAGATAAGATTTAAAGGAACGTAGGGAAATGAATGAGGAGGGTCTTTAGAGATATGGAAAGATTTCTAAAATATCAAGTGAAAAATGGGACGTACATAATGGTATGTATGGCAAAAGGCTGTGTATGTAAAAAAGGCACAAAATATAAAGTACAGTCGGTTCTCATTATCTGCGGTAATGTTCTACAGAGTCACTGTGAATTCTGAATTAGTGATTGCAAACTAATGCTCCTTTGGTTCCTGTGAGCCTCTGGTCCCATGTTCATCAACTGATGAATACGTTACCTTGTTTTATGTGTGTTTCTGTTTAAAGACACCTTCTTAATATATATTGTTGGTTCATTCACGTGGAACTCACGACCAATAGCTCCATCATTCCTGGCTGAAGGAAGCTCATCCAACACACGTATTTTCTCCACGAGCCACATTACAGCCTCCCTACGCTTAGGGACACTAGACAGCATTACACACTATGCTTCGAAGGCATTTTTGACAGTAAAACCATCAACAAAAATAACACAAATACACGGTTTGTGTTTGAATATATGTGGCACTAATAGACTGCACAAAGGACACCGATTTACAGTTTGTGCTGAAGTAAGAAGGCAGAGCGTCACCTTGTTGGATCTCATTGAGTGGGTGCTGGGGCAACTCAAATTTTCGACCCCTCTATGAATAATCGCAATGACCACAAACGCACCAGGAATATTGTTTGGGGATTATGAATAAACGCAGTGTGTAGGGGAATTCACAAAACATAAAAAACCAAAAATCAGGATGTCCTGTACATATGGTCCCCAACTTATGGTTTGAATTATATTTTCAACTTCACAATGGTACAAAAGCCATACACATTCAATAGAAACGGTACTTCGAATTTCGATCATTTCCCAGGCTAACGATATGCAGTACGACACTCTCTAGTGATGCGGAGCAGCGGCTGTGAGCCTCAGCTCCCAGCCACGCGATCACCAGGGTAAACAGCTGACACTCCACAACGTACTGTGTTGCCAACGTTTTTTGGATGCTGCGTTTTGTTTTCTCATCCCTTCTGTCTACAAAACACCCATCTGTGTCTCCTGTTCTGGTAAGAAAGGGAAAGCAATGACTCTTGAGATGGAACTCAAGATAACTGCCCAGCATGAAGGCAACAGCCATAATTACATAACTTACATGAGGTATTCAACACGTTATAGAATAGGCTTTGTGTTAGATGATTTCACTCAACTGTAGGCTAATGTAAGCGTTCTGAGCATGTTTAAGGTAGGTTAGGCTAAGCTCTGGTGTTCAGTAGTTAGGTGTATTCAATTCATTTTTGACTCAGGAGATTTTCAACTTACAATGGGTTTATCGGGTAGTAACCGTAGGTAAGTTGAGAAGCATCTGCGTTGCTTGTATGTGCAGAGCTGCCACAAAGCGCACTGTAAGTGGGCAATGCTGCCCCCTAGAGTACGTATCAGGAATTTGTAGGGTTGGTTGGCATAATGATGAGGGTCACTGATGCAATGTGTGAGGTGCTTTTCGTGTCACAGACAGTGGGCAGGTGGGGACCGGAAGCAGATGCCCTTCTGTACCACACAGAATTGCCCATATCCTCTGTAACTTCTAAACGATCCAACGAACATTCACATTAGTGAATGGCAAATAGTGGTTTGTAATGATCTGAGACTAACCCTGGTTTACGTATAAATACAAAAGTGTTTTGTTTTAATACACAGTGAATTTTGCAGAAGGGGAGCCGCTGGTGTTGGTTCAGAATTTTATCAAGATTTGGTCAGCATTTTCGAACACTCTCGCCTCAGACAGCAAAGCTCCACGTGGCACTTAAGTGACCATATAACACTCTATCTACATCAGGCTGGGTTTGTATCTGCTGTGTTTATGGGGATGTTACGGATTAGGGCAAGCACCCCGCTACCTCTAGAACTGTTGGTTCTAGAATAGTTTTCACGATTTACGGACTGAAATGGACACTGATTTTGTTTTTTTCACTTACTCCATGCCAGCTCCTATTCCAAACACAAAATAACTCATTTAACCTTCATAAAAACTCAGTGAGACAAGTACTGCAATAGCATTTATACAGATGGGAAACTGTAAAATCCCCATTTGACAGGTGGGGAAACCGAGGCACATTTTGGTAGTCAACGTGCCTAAGATCATCCAGCTCATAACCACAGGCCTGAGATTCAAACCAGAGCGGCCTGAGTCTGAGGTCTGTATTCTTAACGGCTGTGCTTCCCTTTTCCTCTCTCTTTAAGCGTAAAATTCGAATGTAAATACGTACATATAGCACACATACAGAAAAGCACACAAATTTTAATACGTCTCGCTCAATGAGTCTTTGCAAATTGATCGCACCCGGGGAGCCGGGCCCTCGGACGCCCCCTGCTGGTCACTCACTGAACACAGGCGAATTTCACAATCACAGGGCTCAGCAGAAGCCAGACACGAAAGTACGCAAACTGGATGAGTTTGTACCAAATGCAAGAACAGGTGACACAAGTCCATGCTGTTAGACGCCGGAATAATGGTCACATTCAGGGGGTGCTGGTGATGGGAAGGGGTAGGAGGGGGCTTCTGGGTACCGGTTATGCGGGCATTCTCTCGCGGAAATCCCGAACTGGACGCTTACCGTTCGTGCGCACTTTTTGGCGTCTATGCTACGCTTCTACGCGGCTTACTTAGGAAAAGGGGGTGGTGGAGGGAGGGAGGAGTAGCCTCTTGGGATATTCCTGCCAAAAATGTGTAACCTGAGTCTAATCGCGAGGAAACACACCCAAGTTGGAGACAAAACAACTGGTCTGTAATCTTCAAAACCGTCAAGGTCATGAACGATAAAGACTCAGGAACGATTCCAGACGGATGGGGAGTAAAAAGTAATGACTAAATGCAACATGTACCGGGGACTGGAGAAGTGAGTGAGTGTGTGTGTATAATTTAATTTTTTTTTCTTTTTTCTTTCTTTTTTTTTTTTTTTTTTGCTTTAAAGGACATTATTGGGACAATTGGCATAAGGCCTGTGGGGGGAAAATGTTTTGTTATAAAGGACATTATTGGGATAACATGGTCTGTGGATTAGATAATAGTAGTAATGGTGGCAATGTTAATTTCCTGATGAGGACACTGTGTTGTGGTTGTTAGAGAACATTCTTAAGAAATACACACTGACAGATTCAGGGGGGTAGTTGAATAATGCCCCTTCCCGCCATGTGCCCATCTGAATTCCGGGGACGTGTGAAGGTTACCTCACAGAGCAAAAGGAACTTTACAGATGTGATTAAATTAATCTCCCATCGAGATTAACATAGATTATCCAGGTGGGCTCTGACTGTCATCACAGGGGTCCTTACAAGAGGGAGGCCGAGGGAGAAGCCATTGAGCAGAGGTTAGAGTGATGTTCTTTGAAGATGGAGGAAGGGCCATAAGCCCAGCATTGTGGGCAGCCTCTGGCAGCTGGAAAAGGTAAAAACCGAAAAAAAACAGATTCTCCCCTGGAGCCTCCAGAAGGAGCCAGCTCTGCTGACACCCTGATTTTAGCCCAGTTAGACTGATTTTTAACTTCTGACTCCAAAACTGTAAGAAAATAAATGTGTGTTGGTTTAAGCCACTGTATTTGTGGTTATTCTTGACAGTGGTCATAGGAAATTAATACAAAGGGTAAAGGGGGCACCTCGTCTACATCCTTATTCTCAAACAGCTCAGAATAAGTAATTGGAAAGATAAAAGAAGATAAAACCAATGTGGCAACTGGGGAATCTGGGAGAAGAGCATGCGGCAATTTCTTGTACTCTTTTTGCAATTTTTCTGTAAATCTGAAATTATTCAAAATACAAAGATTAAAAAAAAATACCCTGAACACAGAAAGATGGTGTCACTGGCTTAATGGCTTCAAGAGGCCTTGCTCTGAGGGACACACAAGAAACCCACTAACAGAGGTGGCCTCCTGGGAGCCGGGAACACTTGCAGGTTTTTACATCTTTTATTGTTTTTGAATTTCATACCTTTTGAAATATAAGCCCCAGTCCAGAAAAAAAAGCGCTGTTAAAAAAGGACCTGGGTTGTGGAATTAGTGAGATTATAGTGATGATTGCACAACCTTGTGACTATACTACAGGCTACTAAATTGTACACTTTACAATAGCAAATTTTACAGTACGTGAATTCTATCTCCAAAAACAAGGTCTTGGTATAGTTTGTAGGGCACGCTCGGTGTGCAACAAACATTAATTTTTCCTCTTTGTCTCCACTGAGATCATAACTCCTTGTGGGAAGTATCTGTTCCTTACTCATCTAACCGTACATTCCACATACAGTAAGTGCTCTATAAATGTTTTCATGAATCAACTTTAGCTTGCCAGCTTCGGGGCAAAAATTCCTTCCATGATCCCCACTACTTCTGAGATTCAATCTAACCTCTTATCGGGGTCTTCAGTACCCTGTCCCCGACCCTCACATTCCTTCCAGCCCGGGATCCCCTCACTGACTCCAGCCACACCAGCCTCCTTTTAGCTCTTTGGTGCTGCCAGGCCTTTGCCCAGGCAGTTCCCTCCACCTAGATGCCTTTCCCGCACCACACACGCCTAGTAAATTCCTCCCAGACCATCAGGGCTCAGCCAAGCCCCGCCTCCTCCAGGGACTGCCCTGACCTTTCTCAGACCACATCAGAATTGGTGACATGCAGTTATGGCTCCAAGCACCTTCCATCCGTCACCTCTCCACAGACTGTACTTTAATCCACTTGCGTGATTTGAGGCTACCTGGAGTACTTCACAGATCACGGGCTAGTTCTGTGCTGGTCACTGTTAGTTTAGCCCAGCCTCACACACTCCATCACGTGTGGAACAAATTGATATATTAATGAATAAATGGCAAAGAGTCAACGAATGGGAGACACAGTAGTGAAAGGCAGGAGTATGCTGTGACCTTGAGCAATCTCGGCCTCCTGGGCCTTGGTTTCCGGGCCGCCCAGCGGGAGGGACAGGCTCAGCGGTCTCTGTTTCAGCCTGTCTGGGTTCAGGGCGACTGGTTGGACAGGGACAGTGGAGAGCCCCGGAAATGCTGGGAGGTTCCCGCAGGGTGCCTCCCAAAAGCTAAATAAATAAGGACATCTCCTTATAGACGTACAATGACATCATCACCCCTAAAAAACTGAATGATCATTCATTCCTTAACATCAGCTCAGACCGGCCCAGAAGGAGTTCCCTCATAGCCTTTAAAATGGCCTTTTACAGTTGGCTTAGGCACCTGTATTGGTGCCAAGCACCCGGGTAAATATGACGCCTGAGGAGTTGGCAGTTAGTTCTCACGGGTGACTTCAGACCAGCAGATTGCAAGCAAGTCCCCGCCTGCAGAGGCAGAGGCCTGGGGCTGGTGACGCCGATCCTGCTTCGTGTGAATGGGAAGCCGTCTCCCTGGATCAGCCTCCCAGCTCAACCTCTCAAGGTGGCATTTATGGTGCCAGTGCGGGCGGATGGAGGATGGAGGTCCTGCCTGGACTGGCCCCCACGCTCTCTGTCCTGCTGCCCTGGGCTTCCCGAGGGCAACCTAGAGGCGTCCACCTGCCTCTCTGGGAAGGATCAGGGGCTGGCCTTCAAGTCACACCTCCTCATCAGTTGGGGTGAGTCCCCAGACAGACGCCCCACTCCCCTGGACCACTGTCTCCTCTTTTGTCAAAAGGACAGTCTATGAAAACGTGACCCGCTGGCTCCACACCTCATGGATGAAACATAAAATCAAACGATAACGAGACCCCACCCACCTACCACACCAGCAAAAGCCAGAAAAGCTCACAAGGATGGTTGCTGGCGTGCAGGTGGGGAAAAGGGCTCCAAGAGCATGGATGGCGGAATGGAAAACTAGCGCCACCTTCTGGACGGCGACAAGGTTGATTCTCTAGAATTTAAAAAAGTGGGGAAGAGAGAGGAAGGGATTAGAGGTGAAACCTAAAAAGCCACCAGTGTGTATTTGTTGGATCTGGTGCCAGGTGCCCAGGGGGTGATTACCCTCTGCTCTCTAGTTGCATAAGTGTTTGAAATGTCCTATAATAAAAAAATAAAAATAAAAATCATTCAGCAATAAAAAGGAATGAAGCACTGATGCATGCGACTTCATGGGTGAACCTTGAAACCATCATGCTGAGTGGAAGAAACCAGACACAAAGGACCCCATATCAAATGATTCCATTTATAGGAAAGGTCCTGGATAGGCAAATCCATAGAGACAGGAAGCCTAATAGTGGTTGCCGGGCGCTGGCAGTGGAAACTGGCAGGTGATGGCAAAGGGATGCAAGTTATCTACCTCCTTGGGCCACTGAAAATGTCCTAAAATTGATGGTGGCGATGGATGCACAACTCTGTGAATACACTCAAAGCCACTGACTTGTATACTTTAAATGGGTTTTGTACGTAAATTATATCTCAATAAGCCTTTTCAATTTTTTAAAAGCTGGATAAAAACAAAACTTGCACCTCTCCTTGGATTCCACCACTTCACTTCTGAGAATTGGGCCTATGGTTCTGCTCACACATGAGCACAAAGACCTGTGTACAAGGATATTCATGGCTTTTTCTTGGTGGGGAGGGCAGTCATTCCCGCAGCAGTGGGATGTAACCGCCCTAAGGGTCTGTCTGCAAGGCAGGGATTGGTTAAAAGACTCATAGTTCATCTAAACAATGAAGCCTTACGCAGCCACAAACAAAACTGAAGTTCATGTATATAGACTAAAACAGAATGATGGCCAAAATATATTGTTTGGTGGGAAAAGCGGGGGACAAAGCCCCCTAGCACTGGGTGATGAGCTAACACCAGTGCCACTTGGGACCCGATGTGGGGCCTGATGTGCCAGATGTGTTTCACCTGCTGGCTGGTGTGTCTCGGATGGTCCTGGGAGGAAGGTCAGGAGGTGGGGTCTACCTCAAGCTCCTGCTGTGCAGGAATTTTTAAATCAGTAGAGAAATATCTTAACATTTTAATCACCAGTACAGCTGAAGAATGCCTCTCTTTATAGAAAAAATAATGTGTGTCTTTTCTTACTCACCTAAACTATTTCTAGAAGGAAATGCAGGAAGCTTAACAGTGGGAAACTAGGGCAGGGCGGCGGGGGGTGGCCGTTAGGAGACTTGGTTTTCCCAGTAGGACCTTTGGACATATTCACATTATGTCACTACATGCCATACGTTGCACTGGGAGGGTTACCTGAGGTGACATGTGTCAGGAGGCCAGGCGGGAACTAAGAGGCCAGGCCGGGAGGCCCAGGTCTCTGCCACAGCAACCATCTGCATTTGTTTGCCAGCTGTCCAGGGAGGAGAGTGGAGACAGGCAGGCGGGGGAGTTACGCAACTGTGGTTGGGAAATCCAGCAGGAGAAACTTGGGACCCTGTGTCAATACACCCAAGGAGGTCAGCCTGTTTGCAGCCTGGATAGATAGCCAAGCCGGCACTTGGTTTGCTGCCCTCCTGGCACCAGGGGCCAGAGGAGAATGAGTCTGGCCTGGCCCTGCTCAGACCTGGACCAGTGAAAAAATCATAATTGACCCAAACAACAAAACTTGAGCTTCTGCAAAAAAGACTAAGGTCCACCTCTATGTGCTTGTTCTAGGTAAATCGTATCCCTCCCCCCAAAAGGTATGTTGATGTCCTAACCCTCAAGACCTCTCAGAATGTGACCTTATTTGGGTTGTGAGCCATGTCAAACAGAACTATTTAAGTTAAGAGGAGGTTGCACTAGAGTAGGGTGCACCCCTAATCCAGGATGAGGGGTGTCCTTATAACAAGTGGAAATTGGACACACAGACGTGCACACGGGAGAACGCCAAGTGAAGATGAAGACAGAGATCGGGTGATGCTTCTACAAGCCAAGGAACATGGAAGGTTGCCAGGAAACCACCAGAAGCTAGGGAAGAGGCAGGGAACAGATTCTCCCAGGACCCACCAACCCTGCCAACACCTCCATCTCAGACTTCTGGTCTCCAGAACTGAGAGACAACCAATTTCTGCTGTTTGAGAGACTCGGTTTGCAGTGCTTTATTATGGCAGCCCTAGTTTATGAATATAGTACTGCAACAGGACTACTGTCAAAACAAACTGGTGAAAAGGTCAAGGGGCCAACCAGCATAACACAGGGTAATGACCTGAGTATTTCACACCAGGGCCACCCAGCTCGGACTAACACCTTCTTCCCTGCACCCTCACCTCAGCCTCCTCCAGACCTCCAGTCCATCCTCCACGTGACCCAGAGTTGCCTCTGCCCTGCTCCCAGCTCTCTGTGGCTCCCCAGCAGCCCCAGGACAAAATGCCAGTCTCTCAGGCTGGCGTTTGAGGCCCTGCCTGCCTCTGCAGCTCCTTCCTTCACTTCCCTCTGTCATACACTAGACCGAAGTTTCAATTCCTCGAATATGCCGTGCCTTTCCTGCCTCAGGGCCTTTGCACAGGCTGTTCCCCCTGCCTGGAATGCTCTTCCCCTGATATCACCAATGCTCACTCACTGAGCTTCTCCAGGCCTTTGTTGAAACATCACCATCTCAGTGGGCCCTTCCAAATTACGTACTTAAAACAGTACCCTCCTCCCTCCTCCATTCCTTGTTCTATTTTTCTCCCTGGCACTCATCGCCTTCTCATAGACCACAGAATTCTTTACTTATCTGGATGGTGGTTCCCTTTAGTCAATCTCCCTTAAGCAGGGACACTTGTTGGTTTCATTCCCTGCTGTGGCTCCAGTGCCCACACACAGTAGTTTCTTAATAAACGCTTGAGCAAATAAACCAAGGAGTGAATGACCACATCCCCTGCCTGCCTGTGCAATGCCCACCCCTACCCTTCTTGGGGACTTGGAGCTCACTCACAGGTGATTTCCTCATGGGTGAATCCCAGGACCCGCAGGGACTCCAGGGTCTCCTGGAAGAGCTCCCGTTCCTGGCCGGGGGAGGACGCTGGCCCGTTGGTCAGGAAGCGGTAGTTGGAGCACGGTTCCAGGAGGAGGTCGGCTGCAGGGGTAATGAGCAGAGGCCAAGGTCAAGGGCAAGTTGTGGAGTCAGGCTGACATATTGGCTTCCTCAGTGGCCGCCCCAGATGAGTCCCTACCCCACTGGGGACCACGGTCTCCTCCTCTGTTAAATGAGTGAGGATCCTTTTCTCACAGTTTCTGTGGGAGGACGGGGCATGGAGTGGGTGCTTAGCCCATATTCGACCTTTCTCTTCCCTCCTTCCACAGAGATTCTCAAGTTCCAGAATTGCCCAGAGCAGGCAGGAGCCGCTGGGCGGCAGAAGCAATAGGCCCGAGGGTGACCAAGTTAGCAGAAGCCATAGGACAGCAGGGGCCAGCAGGGGTCAGCAGCAGAGGGCATGGGGGTTCAGAAGCCACCCTGAGAGGGAGCCTGGATGACAAGGGGCCAGGAGGCGGCCCAGTGGGCAGGAAGAGTGTGGAGCAGGAGACAGGAGGAACCTCAGGCAGGAACATGGCAGCAGGAGCCAGAGTGAAGGGGAGCGTGAGGCAGCAGGCGCCATGAAGCCACACAGACCAGGAGCACGGGGACCCACGAGGCAGCGGGAGCCGCAGCAAAGCTGGAGTCACAACGCTGGAGTAAGCACAAGAGAAGTGAGTGTGAATAGGAGCCACGTGGCTATGTAGCCAGTGTGATCAAGATCCAGAAGATGGCAGGACCAGAGGGCAGCAGAATCTGCCCGGCAGCAGGAGCTTGGGGTGGGGGAGTGGCCGCATTCTCTTTTTGGCAAAAGTTGTGAGGCGGCAGGAAGCAGGGCCAGCGGGATCCAGGAGATGACAGAATCCACTACCCAGCAGGATCCTGACATAAAGCAGGTGCTTGAAAATACCAGTGCTTCCCGTTTCCTCCCCCCGGAGACCCAGAGAAGCCAAGAGGTAGCTCAAGCTGCGGGTGGAAGGCATGGCCCCACCCACTGCCCCGAGCAGCAACACTGACCCTTGAGCTGCTCTCCTGCGCCTCCCAGCAGCTGGTAGAAGATGTGGAAGCTGCACTCGTCTTTGGCCTGGCGGATGGCCCGCGACTTCTCCAGCAGGTCTGGGCAGAGGCGAGTCAAGGTGCCACCAAAGAGGGGAGTAGATTCCACTCACCCCCTCGATCCATTCTGCCCCCCTGCTATCCCCTAAAGCAGTGGAGTCCTTCACAGCCCAGGCCGGTGACCTTGCCACTAACTAGACAAGTGGTCTTGAGCATGTCACTTAAACCCTAGTGCTTCAGTTTCCTCATCTGTGCAAGGGGCTTGACAGTAACACCCAGCAATGAGTTGCTGTGAGGGCAAATGAGTTATAGTAAGAATATCCCCTGCCATCATCACCTTCCCAGCTTCAGTTTCCCCTGTATGAGCATTGGGGTTATTAGGTCCTCCTTTCTAGGAAAATCACATGGCTTGTTCACACACTAAAAATCGGTGAGACACCTTAGAGTAAATAAAATACCCAATAACTCATTTACCCTCCATGCTCCACACTCATGGACGACCGAGAACATATTTTGCATACTAGTCATAACACAGAGCCTTGCCCAAGATCGGCTGCAAACCGAGGTCCACTGACTTAAAGCCCTGGCATTACTAAACTGCTGGGGACATGGGGCAAAGCAGGAAGAGGGGGTCCCACAAGGCAGGGTGGGGTAGGGGAAACACACACAACGTACGACCCTGGGTGCCAAGAGCCCGGAGCCTCAGTTTCCTCTTCTGTTAAATGGAATGATAACACATCTGCCTAGGGGCGTTAGAGAGAGAAGGAGCTGAGCTAACACATAGACAGCTCTCAGGATGGCACCAAGGGCATCGTAAACACTCCAGACATGTTAGTCACACTGACACTGATGCCCAGGAGCCAGGCTGAGCCCCAGACCCATCTGATTGGCCTGGGGGTGGCACCTGTCCCAAGGGCATCAACCCACAGACTGTTCACTGACCCCCAGGCAGAGACAGTTGGGACCTAACAGCTGTGCCTAGAGGGGGCAAACACAACGGCATGGGAAGTATGGATGGGAGAAAGTTCGCGTTCAGAAGCAGGCGGAGAACATGAGTGTGAGGATAAAAAGAGACTGCAGGAACCACACGGGCGGAGGAGGCACGGGATGGCAGGATGGATGGGGCAAGAAGGGTTGGGAGCGGTAAGAACCCGTGTCAGCAGGAGCCATGACACAGAGAAGAAATGGGCCTTGGGGACTGTGGGAAGCTGGTTGCTGCAAGGGGACACGAGACGTCTCAACCTTCCCCAGATTACGGAAGACAGTAAGCTTATCAGACACCCCTGAGGCCAGAGATAAGGGTTATTATTAATATTGTTAACATTACGATCAGTAGTTATTAGTCAATAATAGTAACATTGATAAGGACATTGCTAATTTACTCCAATCATTAATTTCTAATACCGGATGTTGTTCTTGAGTGCTTACCATGTGGCCATGCTAAGAATTTGATTGATGTTGCCCTCCAGACCTTTGTAGGATAGGTTCTATCTATGATCCTACCCCTTCTACAGAGGGGAAAAGGAGGCACAGAGAGGTCACATCACGTGCCAAGCTCCCACAGCCTCATGCTGGCAGAGCTGGATTGGAGCCCAGGTCAGTGTGATTTGTCGGCCACTCTTAGATCTGCACTCCAGGAGCTCCTGTTTTATCTTGTGAATTCCTACGGAGCTTGCACGCTGCCTGTCAGAACGGGGTGCACACAGCAGGCCTGAGACTGCCTGCTCACCAGGCTGCCCTTGCCTGGTGTCTGGGAACCTGGATTTTAGGAGGGGCTCCCTACGCCTCAACTGTCAGTACAAAACAACATGGTTTCTACTGAACACCTGCTTCCTTTCCTTCAGGGAGTCTGGAATGTTGGAACGTTCCAGGCAGGGGGTGATAGACATGACCAGCCCTCAATAAAAACCCCGGGCGCCGAGTGTCTGATGAGTTCCCCGGTACACACGATACGTTGTCACAACTCAATGCTAGGGAATTAGCATGTCCTGTGTGGCTCCACGGGGAGAGGACACTGGACGCTGCGCTGACCTCCCCCACACTTCGCCCGATGCTGGCTGTGCTCTGTGTCCTTTCCTTGTGATGAATCATGGTCGAATCCTGAGAGTCTTAGTGAATCACTGAAACTGGAGGTGGTCCTAGGGACCCCCGACCCATCACCGCATAGCAAGGCTGTGCTGACCTTCTCATAAAAGCAGCGGAAGTTCCCAACCCACTTCCCTCCACATGGGGATGCTACGTCTATCCCTTCCCAAGGTTCTGTGATCTTTCTTCTATAGAGGGGGAAACAGAGGCACAGTGTCTGAGTAGCAGGAAGCCAGGTTCCCTGAGTGTGTGGATGCCTGTTTCCCACAAGTGGTGAGCACAAGAGCCCCCCTCTTCAGCCACCACCCTTGTCCCCTCAGACACCCTCCAGGTCATGAAGGATACAGGTCTCGATGTTGGCACCCACGATGTATCCGGCAACGTCAAAGTTGATGCGGATGAATTTGCCCTGGGAGGGGAGGGGCGAAGGCGGAGCTCAGGGTCCTCTGCTTCCCAAGGGGCTGACGGGCACCCCCAACCCACACTCACCCCTCCCAGAACCAGGGCAGCCTCTTCACTTTCTCTCGTTCTCCACCTGAACCCCACCTCAATCATGGGGCCCCTCCGGGGGGGGGGGGGGTCCCTGGGAATCCAAGGTCCAGGCCCCTTTGACTTCTTTCCTCAGAACCCAGACCCCCAGGCCCTCCTCCCTCAGACCCAGGAGTCCTGGCCCCCAGCCCCTCATCCCTCAGACACACCTCTTGCCTTCCCCCACCGCCCTTCTACATACCCAGCTGCTGTTTGGCTGACATACAGCCAGGAACCGCCCTCACCCAGCACTCACAAATCTAGAGGAGTTGTCATTCTTCACCGTCTTGGCGTTGCCAAAGGCCTCCAGGATGGGGTTGGCCTGGAGAAGCTGCCGCTCCAGCTCACCCTGCGGGGGTTGGGAAATAGCACCTCAGTGAGAACCAGGGCTGGAGGTCGGGGGTCTGTGTTATAGCTGGCTGAGTGCGTGTGTGTGTGTGCGCGTGTGCGTGTGTGTGCGTGCGTGTGCGTGTGTGTGTGTGTGTCTGGGTGTGTGCTGCTTTCCCACATTTCAGTCTATTGTGAAGGGAACAAGGAAACATCTTCAAGATACATTGTTAAGAGGAAATAAAGCAAAACAAAACAAAGAAACCAAATTGCAGAACAATACCTACAACGTGATCCCATTGATAATAAAATAAATTGAGGAAAAACACTACCAAATGAAACTCACAGTTCTACAGGAATAGATACATGTTTGGAAACATTTAGAGAAAGGTCTGCAAGGATACACACCAACTATCAACGGTGTAAGCCACTCCAAGGAAAGGGGACTGAGAGGAAGAAAGAGGAATTTCACTTTATCTGATTTTTGTTGTTGTTGTTACAGTGAATATGTACTCATGTAGTACTTATGAAATTAAGGAAAAATCTATACTATCTATGTAAAGTGTTTAAAACTGGCACATCACAGGCATTCAAGAAATAGTAATTTCCTTCCCCAACCAGGCTACTCCGTGGGTAGGGATCTTACTCTGAATTTCCCCACAGCCACCTTGGTGTCCGAGCCAGGACCGTAGGAGGTGCTCAACAAATGGCAAGCCCCTTCCCGTCCTTTCTAGCCAGGCTCTCTAGAGCATTGGCTACTTCTTTAAGTTTCCTGTAAGCCCTCAGAGACTAGCCTGAGCTGGGAGTATACAGCAGGCTTGCAATAAATGGCAGTATGAGTCTCTGGGTTGTGTGAATTCACAGTGTCTGTGGGCCCCATCATACACATTTAGCACATCAGCGATAAATGGTAGTTTTGGTCTCTGGGTTATTTCATGTTGGTATCTGTGGCCAGTCTGCACACACAGTAGAGCTAACCTAAGTGGCAGTGCAGGCTGGATCTATACACACATAGTAGAACCACACTGAATGACAGCGCAGACCCTGGGTGTGTGCATGCATTAGGGCTGCCATAAACAGTGGGCCCTGTGTATACACAGTAGGGATGCATTAAATGACAGCACAGGGCCCTATGTGCACATAGTAGGACTGCCATAAATGGCTGTGTGGCTCCCTGGTAGGTGTGACCATCAGTGCCTTGGGCCCTGTCTGCCAGGAAGACTGCGGGTTGGGGTGACCTGGGTGTCATGAGGGGCCGCATGATTGAGGTGATTCCCTGCTACTCACATAAGACATGGCGCTGGTGGAGGCCTGAGGAGGTCACGGGACACGAGACATGGACCAGGACACGGACCGGGACACAGCACATGGAACATGGACAGACACACAGGTGAACTGGCGGTCTTGGGTGGTAGGCGGAGTGGGGGGAAAGATGAGGGGGTGGGGAAACTGGGTATGTGAAGTGGGGTGGCCTGGGTGACCACAATGCCTAGGTTTGAATCCACTCTAGCCTTTGCCGGGTATGTGACCTCCGAAACCAATTCACCCCAGCCAGCCATGCCTTCAGTTTCTCATCTTTAATACAGGAAAATAACAACCACCGAACTGGAGTGTTAAGTTAATGTGAGCAAAGAGACAAGCACTATATAAATGCTCACTTATACAGCCAACCTGGGCATTGCAGGTACCTAAATCAGGCCCGATACATAGTAGGTGCTCAGGAATATAAGCACCTACTATGCACCAAGTGCTGTTCCAAGGGCCAATAAGGCCCAGAACTGGCCTTTGCATTTCTGTCCACCCTGTCGCCACTCCCAGCATTATATCAGACACATAGTAGGTGTACAGGCAGCATGGGCAGCCAGGGGAAGACCCATAATAATGGTTATCTATGAGGGAGGCAGGGAGCTATGCGGAAGCAGGCCCTGAGATGGAGGGGGCATTGCTGGTAGCAGGGTCCAGAGCATGTTCCAAGACAGGTCACTTACCGGGACGCCTGGTTCCTTCCTGCCCTTTGGTGACGATGCCACATGGGCGAGGTACTGGATGACCTTCTTGGTGTTTTCTGTCTTCCCAGCCCCGGACTCTCCACTATGGAGGGTGGGGGTTGGGGCAGGACAAGGGGAAGCAAGAGAGGTTGGCAATGATGCCAGGTAAGCCCCACGCTTTCCAAGGAGAGCCATAGCCAGCCGGGACCCCACCTCCTCCAGGAAGCCCTTCAGGATTACTCACGTGCAGAGAATGGACTGATCCTCACGATCTGTGGGGGACAGAAGGGAACATGTCACATGGGACGGTCTCTCCAGCAAGACCCTGGCCCCTTACACTGGCCACTCCCTTTTCAAAATCACTCCAGGGGAATAAGGAAAAGTTTCGGTTTTGATATGTGACCCTCCTTGATTCTAATACCCCATCTGATTCAAGCCTCTGGTTTGCTGCATGACCCTGGGAAAGCAGCTATCCCTCTATGAGCCTCAGTTTCCTCACCTATAAAATGGAGACAATAAACTCCAACTAAACAGAATGTAATTCAGTCAACAAACTTCAGTTTGAGCCCCTACTATGTGCTGCCTCATGCTGGACATGTGAGATTCAAAAACACGAGAGGGATATCCTGGACCCCAAGGAGGCAGTGCTAGGGGGCCCTGGGTTCACATCCCACCTCAGCCACCCACCCACCAGTGGGACTGTGGGCAAAGACTGCACTGCTCTGTGCCTCAGTTTCCCCATCTGGAAGCCAGGGAGATGAGCTCACCTACTTCATGGGGTTGGTGGGAGGTTAAATGTGTTAATCCATGAAAAGTGCTTTGCGTAGAGTAGGCACTCAACTCACCCTTACTTTATTGTACATTTATTCCTAAGATATAATAACTAGGATATAACAACAGCTGCAAATTATAAAAATAAATGTATAGCAAATTAGATTATGTAACCAAATAAGTGTCACCTGTGATTAGATACAAATTTATAATGTGAATATAAAGCATGACATCTAAATATGTTCTATTGCACAAAACAGGTATATTACAGATTGTCTATTATACCTGCACTAGAATCTCCAGAAGGAGCCTGGGGGATCTTGTGAAAACATTGACTGCGGAGCTGCCCCTCACCCCCAGAGTTTCTGACTCAGCAGGTCTGGGCCCAAGTTTGCATTTCTGACAAGTTCCCAGGTAATACTGGTGAGCGGCCCACACAGAACCACAGCATTACACGATATAAACATACTATTAGAACACACCCCAGAAATATATCATATGTTAAATAAGTAGAATGTGTATAATATAAATATATTGCCTCAGACTATATGTCAGATGACAGAAAGATATAAATTTAAAAATATTTAGTATATATTTTAGTATATACAAAATATTTATTAAAATATAGATGATATATAATAAATAATAAACGCATTATGTATGTTATGTGAATTATGTACTTTTACATTGTCATGGCACGCACAGTAGCCCCTGTAACAGACATCCTTATGCACTGTACAACCTGCCCAGCTGTACACAGCAACCCCTCGCTGCCCATCACCTAAGGGGCTGCCATTCACGCCATGACAATGTGGATCACGTCACCAACATAAATGTTGAATGAATGAACTCTCTAAGAATCCTTGTCTCAAGAGAAATTTTGGCAGAAGGCTGGCACCAATTGGCTCCCAAATGCTGCTTGTTGAGAGAAGAAACGAACACAGATAGAAAGAGGCCTGTTCGGTAGGACCCAGAACCTCACCCATGCAGCCCTCCATTTGCGTTCCCTTGTGCCCACAAAGAAGCCTCAGAGAATCTAAAATCCTGGACCTGTGATCTGATCCTGAACCCCAGCCAGGCCACCAGGGAAGGGTCATCGCCAGCACCGCCAGCCCCACACTCACCCTGGAGCATGCTTCGGTAGGCCCCCTCAGTCACTGCGTACACGTGAGGCGGCACTTCGTGGCGCTTCTTGCCGCGGTACATCTCCACAATCGCCTCTGTATAGATGGGAAGCTGCTTGTATGGGTTGATGACCACACAGAAAAGGCCAGAGTACGTCTGCAGTAGGCAAAAAGGGAGAGGGCGTCAGCTGCCTGCCTGTGACCTAGAGGGCACCAGGGGGCTACCGTGTACAGCGGGGTAGGTTGTGCACTGCACAAGGACATCCGTCAAAGAGGTTGCTGTTCACACCAGGACAATGTCAGGCTGCACACATTTGTTACAAACATTTTCAGGCTGATGGTGGAAAAGAATCTTTCCAAATTGCACAAAGGTGGTATATGGGTGAAGATTCGCCGAGAGAGAACATGGCCTTTGCAGCCATCCAGACTTGGGTCACAGCCTGTCAACACCTGGACATACACACACATGAAATGACTGCGTGCAAACTGATCTAGTGCAGCGTTCTTTGTAACAGTAAAGACTGGAAGCGACCTGAATGTGTGTTCTTACAATGGATTCCTATAATGCTCTCAGGGTACAGGGATGGAATGACTCCAAAATACTATCAAGTGAAAGGAAACAAGGTGAGGACCGTTTGCATTGAAAGGGGTGGAACAGGAATATCTTTCTGTATTTGCTTGAATATACATATAATATCTTGGGGAGGGTATCAGCAGCAACTGAAACATGACAGGTATATTCTGTGTTTTCTATTAATAACAGACTCACAGGTTCTGCTTACATGAATTAGATTATATAACCAAATAAGTGTTACCTGTGATTAAATACAAATTTAAACATGACATCTAAATATGTTCTATTGCATAAAACAGGTATATTATAGATTGTCTATTATACTAGTGGTCCACTCTTATTGGAGGAAATCCTAAATTTCAGGTTCCAGGTACATGAAAATAAAGACGTAATTTTTTTTTTTTTTTTTTAAATCCAAGTTCATGGACTCCCTGAATTTTTCCACACATCTGTTGGGCCTAGGTTCAGGACCCTGGAACAGCTTAAGAACTGTTTCAGCGCACACGGGCAAGAGGCACTCAGGACAGTTAGACAACTAGAGAGCTAGCTGGTCACCTAGCGAAAGCAACCCAGAGAACTAACCGCTAAGCTAGCTGGAATTAGCCAGCTCAACTAGCCAGAGAGTCAGCTGTTTAGCGGAGTGGCTAATTAACTATTAAACTAGTTAGCTACTTAGCTAGCTAGTCAGTTACTTAGCTAGTTAGCCAGGAGCTGGTTACTTGGTTGGTTAGTAGCAGGACTGCTTTAAACTCCCTGACAGCTTGTACTCCTCCAGCAGAGCAGGGTGTGGTCACCACAGGCTGCCTGACTCCCTTTTAACGGTGGGAGGGTGGGTGGCCAGCTGGGAGCAGAACAACCGGTTTGCTGGGTGCTCCCAGGAGCTCCGGTCCCTGGCTCTCTGAGGGCGGGGCCGCCAGACCACATTCCCTGGGAGGGTATCTCATGGCTGCTGGCGCCCCAGGCCCCCACTCTTGGCTGGCAGAGGAACCCACTCCCCCATGCCACCCACCCCACCCCAGCCCTCTCCTGCAGCCACACCTTGTCACCTGGGTGACACCCCGACAGGAACCTGAGCTGGCTGCCAAGGCCAGTGGGCAAAGGGCAGAGGCTGGTACACCCCGAGAGGGTCGGGGACACCCGAGTTGCTGGGTCACAGCTGAGGAAACCTTGGTGGAAGGGTCTGGAGCGGCTGCCCCAACATGCGGGGCTCTGGAGGCAGACCCGCGGGGTCCAGCTCCCACCTCCACTTCTGCTCAGAGCAGCGACTCCCTCCCATAGTCTCGGTTTCCTCCTTGAGAAACCAGGAATGACACTCCCCGCTTCATTACAGAGGCTGTGGGGATTAGGGGACATAATGAATAAAAAGCAGCTGGCCCAAGGCGGGGCCCACAAAGGCACTGTGACATGGGTCCTGGGACTCTCGTGTTACCCATCCTGCCTGGGAGCTGAGAGTTCTCAGACTTCGAAGACATGTCAGCCTGGCTTTCTAGCTGTGTGACTGCACACGGGATTTGCCCTCTCTGAGCCTCAGTCTCCAGCCCTGGAAAACGGGGCTTTTAACCCCCACCCCCTAGAAGGATTCTGGAGTAAAAGGCCACAGTGAATCTCCCAGTGCCCCCACAGAACAGGAAGCATCACAAGTGCTCAACAAATGGGCGCCCTTCCTGTCCCCAAGCATCCCAAGCAACTAAACCCGTGACCCCAAGCAACTAAAGCCCAATAGCCTATCAGTGGCAGAAACTGAGTTTCTGGAGCCCGGGATGCCCTCACTTTCCACTGGGCAACACTGCCTTTCCCATCACCAGTGGCCAGTCAACAAAATACGAAAGTATTCAGCATGGGCCCAAAGACCAGCAGGGCGGTGCTTGAATCTCACCTCTGATATTTTCTAGCTGGGTGGCTTCAGCAAGCACCTGAATCTATCTGGGTCTCATTTTCTCATCAAATGGGGACAGGAACAGGGCTCCCTAGGGCACACAGGGATGCTGGGAGCCATTCACGTGTTCATATTGTACATTCGCTTCTACTCTGGGCTTCTGGAAACTCCCATCTCACTTCCATCTGTCAGGCCTCATTTCTCTGGTTCCTGGGCCACAGCATTCGCTCAGGCCTCACCATTTTCTCCCCTGAACTTTCCCAGTCAGCTTCCTAGTGCAGTAGAGAGGGCATGGGGCCTGGAGTTAGATGCCCAGTGTTCAAATACCAGCTTAGCCGGTTCCTAGCTGTGGGGTGTCATCCAAGTCGTGGCCCCCTCTCTGAGGCTCAGTTTGCCCACCTGCAGAATGGGCATGACAGCAGATACCTTACAAGGTTGCTTTGAGGGTTCGGAGTATTAATTAAAAGGCAAAGGGTGGCTCAGTGCTTTGGGGGTCCCTCTGATCACCATGCCTTTGGTGAGATCAGGGGAGTGGCTTGGGCAGAGGCCCCTTTCCCAGGGCTTACAAAGGCGAGTGAGGCATCAGAAGGGGCCAGTGCAGCCTGGAGAAGGTAAAACCCTAGCCAGGGTCACACAGCCCTCGATTCAAATCCCACATCTGCCACCACAAGCTGAGGGGCCCTGAGCCAGCCACTGGCCTCCCACAGGACGAGGCTTTCTCCTACCCAGATGGGAGTCAGAATTCATAAACATATTCTGATTTCATGCTTTGTGACCTACAAATGGGTAGCTTTTAGGGCCAGTTTATTAATTTGTATTTTTTTTATATATCTCATCCATCATTTATCAAAATATTCCTTTATTACTCTCATGAAAGCTTTGTAGTTTTTTAAAATATAAAACCAGCACTTTTCCTTTTAGGCTTTTAGTGAGGTATTTTATGATTTTTCATGTGGGGCCAGTTTAAATGAGCAAGTCTCACACCAGCCCTCTAAGCTGGTGTTTGGAGCATGACTCTAGGGGCAGCTGACTGGGTTCAAATCTTGGCAGGACTCCTTCATGTCTCTGTGTGACCTGGGACCCATCACTTAACATTCCTGAACATCAGGTGACAACAACAGCCCCGGACCCAGAAGTGAGCTGATAACCCACATGCAGCACTTAGAACAGTACTCAGCACATTGTAAGTGCTCAATAAATATTTGCTAGCCACCCACTATTATTATTTTTTGTTATTATTGTCGACATTCCTTGTCAATCTCTCTAATCCTGTTTGCTCTTAATGACGCTTTGGCTGCCCATTAGAACCACCTAGAAGCTTAGTAAAAACACCAACTACCATGTCACACTGCCAGAGATTTAAATGGGTTGGGGTGGGGCTCAGGTGTTGGTATTTTTTAAAAATTCCCCAGGTGATTCTAAAATGAAGGCAGGATTAAGAACTCCTGCCCTATTTCATCTATTTGCTGTAAAGATTAAATAAGGTGAGAGACATTCAATGCTTAAGAGAAACTAGACTATCATACTCAGCCTCGCTGTCGTCAACCTGGTCTTAACCTTAAGAGGCACCACAGCAAAATGGTAGAGCCTGGATACAGACGACTTAGGTCTGCCCAACCTCCAACTGGGTGACTTTGATCTTTCTGTGCCTCAGTTTCCTTATCTACAAAATGCTTTATAATTGTGAAGATTTATTGAGACAATATATAGTTTTCATGTAAGTTATGTGTTCTCATTAGTTTTTGATCTTGAAGTAATGTATTATTTAATTATAATCTGCTTTTGTAATTTTTTTTTCACCCGTCCCCATGAGACGATATATTTTAGAGTGCCTAGTATATGCTTGATAAATGTTAACTTGTATTGTTATTAAATCTCTCTGGGTCTCTGTTTTCTTTTAGATAAAATGGGAATAACAATAGACTCTACTTCGTGTAAGGTGAGAAAAAGTGAGTTAATATATGGAAGGCATTTAGCACAGCCTGACATTCGAGTTTCCATTCTCAATGGTTCTCACTAATTATGATTACAGACCCATATCCCTTTCTCAAAACACTTTGGATGCATTATAGTTGAGAATTCAGAAAATGTATACTTCAGGAAAACATTAAGGTGCTCTACTGCATACTATTACAGAGCACCCCCAATGGAGTCTGAGATACGCGTGGTAATCCAATAATTTACAAATTGGCAACTAAGGGTAGGAATAGTCACACGATGTGGGATAAAGATTATAAATACCCTCACGTTAATGCCAGTCGGGGTGCTGACACCCAGGTTCCCACCCTGGGCAATGCCCTCCCAGGCAGGAGGCCACTCACGTAGATGAGGCCAGAGTAGTACCGCTCCCGGAGGTTGTGCAGCACCGAGGCCTCGTTGAGGCAGGTCAGCTCGGCCATGTCCTCAGCCTTGCTGAACTTGGGCGGGTTCATGCGCTGGATCTGGTCCCGCGGTAGCCGCAGTCGCCGCCCACTCTCCGCCAGCTCCACTTCGGCCTCCTCCTCGCCCTCATCCCGCAGCGCCGCCGCCTCGAACCCGTGCAGCTCTGAAGGCACCCATACCAGGCGCCGTGCTGTCCACTCCACCTGCGGGGAGGTGCCCGAGCCCCCAGGCCCGACACCCGCTCCTGGCCCACGGGGTGCAAACAGGTACGGCTGGGCCGCCTCTGGCACTGGGCCGGTCCTGGGGGGCGCCTTCCGCCCGGGCACAGTCATGGTCACTGCTGCCATGGTCTGCAGGGGAAAAGAGAACTGATGTCAAGTGGGGCTCCATCCCCATCCCAAATCCCCCAGGCAGTCCCCACTGCCTTTTTTCACCAAACCTCTTTTTACACATCTGCAAAATGGGTCCACAGATCTCTTTACTCATTTTATTCATTCACCCCTCTATTCATTCATTCTTTCATTCATTCAATACTTATCTGATAAGTCAGGCTGTGAGCCAAGCACTGTTCAAGGCATTGGCCATATAGCAAAGAACAAGCTAGAAAAAGACCCCTGCCTCCCAAAGGGGTTTACATGCTAGCCCTGTGTTGTCAAATATGGAGTCACCGCACCATGTGGCTACTGGGCACTTGAAATGTGGCAAGTGCGACTGAGGAAATGAATTTTTAATTGTATTCGACTTTAATTAAATTTAAATATAAATAGCCCCATGTGACTACTGGGCACTTGAAAATGGAGAATCAAACTGAGATGCGGTTCTAAGTATTAGATACACACCAGATTTCTATTTGATGACATATTGCAATAATGTTTTAGACGTATTGGGTTAAAAAACGTATCATTAACGTTAATGTTACCTGTCCCTTTTTACTTTTTTTTTTAATGTGGCTACTAGAAAATTTTAAATTATACATTTGCCTTGTATTATATTTCTATTAAATAGTGTGGCTGTAATCCTAGAAGACAGATAAAAAGATAAATAAGTAAATTATATAGTACGTTAAATGATGAGAAATGCCAAGGAGAAAAATAAGGCAGGATGTTAGGGGTGAAGGGTGTTGCAGTTTTAATTGCAGTGGCCAGGGAAGGCCTCTCTGATGTGGCCTTTGAAAAAAGATCTGAGGGAGATGAAGGGAGAGAGCCATGGGAATGTTGGGAGGAAAAGTATTCCAGGCTGGGAGAATAGCCAGTGCAAAGGCCCGGAGGCAGGTGTGCCTGTATGTCTGTGGCATTGTGAGAGGCCAGTGAGGCTGGAGCCAAGCCTCCCAGGGGGGACAGGGTGGTAGATGAGGCAAGATTGGGGACAAAGGGGACCAGATTGGATCATGATGAGGACTTTGAGCTCTTAGATATGAACCCTAGAAAGGTATCAATCTAATTTCCGTCACTCAGGTTCCCAGACTACCTCTGGTCTACCCCACGCCTGCAGAACAGACCGTGAATCTCCTCCCTCAGTTAACAGTGCCTTCCTTCTTTGTGACCTGGCTTCCTTCTCTTTATAATGGAGAGACTGGACCCATCCATTCCTTCTTCCTCCATTCAATCAACCTTCCCTGAGGCCATTCAACTACCAGATTCTGCCCCAAGTCTGGGGACCCTGAGATGAGTCAGACAGGACCCTGCCTCGAGGAGCTCCTGGTCTGGGGTGATCCAGCTCTAGTCTCAGACCATCATAACCCAGGTGTGAGCTGTAAGCTATAATGGAGGCACTGGGTGCGTCAGAATGTGCTAGACCCCTCCCCGCGCTCAAAGGGGCCACAGACCAATAGTGAACAGACCACAGCAATTCTAGAACAGTCTAAGCACTGGTCATGAAAAATACTCTCCCTGTCTTGTGGCCGCTCCTGAAGGAGCCTCTATGCTCTGCCACTGCCCCACTGTCCGCTTCATGGCCCTACCACACCCGTCACAGGAACAGCCCAGTATTTCTGTCTCCTCCACCTCCGGGCTTCTGCCTCTGCCCTCCAGGCCCCTCACCTCCAACACACCCCTGGAAAAGTCCCTCCCAACACTCAGCTCCTCTTAAAGCATCCCCAACTCTGGTCCCATCAGGCTCTTGTCTTTCCCGCAGAGCCTCTGCCACCCAGAAACCTGGCTCCAGGCGACATGTCCCACGTCCTCCCAGACCCTCTCCTCACCTGCCCAGTACCAGCAGTCCTGCCCCCAGAGACCCTTGGTTCTGATGTTCTCTGGCCTCAAACCCTGGGCCCCTGCACTCAAATAGCAGGGTTCTATCACTAGCAAATGGTGTTTCTCCACCTCCCAGACCCCAAATTGCCAAAGCTCACCCCAGGCCTCCTGTGCGGCCCTGATCCACCCAGAGCCTGTCCCTGTCCCTGGGACTTTACCCCCACCTTCACCCTACCCTGCCCCACCCACTTCCTCTCTGGCCAACGGCCTTTGACCAGGAAGGGTTTGGGAGTTTTTGCAATCACCCAGTCCTACGCTTTCCCTCCCTAGAGCCAGGAACCCAGGCTCCCAGGCAGGACCCTAATCTTCCAGGACCCTGGAATCTGAACCCTCAGCCCCTTCCTCCCTGGGCCCCATGAGTCCTGGCACCCTCACCTCACTGTAGCCAGGTGAGAGGTGAGGGTGCCTGGGGACTGATTCTGAGAACTGACAACAGCCCACACGGGCCGGCCTGCAGGCCTCCTCTGTGAGCCCCTCTGCCAGCCCCACCCTCTTTAGCCGGCAGTAACGCCTCTGCCAGGGCTCATTACTGTCACCAGGGCAGGTGCTTTCACCTGCCCTGGGAGGGGCAGAGAATGCTGGGCTGAAAAAGGAAAAGGAGCCAGGGATCCGCCCCTGGGGCAGGGATTGGGGCCCTTGGCATCCAGCCCTCTGACCTCAGATAAGCACTAGTATTCAGGAGCCCCCTGCCCCCCCAGACCCAGAAATCTGGGCTCCCAGACCCATCTTTTCTCAGACCCAGGAGTCCAGGCCCCTAGTCCCCTCCTTTCTCAGACCCCAGGAGTCCAGACCTCCAGCCCCTCCTCCCTCAGGCCCAGGGGTCCATGCCCCGGCCTCCTCCCTCAGACCCAAGAGGCCAGGCCCCCAGCCCCTCCTCCATCAGACCCAGGAGTCGGGATCCCCAGTCCCTGCCCCTACAAACTCAAGAGTACAGGTCCTCAAAACCCCTCTTCCCTCAAGACCCAGGAATCCAGGCCCCCAGACCCTGCCCAGAGTGCCTTCCTCCCTCAAGACCTAGGAGTCCCGGCTCCCAGCGCAGTCCTTACTCAGACTGAAATTCCTGGCCCCCAACCCCCCTCCTCGGATCCAGGAATCCGAGCGCCCAACCCCCATCTCCCCGAGACCCATGCGCCGGGTCGCCGCCCCCTAACACCGCAGATCCCTGGGGCTACCTGGGGGAGCCGGCCGGTTCAGGAAGCGGGAAGATGGGGAGGGGGTACGGGAATCCCTGGTCCGCTTCAGAGCTCTCAGGTGCGGCTACCTCCGCGGTCCAGCGCGGGGCGGGGCCACGTCGCGTCACCAGGAGGAAGCCTGGCTCTGATGTCACCCACCACCTGCCCGCCTAGGGAAGGGGGCGGGCCCGGGAGCCGCGAGGCCCCGGACAGGAGGATGGGGGGAGGCGGGGATGAGCCCGTTGCTAGGTGGGCGGGGGCGGCGGCGCCAGGGCTCCCCACTTCTGGCGGGTAAAGGTCAGGCGCCCACTGCGGAGAGGTTTGAGGGCTCCAGGGTTCGAATCCCGCTCAAGCCTCCTGGGCCGCAACTTTCCTCTCTGTGAATTGCGGCCAGTGAAATACATAAAACGATGTGGGAGAAAGTGCCCTTCCCGGTGCTTAACAAGTAATGCCTCTCAAATCATTTAATCTCTCTGAGCCTCAGTTCCCCCCACCCTGGAAATGGGACAAAACCTACAGAGGGTAGGTACTAGGAGTACTAAAGAAGAGGACAAAACGTTCGTTATCCTGAGCTTCAATCACCTCATGGGTGAAATGAGGACCAAATAGTGGTAAGCACACCTACTGTGTGCCTGGTGTTTTCTGGTCTTAGAACAGCTCCCTGAGTTTTAACTCACAAAATGACCTCAAAAACCAATGAGATGGGGACGATCAGCATCTCCATTTCTCTGACAGGGAAACCGAGGCACTGAGAGGCGAAATAACGCGCTCAAGGTCATACAGTCAGTAAGAGAGAGAGCGCGGATCGTTTTCTGCAATTATAAAGAAGGGTTTGGGGAAGAACGTGTCGTAGGTCCTCAAAGATGTTAATTTTCTCCTCCCAGTTGGTGCCTCTTGAACCAACTTCCCCATCTACGCCATGGGGACCACAGCCTTCCTCAGGGAACTACTATGGGTTTAAAAAGGCGAAGGGACCCAGTACACAGCTGGTCTCTCAAGTGTTATTCTCAACCCCATCCCCCTGCAGTCACCGCCTCTGTCCAGCCTCGGTTTTCCTCTCCCTGTAAAATGGGTACAATATAGCCCACCTCGAGTTAACGTAATTAAAGAGCATTATTTAATTATAAAAATAAAAGCGTCCAAGTACATTTCAGGTGCTCAAATATGTCTCTCCCCACCCTTATGCCTCTGCGAGTCATGATCCCTGTCTCTGGTCCGCAATTTTTACAAGTGAAAACAGATACTGTCATCTGGGGGCGGGGGATTGAAGGCGATGACTCAGGTATTAAAGGGTCCAAGGTCCCAAAGTGAGCCTCAGTTTCTCCATCTGCGGAATAGGCCCAGGGCCGCCAGCTAGTACCCCGACCCTGCCTCGCACACAGTAGAAATTCGAGTTGGGGGAGTCTAAACGCCTCGCCCCGCCCCCCCGCCGCAGTCCCGCAGCGCGCCCAAGGTGAGTGTCCCCGTCATCACTCCTTCCCCGCCGCCCGGGCCGGAGCCTCCGGGGCCCCGTTTGCAGCCCTGAGGCCCCAGCCACCCCGGACCCAGTCCCGCTCCGCCGCCTCCGGCGGGCAGCGGGCCCCGGGCACTCACCGGCTTCCAGAGCCGTCCCGAGGCTTCGGCCTGAGGAGAAAGAGGGGCGGGCCCGCCTGGAAAGCCCCGCCCACACGAGCGCAGCAGGGACCAATCGGCGCCCTCTGCGGCAAGCTACGGCCCCGCCCATGGGGGGACGCGCCCGCCAATCAAGAGGAGCGGCTGGCAGGCGGGGCCAATCAGAAGTTGCTGGAGTGTGCCAGCCGTGGGAAAAGAACCGAGCCGGAGCCTGGAGCTAGGCGGAGCGGTCGTGGGCGGGACCAGAGGCCTGAAGTGCAGCAGGTGCGACCAATGGCGAGGCGCAGGGGGTGGCCGGGGGCGGGAGACCCAAGGGACCTGGGTGAATGGGCGGCTTTGTACGCGAAGCATGAATGGGGGCCTTTGTGAGGGCTAGCGTAGGGGAGCGACTGGAGGCCGGAATGCCTGGATCCCTGGGGAGCTGGCGGGCAGGAGAGACCGGAGAGAGAATTCACTTTTGTCGAATGCCGACCGCGTACCAGGCACTCTCCCAGGCTCTCACCCACCGGGAAGGTGTGGGCGATACTGTCAGTAAATAATGATCATTTATTGAGTGCCCGGTGTGTGCCAGGAACTGTGCTAAGCGCTTTACCTGCATGATCTCATTTAATCTTTACAACTACCCTTCGGAAGTGATGTTATTATTAAGATCTCCATCTCCCAGATGAGGTAAACCGAAGCTTAGAAAAAGAGGGTGTTAATTGCCAAAAGTCATAGAGCTGACAAGTGGCAGAGCAAGGACTTGGATCCCGCCAAATCGGACTCCGGAACTTGTGCTCTTAGCCACTATGCTACACCCAAACGTTGGTTAGTGCTTCCCAATTTACAGATGGAAAAACTGAGGCTAAGGAGAGGAAGTCAGCTTCTGAAAGTCGCAAAGGGAAGGCTCTGCTGAACCCCAAGGTGATGACCATGTCTGAAGCTAACCTGTTGCTGGTGAGTCCTGCACAACTGGTCTTTGAGCTGTATCCCCATTTTACAGGTGTACACTAGGCTCCAGAAGAGAACAGCTGGAGTGGGAACTGAGGGCTGCACTCCAATCAAGCCCCAGCCAACTGCTCAACAGCTGTTGCTGCCCTTTTTGGGGACTCCAATTATTTCTGCATCTGTAAAATGGGAATGATGGCCTCTGCCTCCCTCTTGATAGCCACCCCCTCACACACACACACACACACACACACACATAGTCTACTGCCAATGCGAACCTGTCAAACTCTATTCAGACTGCTCTCCTTCTCTGTTCAGAACCTTTCATGGCTCTATCTCAGAGCAGAAGCTGATGTCCACACCTTGGCCCACAAGCCCTACACAATGTGGCCTCCCTGCGACCCTGTCTGATCTCATCTCCCATTCTCCCCTTCATTCAGCTCCAGCCACACTGGCCTTCTGGCTGTTCCTCAATTCCTCAAACACTCCCTAGGCATGGTCCTGCCTCAGGGCCTTTGCATTTGCTTTTCCTTCCACTAGGAATGCTCTTTCCCCAGGTTTTACATGACTGCCTCGTCAGGTCTCACATCGTCAGGTCTGCTCCAGTGTCACCTCCTTCAGAAGGCCTTTCCTGACCATTCTATATAAAACAGTTCCCCTCATCACTCTCCCCATGACCCTGCTTTGTTTTAGCTCATAGCACTGGTAATGTTTGCTTATTTGTTTATCTTTTTATCCTCTGTGTCCCCACTAGAAAGTAAGTCCCATGAGGGCAGGGATCTTTGTTTTGTTCAGGGCTGGATCCTTAGGGCCTGGCACAAGCAGGTGCTCAATAACTGTTGAATCAAAAGTAACGAGTCCTTGTATTGTGTGAATGAAATGAGTTAATGCATGCAAAGAGCTTAGTGCGGTCCTGCCATCAGATAAATCTAAATAAACCACTATTGATTGTTATTACCATTGGTATTTATCGCTGTACACATAGCCTTCTGATAGCATGCACGACAGAAACAAGAGAGAGAGAGAAAGTCTAGGACAGGGGGAGAAGCCAGAGAAAGGGAAAGGGAAAGGTTGAGAGGTAAGAGATGGGAGGAGAGAGCTGGACTTGGGTGGAGGGCAGACACAGGTGCAAGCATCCACCTCCCAAAGCATTTGCTTGGCAGAAAGAAGCTTTGAAGTTGCCATGGCGCTGCCCATTATTTGCAGATGGGGAAACTGAGTCCCAGGGAGGGGAGGACTTACTGAGGCTACCTGCAGGGATGATACAACTCACGTGTATGAGGCCTGGTTTTGTGCTGGGAACATGACCGTCATGACCGTCATTATCTCAATGCATCCTCATTATCTCACTGTCATTACCCCACTGTGCAGGCCAGTAACATGCCCGGGGGCTTCTGGCTGCTCCTGGTGGCAGATCTGGGCTCAGATTATAATAGGTCACACCCGTGAGTCTATGCTCTTAACCAAGACGGAGCTGAAGGCCCCTGTTCCTCTGGCAGAGTGTCCTCCTTGAAAGCCTCCTACAGAGCGGATAACAGGAGCTGCTGTTTATCGAGTGCCAACTGTGTGCTGGACATTGTGCCCTTGTATGTATTAACTCATTAGATTCTCTCAACAATCCTATGAGATTGATACTTTTATTATCCCCATTTGACTGCTAGAAAACTGAGGCTCAGACAGACGAATATCCCATGTGTCTGAGGGCACCAAGGAAGGGTGTGGACTGGAACACAACAGAAATTCAAACTGAAATCAGGCTCTGGCACCCACAATCTAACCATATTCTTCCAGATAACTGGTGATGTCATCAACGCCATCCAGGATTAAATCTACCTGGCAACTAGTGATGTCATCATTCCCACCAAGGGAGATGTCATTAATGCTGCTCACTCTATGGGATAATTGATGACATCACTGAATGATAATATTGAGCTTCTTTTTGCTGAGGGCATTCTATGAGGTGGTCACCTGTGCTAAGCACTTTAATAGTTGCTGATATTTATTGAGCACTTACCGTATGCCAGGTGCAGTTCTAAGCCCTTTGTATGTATTAAATCCCATAATCCTCCCAATAACTCTAAGTGGTAAGTACTAGTGTCATACCCATTTTAAAGATGAGGACATTGAAGGAAAGCTGCTCAAGATTGCACAGCTAGAAAGCCTCAGTCTGAATTTGAACCCAGGCAGTCCGGCTCCAGAGCTTGGGTTGTGGATCACTATATGAAACCACGAGGGTGGCTGAGACCCAGGAAACCAAGTTGGAAGGAGACACTCCGCTGCCTCAGAGCCCTCCATCTGTCCTCCTTCCAAATCTGCCAGAAAGGGTCCTCAGGATTAAGCCCCACACTCATTGCCTTGATGGTCAAGCCATACCCACCCTGCATCCATTTCTTCCCTCCTCCCCCAGCACTGAGATCGTCCCCATTAAATTGTGAGCCTCTGGCTGTCAGGGGCCGGGTCTGATTCCTCTGAGGGTCTTCAGGGTGCAGCATAAACTGCAGTAGAAAGGGAACTCAGAAAATGGAAGTGGATGGAATATCAGAATGGATGTATAACAGGGGGGAACGAAAATGGGAACATGGGAGAATTCCGAGTTCCTAGAAGAGAGGAATTCCTGCCAGCTGGCACAGCTCTCATTATTCTTAACTCATAACTACCTTGTTATGGAGAATCTGAACAATGGGCAGCACGGGTGTAAGAAAAAAGCCAGCGGGACGCCAAGTTCATGTAGGAAAATAAAATGGAGCTGAGAAGGGAGGAGACAGGAGAGCCAAGGAGGGGCCGCTCTGTGGAAGAGGGTTTGGGGCATTTTTTGAGTGAGGAAAAAAATTGGGGGAGCAGCTTCTGTGCCCGGTGGGGGCTAAAGAGACCTTAATAGGAAAACAGAGGGACAAAGAGCATGCTAAGTGTCACTGTGAGTCTTGACTGTAATCCTGCCTGGGCATTTTCTCTGTGGCAAGATTTCAATGGTTCCAGTATTTTATTTTTGTCACTGGGCTGTTGTTTTCCTGCATGTGACTCAGAGCTGGAAATGGCTCTGGGACAAGAGCAAGCTGGCGGCCTCCCTCATGTGGGTCACAGATGAGTGAAGGGCCCCATTATGCGACAACAAATATTTATTGAGTGCCTACTATGTACCAGGCCTTGTTTTAGACCAGGGGCCAGCAAACATTTCCTGGAAAAAGCCAGACAGTAAATATTTCAGCTTCAAAGACCAGATGGTCTCTGCTGTAAGCTATTTCACTCACCCTTGTAACAGGTAAGCAGCCATAGATAATACATAAATGAATGGGTGTGCTTGTGTTTCAATAAAATAGGAGGTGGGAGGATTTCGCCTGTGGGCCATAGTTTGCAGACATACCCTTGTTGCTAAAGCTGAGGAGAGGGAGAGAACAAAGACATAATCAATCACAGGTCTCGTAGAATTTAGACATTAATTTACTCCTGCACGGCAGGTAGAGGGAAACTGTTCACACCTAAGTGAAGTCCACCCCTGACTCCAGAGTTAAAGCAAAGTCCTCACCCTTTGTCCTCTCTCTACCTTCACCTCCCAACCTCTCCCTTTTGATTACTCTGCTCCAACCACATTGGCCTCCTGGAAGCTTCTCAAACACACCAGGCTCAGCCCTGCCTCGGGACCTTTGCACATGTCATTCTCGCTACTGGAATGCTTTTCTCTTAGATAACCACTTGGGCCCCTCATCTTCTTCCAGGCTTTGCTCAAACATCACTCCTCTGTGAGGCCTTCTCTGAGCACTTTCTCTCCTGATACCCCTCCCCTGCTCTGAATTTTCTTTTACCACAGCACTCAGCCTCCTCCAACCTGCCAGTAATTGACTTCTTAAATGTATTGCTTATTGTCTGATGACCGCAACTAAAAGGTCAGCTCCTCACGAGTGAGGATTTTTGTCTGTCTTCTTCCCTGCTGTGTTCTCAGGGCCTAAAACAGAACCTGGCACACAGTAGACACGCAACAAATACCTGCCAAAGGAATGAATGCATTCTGGTGGTAGACACAGACCTAACAAGTGAACGCGTAATTATAGAGCATAATGGCAAGTCAGGACAAGTGCTGCAAAGAAAAAGGAGAGGAGGGCAGGAGAGGGGAGAAGGCTGGGGTATTATTTTAGAAAGGGCATCAGGGAAGGCTCCCTGAGAAAGGGACATTAGAGGGATAGGATCATATGACAGTTGATACTGATGAGTAAATAAACAAAAGAATGGATGTGTGTAAGTGATGGACTCAATGGATGAATGGATAAATACGGGGGTGATTGAGGGCATCGGTGACAGTTTGGATGGATACATGAATGAATGGAGGGTATACACAATGAGTAAATGAGTAAGTGGGCAGATGGATGGAAGAATCAACGGATCAGTGGATCCATAAATGGATCAATGGAAGGTCAACTTGACCTTCCAAGAGTATCCGGAATCTGACCCCTTGTTGCCACACCCACTGCCACCATTCTGGTCTAATCAACCCGCCCCCATCTCCTGCCTTGACCATTGCAGTCACCTCCTTTCTGGTCTCCCTGCGTCTGTTCCTTGACTTCCTCAGTCTATTCCCCAAATCAGCTCCTGCCCCTCCTCAGCTCATAGCCCTCCCAGGGTTCCGGTCTCATTCAGAATAAGAGCGAAGTCCTCACCGTGAGCAAAAGACCCTGCAGGATATGGCCCCCTGGGTCCCCTCCTTAACCTCACCTCCCACCCTCTCCTCTCACTCATTCCACTCTATCCACACCACCCTCCTCTCAGTGCCTGGAAGGAGGCACTCCACATCTGGCATACTCCCACCTGAGGACCTTTGCGCGGACTGTTGCCTCTGCCTGGAAAACTCTTCCTCCCGGACATCGCCATGGCGCGCTCCCTCCACTGATTCAGGTCTTTGCTTAAATGTCGCCTTAGTACGGAGGCCTTCTCTGACCACTCTGTTGAATATCACGACCAGCCCCTGGGAAGCTTCTCTCCCGTTTCTGTTGTCCATAGCACTTCTAGCCTTCCAACATATCATATCATTCACTTATTCGCGGTTTGTTATCTATTGTCCGTCTCCCTTTGACCACAGAGTATCAGCCCTCGAGTGGGCGGGGAACTGATTATTTACTGCTCTGTCCCCAGCACCTAGGACAGTTCCTTGCACACAGTTGGTACTCCTTAAATATCTGTTGCAGAGATGAAATAAACCCTTTAGGCAATTCTACTTGAGCTGGTAGAATGACGGGGAACTTTTACTTCCTTGTTACTCTTACTTGCTGCTGGCGCTTTCTAAAATGACAATTGTTGAGAAAAGGTTATTTTTAAAACATTATTTTCTTTTTGAAGTAAGACCATTTTAATTACACAAGGTGGAAAATTTCAAATAAGAGGGTGACCTGTCCCTTGACCAGAACTTTCCTTCTCACTTCCCCTTCCAAAATATTATGTACCCCTGATAATATTTTGGTGTGGCTTCTTCAGAAAATATACTATTTATTTACATCAGGGGTCAGCAGACAAAAGTCTATAGGCCATATCTGGCCCTCTGCCTGTGTTTATAAATAAAGATTTATTGGCACACAGCCAAGTTCATTTGTTTATGTATCACCTATGGCTTCTTTCACACTATAAGGGCAGAGTTGAGGAGTTATAATACAGACTGTATGATGCTCAAAGCTGAAAACATTTACTATTTGAGACTTTATAGGAAGTTTGCTAACCTCTGATTTATATATATGGATAAGTAACTGAGAAATATACCCTGTGATCTCACGTTTAGGAAGTAGGATAATATTTGATATATTACACTGTGGCTTACTAGTTTTACTCAGCAATATGCTTTGGGGAACTTTCCATGCCCCAACATTTAAATTCACTTTAACCTTTTTCACACCTGCGTGGTATTCCATAGTCACAGTCTATAGTCCCTTGGACCTCTCTCCTATTGATGGTGCTGTCTGTGGTTTCCCATTTTTAACCTTTGCAAATGATAACTCAGTGAACATCCTTCTTCCTACTTCCTTATGCGCACGTAGAGATATTGCTGGGTCAGAGTATAATGGAGTTAAGATATTAACAGGTATTGCTAAAGTGCCACCCACAACAATACTAGTTTCCTTTTTAGGAAAGAAAAGGAAAAAGAAAGTAATCCGGTCAAGTATTTACTACACGGCTGTTCTGTGAAAGGTTCCACCACAGGTGGAGGTTCATCCATAATTTCCTGCCCCTAGGATGCACCATGGACGTTCTCAGCCCCTTGGGCTGTCTGTTCCCTTCTCCACCCTTCTCTGCCTGGTAAAATGCTGATAGCACCTCAGATCCACCTTAGATAATTGGATAGAATTTTGTGACATTAACTACACACGTATCCTGTTTCCCAGCAATCCCATTTCCAAGTAGGAACCCAAAAGAAAGGGTGACACAGGTGGCACACAAGGACATATCTAAAGATGCCCAGGCCAGCATTGGGTGGGAGTGGAGACATGGAGAACACCATGGGGTCTGTTACTTGGGGAATGGATAAGTAAAAGAGAGTGGATTCCCTCATGGTGTTCTAGAAGCAAGAAGTCAGAGTTATACATGTGATATGGAGAGATCCTAAAAACATAATGTTGAGTGGAAAATGTAAGAAACAAAACCGGTCTATAGCACAATTAAAAAGATATAATTTATATCTTTTGTATCAATTTAGAAGGTGGAGATATGCAAAGCAACACTGTCTGGTGTGCGAGTGTTTACAGCTACCCAAGGATGTATGAATGTTAAATGTGTTGGGTTTGTCCAGGGGGTGCTGGGGAGGCAACGGGGTGAGCAAGAGAATTAAAGGGAAAAAGAAAAAAAGAAAGCAAAATAGGGTATGGACAAATGACAGAGAGATAAGAACTGAAACTATGATGTAACTCTATGCGTTTTGGGGATGGGGAACAGAGTCTGTGCCTCAATTTTTTTAATCTGTGGAAGGGGGTAATGATCAAAGTACCATATATAGTTATTGGAGGGTTAAGTTGAATAAGTTACTTGATTTCTGTAGGCCTAGTGCAGTGATTTTGGCACACGGTAAACACTCAATAAATATTGGCAGCTATTACTATTATGATTATTTTTTAGAGTGGCCTCAGGACATTGGGAAAAGCCTCCCCCCAATGCCTCCTCCTTTAGGAAGTCTTCCATGATTTCTAGTAAGGAGCTCTGTCAGCGGCTGTGGCCGCTCCATAGCCTCTTCTCCAGGTGTGGGCACTGCCTACTCACCTGTTGGTCTCCTCTGCTGATCTGGGACCTCCTCAATGGCAGGGACCAGGGTCGGTTCACCTCGGGTTTCTCAGAGCCCAGCATCGTGGCCGGTGTCCCTTGGGCATCCAGAACTGACTACCCATCTGAATAGTATGCAAGCTGGGAGAACAGATAAGGCAGGTGTATAATTAACGAATATATGGCCGGCTGTATATGATAACAGCCTGGTGACAGAGTAGAAACCGTATGTGCGAGAGTCCCCATCTGGTTTCACCCTGTCCTGCCTCCTTCCCATCACTCCCCTGGAGGTTCCCTGTATTCCAACCCCCTGGTTGGCACACCTGTCCCAGGACCCACCTCCGAGCCTCAGCCTGAGCCCTGGCAGGACCCTGTCCTTGAAATGTCCTTCCTTCCCCTTCCATTGCACCTCGGCAGGTGATACAAATGTGCCCACGCAACACCCATGCCTAACCCTCGTGAGCCTGCCTTCCTGCACCATATGGTTCCTGCCTTTGTTATGGATCTCTTCTGCCTCCGATAAAACCTACAGATCCCTTCCTACTCAGAATAGATTTTGTAAAAGCCAGGTTCATTAAGGTATCATTCATATACAAATGTATAATTACAGAATTGATCATTTTTCTATATAAGGTAGAATTCATCCTTTCTACTGCGCAAGTCTGTGAGTGTTCACAGATGTTCACAGCTGTGTAACCACCACGGCAATCAAAATAGAGGACAGGTCCGTCCCCCCTGAAATTCCCTCATCCCCTTTGCAGTTCCTGTGACCTAGGTCTCCAGCAGCACTGCATGCAGTATGTCCTAAAGGTTGCTCTGAGCTATACATGCATGTCTTTCTCATTCAGAACAAACCCAAAAACATCTGCACAGAATTCCATACCATGAATGCACTATAGTTTGTTTTAAATAATCCACAGTTCACGGGGTTGATGGGCAGTTTAAATTGTTTCCAATGTTTTGCTGTCATAAACAAGGAAATGGGGGTTGGGGAATAAATGTTCTGATATATGCCTTCTTGTAAGCACGGGCCAATCGCTATTCCCTAGGACAGACGCTAGGAAATGGTACTGCTCGATCTTAGAACTTGTGCGTCATTCCCTAATATTTCATTGAAACATTAGAAGCATATAGAAAGGTTGAAAAAAATGTGCGATGACCACACAGTAGCCACTGGTTAGATTCTACCATTGTTACCATTTTGCTGTGTTTGCTTTATTACATATGTATCCATTTATCCTTTCCTCTATCTCATTGATTCTGAACCAGGGACAAATTTGCCCTCCAGGGGACATTTGGCAATGTCTGGAAGTTGACTTTTTTTTTATTGTCACAACCCATGTGTGTGGGAGAGATGCTATCAACATCCCCCCATACACAGGACTGCCCCACAACAAAGAATTATGTGGCCCCAAATGTCAGTAGCATCAAAGCTGAGAAACCCTGCAGTCTACCCACTCATTAGAATAATTTGCAGACATCAATATACTTCAGTCATAAACACTTCATCAAGCACATTATTACATAGAGTTCCTTATCTGTTTATGGTTCCCTTTTTGAGGTAAACTTTTAATGCAGTGAAATGCACAATTCCTATCATTCGATGAGTTTTAACAAGTATATACCCAAGTATAAAAAAATAGAGAGCATTTCTAGACCCCAGAAAGTTACCTTATGCTCTCTCCCCACCTCCACCCACCCCCTCAACCCCACCCCAGGCAACTACTGTTCTGATTTTCATCACCATAGATTCGTTTTGTCTGTTCTAGTCCTTTTTATAAATAGAATCCTAGAGTAGGTGATCTATTGTGTCTGGTCTCCTTTACTCCCTGTAATGTTTTTGATATGTTGTTATATATGAATCAACATTTTGTTCCTTTCTATTGCTCTGTGGTATCCCATTGTATGGAAGTAGCCATTTGTTTATCCATTGTCCTGTTGATGGATACCTGGCATATTTCCAGTTTGGGACTCTCATAAATAAAGCTGCTATCAATCAATATTCTTGTACCAGTTTTTCAAATGGGCACGCGTTTTTATTTCTCTTGAGTAAATAGCTAAGAGTGGAATTTCTTAGTCATAAAGTAGGTGTAAGTTTAATTTATAAGAAAATGCCAGACCTTTGCCCAAGGCGGCTATATTAGTTTTCTATTGCTGCTGTAACAGATTGCCACAATCTTAGTGCCTTAGAACAGCACAAATTTATCACCTCACAATTCTGGGGGTCAGATATACGAAATGGATGTCACAGGGCTAAAATCAAGGTGTCAGCAGAACTGAGTTCCTTCTGGAGACTCTAAAGGAGAATTAGCTTCAATCCCTTTTTCTTCTTCTCATGACTGCCTTCATTCCTTGGCTGGTGACCTTATCGTTCCAACCTCTGCTTCCTCGTCACATTTCCTCTGACTTTGACCCTCCTGCCTCCCTCACATAAGGACCCTTCTGATGACATTTAGGACCCACCAGATAACCCAGGATCGTCTCCCCAACTCAAGATCCCTAATCTAATCACATCCGCAAAGTTCCTTTTGCCGTGTAAGGTCATAGTTACAGGTTCTGTGGGGGGATTAGGACATGGTCATCTTTGGGGGCTATTACTCTGCCTGCATTTTGCATTCCCCCATCAGCAGTTCTGGTCACTCCAAATCCTCGTCAACATGTGACACTGTCAGTCATTTTAATATTCGCCATTGTGGTGTGTGAGTGTTTCAGTTTGCACTTTCCTGATGACTAACGATGCTAAGCATTTTATTTTTCATGTGCTCATTGGCCATTTATATGTTCTCCTCCGTGCAGTGTCTGTTCAGATCTTTGGCCCATATTTGAATTGGGCTGTTTGTCTTTTTATTACTGAGTTCCAGGAAGGATGTGTGCCTTTTCTATTTAACTAATTCCGTTCACACTCCCATCATCCACATAGAAGATTCTCAATTTGTCCCTTTTATTATTCTTCTCTCCCCCTCCCCTGCCACCTCAACAGCCCTTGAGACTTTGTGCCTTTGGGGAAAAGGGGATACATTTTTATATTTCCTGGGGAGCAAGCTTAGTTTTAGGACCACACTGCCCAGCATGGTTGCCAGTGGCACATGAGTCTGTAAGTTTAAATGAATTAAAATTAAATTAGATTGAGAATTCAGTTCCTCAGTCTTGCTAGCCATATTTCAAGTGTTCTATAGTCACACGAGGTTGGTGGCTACCAGGTCAGCAGCACAGATAGATAACACTTCCATCATTGTGGAAAGTTCTAGAAGTAGCTACAGGGAAACCAACCCGACTCTTGCAGTAGTGACTGCTTTTCCAACTGGACGGAAGCTAATTGCACCGATGTGTTTTTGTGCCAGACAGCTGCCTTCCCACTGGGGGTGAGGAAAGAAAGAAATAAAGGCGAGGTGCGAATGAGAAAAAACTGTGAACCATAGTAATAATTGTCTGGCACTTAGTAAGTACTCATTACATTAAAAACACACACACATAACTACCATCTAATGAGTATTTACTGAATGCCAGGTACTTTTTTGTCTACATTATCTCCATCTGTTTATTCCCAGAGAAATAGGAAGAGCAAGAGAGAAAGATACTTTAACCAAACCCTTTCTTTTCCAAATAGCAAAGGGATTACATCTTTAAACTCCACACATCTCTTGGGGCCAACCATCTTGGAAGGAAATCTCTCCAAAACGTGCCAAGCACATGCTAAAACAGGGCTCATTATCTTCCCTGCCAAACCTGCTCCAATACGTGTATCTTCCCACTTGGTAAATGGCCACTTGATATGTCCAGTTATCAAGGTTATCCAACAGAGACACCATTGTCACTGACTCGTTCGTCCTTGCCTGTCCCCCATAGGTGGGTCCTCCAGACCCCCGTCTCTGCCCCAAGCCCTTCTCTCCACCCCCATAGCTACAACCTCCATTCAAGCCTCATCCTCCCCCACCTGGACCCTCATCCCAGTCTCTTCCCAACCCTCCAGGTTCTCCCCTCTGGTTTGTTCCCCCAATGGCCCCAAAAGGTCTTTTTATACCCAGAGCTGATCCTGTCTATCCCCTGTTCACAGCCCTTGCAATGCTTTTAGGACAATACCCCAGCTCTTCAATTTGTCATTGGAACCGCTCTCTTTCATCTCTGCGTAAACACAGCTCCTTTTGCCCAGAATTCCTTCCTCTGTCTCTCCTTGGTGAACTCCTACTCATCTCTCAACACCCAACTCAAATATCCCCTGTTCCAGGAAGCCTTCTCTGACTCCCTCAGATAGACCACTACACACCCTCTGAGCCCCTGCAGTACTCTGTGAGACTGGTCACCAACGGGGCTACTGCGGACTTCTGGCCATCTATCAATCTTCCTTATGAGGGTGTGAGCCCCCAGAGGGAAAAAGTGTCGCTCGTCTTAGTCGCTACAGCATCTTGGACAGGGCCTGGCACATAGTACATGCTCAGTAAATGTGTGTTGGAAAAAACTGATAAATAATAGTTAACATCAAATGAACCCTGTATAAAAAATAGTCAGTTTACAGAGAAGCCCTAGGAAGACAGTGTCCTAAGCAAGTTGTCAAGGCTAATATGCTCAGTAATGAGACCTCGTGACGTCATGGTGTCAGGCGCCTCCTGATGTCATGCACCGGGAAGAACCGGTATCACTTCCGTGGTGTTTCTGTCCAAAATGCCTAACTGCATGTAAGCATTAGGAAAACGTCAAGCAAATCAAAACCAAAGGCCAGTCTGCAAAATAAATGCCAGTACTTCTCAATTTGGCCAAGGTAGAAACGGGCTCAAGAAGACAGAAATGTATTCTCTCACAGTTCTACAGGCCAGAAGCCTGAGATGAAGGTGTCAGCAGGGCCACGCTCCATCTTAGACCCGTAGGAGAGGATCTTCTGAGGCTCTTCCGAGCCTCCGGGAGTGGCCGGCGATGTTTGGTGTCGCTTGGCTGGCAGCTGCATTACCACAGTCTCCGCCTTTGGAGTCCCTGCATCTCTTCACATGGTGTTCTTTTTGTGAGGGCACCAATCCTGTTGGATGAGGGACCCACCCTGCTCCCGTATGACCTCATCCTAACTAATTCCATCTGCAATGGCCCTATTTCCAAATAAGGTCACATTCTGAGGTCCTGGGAGTTAGGACTTTAACATGTCCTTTTGAGGGGCTCACAATTTAATCCCTAACACAAAAGAAGGGGAAGCACAGAGCAGAGAAGGGGGACAGGAAGTGGTGGGGTGAGTGGCTGCTCCCTCAGATCAGGTGGCCTGGGAAGGTCTCTCTGTGGAGGGGACACTTGAGTCATAGCCTGAAGGAGAGGCGTTGACCGCGCTCTCCTATGAGTAACGAATGTGAATTTCATCGCCTGGCGTTTATTACATTTCCCTTGGCATCTCACAGGTGTCTAATTTGTTTTTTCCAGCTCATTTCCTGGTTTGAAACCGGTGAGATTAAGAGGGAGTAGAATCATGGAGGCGTGGTTTTTCTAAGAACCTGAGAATTTTTCCGCCGTGTCGAATTCACTCTGTCAGCAGCTCTGAGAAGCCCCAACAGCTGTGAAGCTGGGAAGCCATCAGATCCCTCTTCCAGCCAGAGGTTGGGGGCCTCTGGTGCGTGCCAGCTGCTGTGCCAGGTCTCAAACTGTCACAGCCGACATCCCTGCCAACCTTATTTAAAACAACATGAACATAAAAGAGGGGCTCCCATCCTAAGTGTACAGCTCAGTGAATTATCACAAAGTGAGCTTGTTTATGAAGCCAGATTTAAAATACAGAATACCACAGCCCCTCCCCCAATCCTCTTGTGCCCTTCCCCCCCCCACCCGAGAGTCACCACTATCTTCACTTCTAACACCAGAGACTAGTTCTTCCCATTCTTACATAACATGTCCGCATGGTTCTGTCATGGGTTGTGTATTCTCATCTTGCATGGCGAGGCTCTGCAAACTGCAGCCTGGGTCCAGAACCTGCCTGCTGCCTGTCTGTATAAATAAAGTTTCCTTGGGACATAGCCACACCATTCATTTGCTGTTGTCAATCGCTGTTTGCATGCTACAAGGGCTGCAGCAGAGAACGTATGGCCCAGAAAGCCGAAAATGTTTGCTATTTGTCCCTTAACAGAAAAAGTTTGTGAGCCCCTCCTGGATGACATTCCAGCGTACAAATATAACACTACTTATTCATCCAACTGTGAATGGGTATTTGTGTAGCTTCCAGCTTGGATTTATTACAATAGGGCTGCTAAGAACATTCTAATACAGGGGTTGTCAGATTTTTCTAATCACATTAGATCAGTGATTCTCAACAGGGAGCAATTGTGTCATTCAGGGGACACTTGCAATGTCTGCAGACGATCTGGGTTGTTGCTATGATCTGGATATTTGTGTCCCCCCACAAATTCAAATGTTGAAATCCTAACCCCCAAGGTGAAGGTGTCAGGAGACGGACCCTTTGGGACGTGATCAAGTCATGAACGTGTAGCCCTTGTGATTGGGAATAGCGACCTTGTAAGAGAGGCCGCACAGAGCTCCATCAACCCTTCCACCACGTGTGGGCACAGCCAGAAGTCCGTGATCTGGACCCTTACCCGACCATGCTGGTACCTGATCTCAGACTTGCCATACTCTCCACCTTTGGAACATGCTCCGGATTCCACCACCTCTCGTTACCCCATCTGCCACCACCCTGGGCTGGCCCACCATCATCTCCTGGTCCATCTCTTGCCTTCTCGCTGGGCTCTCTGCTTCCGTCCACAGCCTGGTCCTCACCTGACAGCCAGAGGATCCTGTTAAAACCTCAATCACGTCTCATCCCTCCTCTGCCCAAACTCTCCCCATATGGACTGAATGTTTGTGTCCCCCCAAAACGAATCTATTGAAGCCTTAACCCTCATTACGATGGTATCGAGATGGAGTCTTTGGAGGTAATTAGGTCATGAGGTGGGAGCCCCCATGATGAATCGGTGCCCCTATATGAAGAGGAAGAGAGACCAGAACTCACACTCTCTCCACCATAGGACAGAGGGTGCAACCACCGTGTCTGTAAGCCAGGAAGAGAGCTCTCGCTGGTGAACAAATCTACCGGCACCTTAACCTTGGACTTCCCAGCCTCTAGACCGTGAGAAATAAATTCCTGTTGTTTAAGCTGCCCAGTCTGTGGTATTTTGTTATGGCAGCCTGAGCAGACTAAGACATCTCCCCAGGCGCCCACCCCGCACAGAGTTAAAGCAAAGTGCTCACATACGGCCTATAAAGCCCGAACGAGCCACTCCATCACCCCTCTGATCCTGCCCCTCACTCACTCAGTTGCTGTCACGCTGGTTTTATTCCTTGAAAATGCTAGGCACATTCTCACCCCAGGACCTTTGCACTTGCTGTTCCCTCTGCCCAGAAAGCTCTTCTCTGAGACAGCCTTGTGACTCACTCCTTCATCTCCTTCCAGACTTTACCTTCTCAGTGACACCTCCCCTGGCAGAGCCATGAAAATTAGCAGCACCCCTACACCTCTCGTCTTCCTTTCCTGCTTTATTTACTTCTCCTTGGCGCATAAGACCATGCAATAGGGTATATATTTTGTGTTTATTTTATTAAGGATCTGTCTCCTCACTTTGAACATAAGCTTCAGGAGTCTGTGTCTGTGTTGGTCACTGTTGGCCTCAGTGTCTAGAACAGTGCCTGGCATACAGTTGGCGCATATGCTGTCTCCATGAATGAATGAATGAATGAATGAATGAATGAATGAATGAATTTAACAACTATTTCTGCTGTGCTCCTAGAATAGGGATGGAGGCTGGGTTCTGAAGACCCAGATAGCTCAGATAAGGCTCCTGCCATGGGAGAGTTCAAGGTCTGGGGTGGGAAGAGCTGGAGCCCTAAAGAGAAGAAGAAACCGATACCACAATGCAGTCTAATAAGGGCTGTAAAGGAGAAGAGTTCAGAGGTTGGTGGGGCATACAAAGCCTATGAAAATAAATAGTTGCCTCTTTCTCAATTCTAATAGAGAGGCTGGCAAACTATGGCCCATGGGCCAGCTGTCTGTTTTTTTTCCCCCCAGCTGTCTGGTTTATTAAACAAAGTTTTATTGGAACACAGCTGTGTCCATTCATTAATGCACTGTCGGTGACTGCTTTCTGCTACAACAACAGAGCTGAATGGTTGCAACACAGACCATAACCAAAAATATTGACTATCTGGCCCTTTACAGAAAAAGTTTGCCAACCTCTGCCCTAATATTAAAAGTCAACATTTTCTGAATGCCTACTATATGCTATAGAGATGGTTTTCCCTCACCTGTTTTGTTGTTTAATCTTCACCGTAACCTTTGAGATTATGAATATCCTGTTTTATAGATGAGGAAATGGAGGCTCAGAGAGGTGAGGTAATTTTCCCAAGGTCACACAGCGAGAGAGGGAGGGGCAAAGCACAGAATGCTTTAGGTTTTGCACGTCTTGGACAGAGTTCCCTCCGTTGTCACGGGCATCTATCACATTCATTTATCTAACAGCCCCCTCCTGGCGTTTATCTGACAGTCCCCTCCTGATAAACATCTAGGTTATTTCCCCCTCCCGTGATGAGTGCTGCAGTGACTATCCTTATGCTTAGTTCTTTGTATGGGTGTTATCTGAAGGCTAAATTCCTAGACTCGGAGTGGCTGGGTCAAAGGGTGTGTGCCAGGCGGTGACTTTGGCATAACATTGAGTGAGTTCACTGGGAAGGTGGAGAAGGAGAGAAAGGGGAGGGTATTCCAGGTGCAAGGCTAAGGGTACGGAGGTATGAGTCAGGCTATGCAGAGTGCTTGAGTCTACACAGCAAAGGTGATAGATGACGCAAGGTGTGCCAGGGAGAGTGTGGCCAGGTGTCTCCAATGCCAGGCTGGCCTCTGTATTGGGGCACTAGGGAGGCATGGCAGGGCTTTGAGCAAAGGAGGGGTGCTGGATCAGCTCTGGGACCTGGAGGAAATGGACCGAAGTGGGGAGACTGGAGGCAGGGAGGCCAGGGAGAAAGCTGGAGCCAGGGGCGGGGGAGAGGATGGGGACTGAGTCTTCTTCACCAGTTAGAATTTCTAGTGGATCAAATGGGATACCTCTCCTGCTGCTCCCAGCTCACATTTATGGGACAATGTCTGTGTGCCAAGGACTTTGAATTCAGCATCCCATTTTCCCCTGACAGCAAAAGTATTGTAATGTTACAAATAAGTCCTCATTACACAGATGAGAACACTGAGGCTCAGCGAGGGAACTGTGCCCCAGTCACACAGATCACAAGGAGCCGAGCTGGGAATCTGACTCTACAACTCAGGCTGTTTTTTTTTTGTTTTACCTTTTTTAACCTTCAGTGATTTTCAGTACGTTCACAAGGTCATGTGATCAGCATCACTATCTAATTCCAGGACAGTTTCATCACCCTAAAAAGAAACCCTGCACCCCTTAGCAGTCACTTCCCAATACCCCCAGCCCCTGGCAACCACTAATTGGCCTTCTGTCTCTAAGGATGTCTATTCTGGACATTTCCTATAAATGGAATCCTACAACACATGGTCTTTTGTGTCTGGCTTCTTTTGCTCAGCATATGTTTTCAAGGTTCACCCCTATGGTAGCGTGTATCGGTGCTTCATTCCTTTTTATGGCTGAGTAATATTCCGTTGCATGAATAGACTGCGTTTGATTTATCCGTACATCAGTTGATGGGCATTTGTGTTATTTCCACCCTTTGGCTGCTCTGAATAGTGAGTGCTGCTCTGAACATTTGTGTACATGTTTGTTGGGGGAACATATGCTGTCAGTTCTTTTGGATATTTACCAAGGAATGGAATTTCTGGGTCATAGGGTAACTTGATGTTAAACTTTTTGAGGAATTTCCAGACTGCTTTCCAGAGCAGGTACACCATTTTACATTCCCATTAACAATGAAGGAGGGTTCCTTCCGGTTTCTCCACATTCTGACCAACACTTATTCTTACCTGATTTTTTTTTTATTACAACCGTCTCAGTGGGTGAGTGGTAGTATCTCATTGTGGTTTACGTGTGTGTTTCCCTGATGACTAATGGCATTGAGCAACTTGCCGCGTGGTTATTGGCCATTTATACATCTTTGGAGAAAAGAGAAAATATCTATTCAAGTTCTTCTGCTATTTCTTAATTGGGTTATCAGTTTGTAATTGTTGACTTGAAAGCCAAGCAAAGGAGAGGCACAGAAATATTGAGACCCACAGAGAGCGGAATAGAGACCCAGAAAGAGAAGGAAAGACAAAAAGAGGGGAAAGCTGAATGAGGGCCTGAGTCTGAGGAACAGGAAGAACAGCGGTGACTGTAGGGGGCAGACAGCCTGTTGTCACCCCGCTACTCCAGCTGCATGCTGGGAGAGGAGGTGGGGGGCAGCTGTTTGCAGAGAAGCCCCAGGTTTGCTGAGGGCATGGGGTGCTCTGTCCCCAGGAGCAGCTTGGGAATTGAGGTCTGAGTAGAGAATGGTGGAGTGTCCCCAGGACAGGTGACTGAGTCCAGAGGAAGCCGGCAGGTGGGTGTGACAGCGTTTGGAGCCCCACCCTGTGGGTGTGGTGAGAGTCACTGACCTGGGGAGAAGTGCCCCAGGAGACAGATCAATGGCCCTACCTCTGCCTCAGGGAGACACCCAGGCCCAGGCCAGGGTCTGTGTGTGTGTGTGTGTGTGTGTGTGTGTGTGCACACAATACTTAGCAAATTACACCTCACATTATTTATTTTTAAAGCTTTTGTATTGTGAAATGTAGCACACATCCAGAAAACGGCATAACACATTACGTGTTTCCCTGAAAACAAGACCTAGTCGGACAATCAGCTCTAATGTGTCTTTTGGAGCAAAAATTAATATAAGACCCGGTCTTGGCTTATAGTAAAATAAGACCGGGTATAACTAATATAATATAATATAATATAATATAATATAATATAATACCGAGTCTTATGTTAATTTTTGCTCCAAAAGACGAATTAGAGCTGATTGTCCAGCTAGGTCTTATTTTCTGGGAAATGGTATACGCAAGCAACTAAAGTGTCCGTCTGTCAGCGGATGAGCAGAGAAACACAAGGTGCTCCATCCATCCAAAGCCTTAAAAAGCAAGGAGATTCTGACCCGTGCTACAACATGGATCAGCCCTGAGGAAATTCTGCTAAGTGAAATCAGCCTGTCACAGAGACACAAACTCCGCATGATTCCATTTATAGGAGGTAGTTAGAGCAGTTAAATTCATAGAGACAGAAAGTAGAATATTGGACACCAGAGGTTGAGGGGAGTTAGCGTATAATGGGGACGTTTCAGTTTTGCAAGATGAAAATAGTTCTGGAGGAGGATGCTGGTGATGGTTGCACAACCCCGTGAATATACCCTCGCACTGTACACTGTACCCTTAAAAATCGTTAAAGTAGTAAATTTTGTGTTGTGTGTATTTTGCCACAATTTTAAAAAATGTAAATCAGATCACGTCACTTATCCTTACTCTTAGGAAAAATATATAACTGAGTTTTAAAACTCTGGTTTGCAGCTTAAACCATGACTGGGAAATTAAACCCTGGTAGTCTCCACCACGTCAAGAAACAGAACCCTGCCAGCCCCTCCACCAGTCTCTCCCTCCTCACTTTCCAACCATCACTTCTCCATCTATTTATCATCTAAGGACTCGACCCTGTTGTTTGCTTGTGGCGTCTTTCGGTTTAACATCACGCGGCCAGAGATATAGCCAAGACAGTGTGAGCGTCTTGGCCGCATTCATCCCGGGGCCTGTGCGGAAGTCCGTTGGATGAATGTGCCACAGTGAGTGGCTTTTTTTTTTTTTAATGATTCAAGAGTTTACTAAGTCATACATGCAAAACATACTGCTAAGCACATTAGCAGAAGATCAATGTAAAAACACTCCACGTGTCTGCAACTGTTAATTAAAATTCTTTTTTTTTAATTTTATTAGTTTCAGGTGTACAAAACAATGTACTAGTTAGACATTTCACCCCTCACAAAGTGATAACTCCCTTCCCCCAATCTCTTGCCCGTCTGAGATCGTATATATCTATTACAATTCCATTGATTCTATTCCTTATGCTGTACTCCATATCCTGTGACTATATATATATATATATATATATATATATATATAAAATTATAGTTGACATATAATATTATTCAGCTATGGTGTACAGTGCAGTGGTCAGGCATCAATTTAAAATTTTACTTCTAGCGGTTGAACGGTCCAACCTTGTATTTTTGCCAGGGGGTAAGTGACAGAGTTCTGTTAGCACGGGAGGGGTTTACAGGACATCACAGACCCAAAGGAACATTGTTAGGTAAAGCAAAGACCAAGCGTGTGTCCCCAGAGGGGGCGGGAAGAGGAGGGTCAGTGTCAGTCCAGGTACTGGGTTGGGCATCTGGCAAGACAGTGACTTTAAAAAGGTTCATTGTTTGTGAAATAAGTCATACAGAGAAAGATAAATACCATATGATCTCACTTATATGCGGAATCTAAAGAAAAGAATAAGTGAATGAACTAATCAGAAACAGTTTTGGAGACAAAGAGGAAAAACTGAGGGTTGCTAGATGGGCGGGGGGGGGGGGGGGGGGGGGTAAGGGGGAAGGTGAGGGGATTAGAAAACAATCAGTAACCACAAGATGGCCAAGGGGTTTTGAAAATTAATCTGGGGAACGTAATTTAGTGGTTACCAGAGGGTAAGGGGGACAGGGGTGGGAGATGAGGGTAAGGGGGATCAAATATATGGTGATGGAAGGAGAACTGACTCTGGGTGGTGAACACACAATGTAATTTATAGATGATGTGATACAAAATTGTACACCTGAAATCTATGTAATTTTACTAACAATTGTCACCCCAATAAATTAAAAACAAAAAAACAAAAAAACCAAAACAACAACAACAACAAAAAAGGTTCATTGTTTAAGAATATCTAAAATATTTTTAAAACTGTAAAGCTACAACACGTGATTTTTACACCCAGCTACTAGAAAACTAAGAAAAGCACTTATTAGCTTTGAATAAAGGTACAGGAAAGCAGCAATGCGCCTTTACTAATCTAAAAAACAAGCAACAACAAAAATAGAACAACAAAGTGAGTTTATCTAACGAGTCTCCCATTGGTGGACACTAGGTTGTTTCCAACGTGGGCTTATTACAAACAGCGTGGCTGTGGGTGCTGACGTCGGTGACCCCTGGCGGACGTGTGCACCCACTTCTCCTGGGTACACGTTGAGGAGGGGATGTGCAGGCAGTAGATCCTGCGGTAAGTTTTCCAAAGAGGTTGTCCCGATGTATCCTCCCACAACAGTGCATGAGGACAGGCCACTGTTTCTGCAACCATTCAGTGTGGCCTGGAGAGGGGGCTGGGCACTGGCAGTGGACTGTGGGAAAACAGCACGTCCCTCGCCCCCACCCAACGCTGGAGCCACCTTCTCTCACTTCTCCTCCTCTGGGCTCAAAGCCAAATCTCTCCAATGGTTTCCCTGGCATTCTGCCCTCCTGCTTCACACCAACACCAAAAGGGGTTATTAGTGTCGCCCTGCAGGACGCCTGGCGTGACCTCATCTTGGCTGTCTAGCCCTACTCCTGCTTCTGTCTCTACCTATGCGACCCAGAGTTAATGGCTTGACCCTGCTAAGTCTCAATTTCCACATCTGTCAAATGGGGATGTAAAAAATGGTGCACCGATGAACTGTGCTAAGGCATGCCTTCATTCAGGCAACACACTATTCTATGTCAATCACTTTACAAGGTTTATGGAGCACAATGACCTCTCTGAAAATATTCCAGCAACAGGCACAACTTTTTACAGTCACAATGCGTGCATTAAGTACAGTGACTTTTCTTTATAATCTAGTGTAATAGTCAAGAGCATGGACCCTGCAACCGGACTGCCTGGGTTCAGATCCCAGCTGCCTGATTAACCAGCTGTGCCACCTTGGAATAGTTACTTAACTTCTCTGGTCCACAGTTTCCCCATTTATCACTGGGGGTCAAAACAGTACCTGTCTCATTGAGTTCTTGTGAGATTAAATGCGTTGATACATGTAAAGCACTTAGGACATGTAGTAAGGGCTCAATAAATGTTATGTGTTGTTTTATTACCTCATGGAGTTGTGAGAATAACTTGAATTAACACATATGAGTACTTAGAATAGTGTGTGGAACTCAGTACATGCTCAAAGGGGAGACCAGATTTTGGTGATAACTGGCAGTCTCCACATTTCCCATAATGCCCCTGAGACAATAGGACATTTATGGAGCCTTCTCATAGCCAAACACACACCCTACCATTCCGCCATATGGCAACCATGGATGGTTTTAGAATACATCCACAAATTCTTTGATCCTCTTCCCTTCAAAAGGTAGAAACTAATTCTCCCTTCCGTTGAATGTGAGCCAGACTCGATGGCTTGCTCCTAACGAATTGGTGGAAGTCACAGTGTATGAGTTCTGAGGCTAGGTCACAAGACATCTGACTCCTTCCTCCTGGCTTTCTCCTGGAATGTTAGCCACTATATCTTGCAGACCTTTGACAAGCCTGTGAAGAGACCTATATAGCAAGGACTTGGGGCTTTCTTTTTCTTTTTTTTTCTTTTATTGGGGAAGGGGGACAGGACTTTATTGGGGAACAGTGTGAACTTCCAGGACTTTTTTCCAAGTCAAGTTGTTATCTTTTCAATCTTAGTTGTGGAGGGTGCCGTTCAGCTCCAGGTCCAGTTGCTGTTGCTAGTTGCAGGAGGTGCAGCCCACCATCCCTTGCGGGACTCGAGGAATCGAACTGGCTACCTTGTGGTTGAGAGCCCGCGCTCCAACCACCTGAGCCATCTGGGAGCTCAGTGGCAGCTCAGCTCAAAGTGCCATGTTCAATCTTTAGTTGCAGGGGGCGGAGCCCACCATCCTTTGTGGGACTCGAGGAATCGAACTGGCAACCTTGTGGTTGAGAGCCCACTGGCCCATGTGGGAATCGAACCAGCAGCCTTCGGAGTTAGGAGCACCGAGCTCCAACCGCCTGAGCCACCAGGTCAGCCCGACTTGGGGCTTTCTGCCAAGAACCAGTACCTTCTTGCCAGTGTGCTATTGTGGAAGCAGATTCTCCTTCCCCAGTCTTGCCTTCGGATGACAGCAGCCCCTCTGATGTCATGAGATTCTGAGCCAGAACTGTACAGCTAAGCCACTTCTTAATTGCTGACCCACAGACACTGTGAGATAACAAATGCTTATTATTGTTTTTAGGCACTGTGTTTCAGACTACTGTGTTATGCAGCCATAGGTGACTATTGCACTGACCCACCATGACGGCATGAGGGAACTTCTCTGACAGGCTTGTCTTCTCTCTGAGCCAGCTCCAGGCTTGAGGGACAAGTTGTCTCAGTTCTCAGGTCCCTAAGCTTAAAGGGAGCTTCAAGCCGATCATTTAAGCTCCTCATAAATATGCCACTCTCAGTCCTTCTGGCTGCAGGAGGGATCATTCTTCCTCACTCTCATGAATTGTGGGGTAGCCATGTCACTCAGCTTGGCCAACAAGCAGGTGTCACATATGGGGGGAATCACTTAAGAATGACTGTGGATTTTTTGGTTTTCTTTTTTCCCCTCTGACAGAGTCCTGACCAGCAATGACAAAAGCAAAAAATAAGCTTGTTGTTTTAAGCTACTGAGATATTAGGACTGTCTGTTACAACAGTATAACCGAGCCCATCCTGACTAATACAGACACCTTTCATGTCCCCTTCCCACCCCAGACTCAGAAGGCCCCACATTCACATCCAAATCTATTGTTTCTTCTCTTTCTTTACTCTCTCTCCCCTCCCAAGATTAGTAGGCCTCCCTTTTCCTTTTCCTTTCCCTTTTTGATAACCTTAGGTGCAGAAAATTAAATAAATCATAATCTTCACTTCGTAAACCTTACAAAATAGCCAGCATTTAAATAGCACTTTCTGTGTACTGTCCTAAGCTCTTTAAACATTTTTACATTATTTAATCCTTGGGACAACACTGTAATGTGGGGACTCTTGTGATCCCACTTTCTGGATGAGGCCACTGAGTCACAGAGAGATAACCTAATTTGCCTAAGCTCACCCAATAATTAAACGACAGAGCTTAATGATTAATTAATTCAAACTCAAGCAGTCTGACCCCAGCAGTCCCCTTGACCATCTGGATCACACCAAAGCCAGTGTTACTTTTATTTCTTACTCATTTACTCCATTTTGTCCTCACCACCTACTCTTTTTTCCTTCCCTGCCATCATGTTTATTGTACATGTGTTTGTTCGTAGGTGTTCTTACACATTGTATATTTTTATTTGGGAGGTGAGAATTTTAAATTTATGTCAACGGTATTGGGTTGTAGGTCTCAGTCTGTTTCTTACTTTTTTCATCCAGATCCATTCTTGTTGCTGGGTGTGCAGCCTAGTCTGTTTCTTCCCACAGCTGCAGAATCCTTGCCCTAGACACCCACGGACACCTCCTCCACCCTAGTGATAGACACCAGGTTGCCTTGGATACGCCCCCCACACACACACACACCACTAAACAACACTGTGATGAACATCTTTGCTGCTGGGGTACTAGGGTGAGAACTTCTTCAGCTCTTCATCAAAGAGAGGGGAATTGCCAGACAGTGAAATCTGCAGATACGTAATTTAACTGAGTTTTACTAAATGGCACTTTAGCGCGGCTGCATCATCAGAGAAATAAAACCGGTTCTGCTTCCTTATTCTTCCTGCCTCACACCTGGACCTGGGGCTTTGGTGCTTAGAAGCTGAGGAATTTGCAGCCTTTGTTTACCCACCTTTGTTTTCCATCCCATTCTGACAACTTATTAGGGCACCGCATTGGCTACTACTCTAAATGGTTAATTCTGGGAAAGGTAGGCGAGGCAGCAGGAAGCCAAGGGTGAGACTCAGGTGGGAGAGAGCGAATTTCACTCGGTTGTGAGCGCCCTCTTGTGGTCTAATCACCCCATTACACCTTGAGTGATTCTTTTCCCCAACCGGTAATCCCCAGATAATTTAATCACATCTAATTAATTTGAATGCTCTTGGGCATCACCTATGTGCTACACCAGCAATATCCAGTTGAAATATACTGCGAGCCCCACATTTAATTTCAAACTTTCTGCTAGCCACGTTAAAAAAATAAAAAGAAACAGGTGATGTTAATTATAATAATATATTTTACTTAACTCAATATATCCAAAACATTATCATTTCAACATACAACTGTGGGGACAGAGTCCTTAAGAGCAGTTTCCAGGCTCTCGGCCTCACATGGAAAGGTGCTGGCTCGGTTATTAGATGTGTGGGGAGCCATGATTTCTTGTTATTTTAAAGCCTTGCAGACTGGCTCAGTTTATGATTAACTTGTTTCAGCTTCTAAGGCATTATCTCTGCCTGCACCTGGAGGGTGCTTGCGAGCTGCTGAGAAAGTAGGTGGGAGTGACCGGTTCTCGGACACTGAGGACTAAAGACTAGCAGGATAATTGGTGGGCTTTGTCATGAGATAATGACTTTGGAAAAGTTTCAAGGATTTTGTATCTTGTATGTAAAAGTTATAAATTTGCTCTTGATGAGATAATAGCATTGAGGCTTGTTTAGTAGTTTCTGCTTTTCTGTGTTTTAGGTAAAAGATAATTCTGTGATGTAATGCATTCCTTTATCTGCTGACTGTTAAAACTGCACGTATTCTTAGGGTATATAAACGGTGGTAGTAAATAAACTCAGTGCTTCAGCATCACTGGAGACCGGCCGCATCATCATAATTGTGAGTGTCTTTATTTAATTCCCACTCCCGCTTTCAGGTTCTTCGTTGATTCGTGGCTGCTGGTCGGCCACATAGATGGCCATCAGCTATAATCAGATGGCCATCCACTGTGATCAGATGGCCATCAGCTGTTACTGGTTAGCCATTAGCCACTAATATAACTGCCCTGGCTACGTTAGGGGGTTGGTTGGCAGAGAAGCGGGCGGCAGATTGCAGCTCCTGCTTCCTGTGTCTCCAACCCAGCCGCCAGCGAGAATATAGTGGTATGAACCCCCTATCCATGTCTCCGTGGGTGTTCCTTTTCGGCCTCACCATATCCTGTGTTCTTGTGCAGGGAGTGGGAACGGAGACCCTGCAGGACAACAACCAACATAGAAATTATCAAGATGTTTTGCTTTTTTTGTGTGTACTAAGCCTTTGAAATATTCTCCGAACAGCACATTTCAATTCAGACATTGAATTTTTATTAAAAATACTTAATCCCTATTTAGATTTTATAACATTTACTGTTGGAGTGGATTCATATCACCAAGTTGTTTCAAACATGTGACAGTGGCTTACATACTGGACAGTGCAAACATTGGTTTACACCATTTCACCTTTGGGATAAGCTAGGTATTTTATTATCCCCATTTACAGAGGAGGAAACTGAGGCTCAGAAAAGGAAACTGACTTTTTCCTTTTCATTCAACAAGTATTTATCGAACACCTGTCATATGCCAGGTTCCTTCCTAAGGGTTGGGGACATAATGGTGAACAAGATACACGTGGTATCTGGCCTCAAGGGGATTATCTGATGATATGGAAGGACAAAAAGAAATGACAAATTGTAATTAGTGTTATGACAAAAACCAACAGAATAATGGGTTAATGGTAAACTATGGCCCCCATGCTAAGAATGGTTTTTACCTTTCGAACTGGTTGAAAAAAGTGAAAAGAATAATATTTTGTGACACGTGAAATTTATATGAAATTTAAATTTCAGTGTCTGTAAATAAAGTATTACTGGAACACAACCACACCCAATCATTGCCGTGTCGTCTGGGGCTGCTTTCCCGCTCCAAAAGAAGAGCTAGGAGGAGGCAGTGAGTGGGCAGTGGGGAAAGTCTGAACATGGTCGAACCGATCAAACCCATGTTAAATACCCTGCGTGTGAATGTGATCACTCTAGGCTCTCTGAATATCTCGTATGAGTGGGATCATACACTGTTTGTCTTTTCTTGACTGGCTTATTTCACTTAGCATAATGACCTCAAGGTTCATTTATTTTGTAGCATATGTCAGAATTTCCTTCCTTTTTAAGACTGAATAATATCCCGTTGTATGGAGAGACCTCATTTTGTTTAACCATTCGTTAGTGGATGAACACTTGGACTCTCTCCAGCAGCCAGCACGCAGTGGGTGTTCCATTGATATTTGTTGAACAAATGCATATAAACGATGTGAGCGGAGACTGTTTGCCTCAGCTCTATATCGTGGGCCGAGAACAGGGCCTGGCACAGAGCCGGTGTCTGCACTTGGAGTGTCTCTCCCTGGGCCTCCCTGACCCCCCACCCCTTACCTAGGAGGCTGGCCGGCCAGGTTCTCTCTCACGTCACAAAGCCCTGCCATGCCTCTGGCCTTGACCCTTCTGCTGCTGGTGGACCTCAGCCCGCGCGGAGGCTGGGGCTGCCTGCAGTGTGACCCGTCGGTGCGGGAGGCCCTGAGCCAGCTGCGCTTCGCCATCATCCCCAGCCGCTTCACTCTAGAGCAGCTGCAGGCCCGCGCTCAGGCCCTGCTGCTGGGCATGGAGGGGGCTTTCTTCCGGGACTATGCGCTGAACGCGTTTGTGGGGAAAGTGGGTGTGTGCTGGGGACGGCAGGGTGCTTAGCACTGTGGGGAAAGGGACAGTGCGTCCAAGCCAGAGGCTGGGGCGGGAGACTCTTTGGGGGCCACTCTCTCTAGAGGGGGAGGGCGGGGCCTTTCCTGGAGAAAGATTAGGGGGAAGGGTCACGTGGTTCTCTGAAGGACCCACTGGAATTTCCTCCCCTCTCGTCCCTAGGGGTAGATCAGCTGGACCTCGTGGCATCCTTTATCAAGAATCAAACAAACAGCTTAAAGGTTAATTCTCTGAGAGGTAGGAACTAAGAGGGAAAGACTTTTCCTACGTAGCCCCCTTCTCCCTCCTTCTTTTCCAGCCATCCACCACGCCTCGTCTGGATTGAATAATAAAATCAAACACACCTATTAGCCTTTCATCCAGGTGGGCACTACACTTTACAGAAGGGGAGACTGAGGCTCAGACATGCCCAAAGACACAGCTAGGAATTGAACCAGGGAAATCCCGGCGCAGACACTGTATTCTTAACAACCACTTCACGGGTGTTTCTGATTTATGTTCAAGGGCTGCGGGAATGCCATTCAGTTAGTTGTTGGAGATTGGCGGTTCTTATGACAGTTCCCCAGCAGAGGGCAGTAGAGGGCCCTGTGGACTTGGGGGAGGGGGTGGAGGCCATCTAGGCCCCAAAAGCCTTGCCCCACCTTGAGGATGGAGCAGGAAGGAGGACACTATGGAAGAGCCCATCAGTTTTTAAAAAGATAGGAAGTGTGTGTGTGTGTGTGTGTGTGTGTGTGTACCATTTGAGAGTAAGTGACACTTAAACCCTAATTTTGACACAAAATTCTTCAATGAGAGATC